>NW_005187520.1:1300284-1301796 GCF_000239375.1 Pundamilia nyererei
GTTACTCCCACTAGGTTTATATCTGGGACTCTCCACCATTTGACCTTAGAACTGAAGAAGCTTCTCGGATGAGAGGTGAAACGTCTTCAAGTAACTTAAAGAAGTCCAGACGCTTTTCTTTGCAAGCTCCTTTGACTACGATGACCTGGATGACTGAGAACCTTCACAGATATAATAACAATAAACAATAAAAATCTGATTTTTTTATGCAACATTTAATTAAAGGCATGGAGCAATGTCCTGCACACCATGTAACGGGGCGATCGTGGCTCAAGAGTTGGCAGTTTGTCTTGTAATCGGAAGGTTGCCGGTTCGAGCCCCAGCTCCGGCAGTCTCGGTCGTTGTGTCCTTGGGCCTTGGACGCTTCACCTGTTGCCTACTGGTGGTGGTCAGAGGGCCCGGTGGTGCCAGTGTCTGGCAGGGCAGCTGTGGCTACAATGTAGCTTGCCATCACCAATGGGTGGATGACTCAATGTAGTGTAAAGCTCTTTGGGGTCCATAGGGACTAAGTAAAAGCGCTATACAAATACAGGCCATTTACGTATTTAGAGCATCTTTTCACAGAGATAAGTGTTCTTAAACGTGTTTGTACTTGTGGAAGGCATGTGCTTATTTGTCGATGCAGACCGGTCGGCATAGGAGGGGTAGCCGTGAGAGTGTTCAGGGGATGGTGGATTATGTGAGTGAGATCAATCCAGGTTCCAGGGGGTCCAGAGGGGGGAGAGATCCACCGTTGAAGCAGAGGGCAGGTCGGCCAAAGAGCAGAGTGTGAAATCCTTAATTTGCAAGAAGACAAGAGAACTAGGGTGGAAACAGAACCAGCGCTGCTGACAAGCACGGCAGGAGATGGATTTGGAGAGAACTGGAGATGCAAAACATGTTAACCCAAAAAAAGGGGAGCATGAATATCGAACACAAGGAAGGCTGAGTTACCACCAAGAGTAGCAAGATGAACTGGCAGAGATTGGCAGGCAGTGCTGTTTTAAGAACAATCCAGATGATGGCCCGGAAACTAGGAACCTAGTTTCCTACTTTCTATGAAACTAGGTTTCTAATGATTAGTTTATTAGTTTATTACCAGGCGTCTGGAGAACTGTGAGACTTGTTGAGGAGGAGGTCTCATGTTTTTTGTATTACTTTTCCCTGGAACACTCTCTCACAGTCTGTTCTCTAAGACCTAAAAGAGAATTATGGATTTGATCACCTGGTCTCTGAATGCAATTGAAACCCCTTCTCAACGAGAAGTTTGGGCTTGGGTGAGCCTGAGTGCTGAAGATATCTACCTATTCGGAACCATGGTGAAAGGTTTGTAGCTTGAACCTATTCGCTGGAACATTGAAGACAATATAATTACACAGCAAGCAAGACACGAAGTAGGCAAAGTTCTTCATGTTTCTCGTGCACGGGAGAGAACCGGACAAACGCCGTTCCTTCGCTTGACCCCAGTTGCTCTCGTCCGCTCCCCCGTAACACTACTCTTTTATTGAGGTTACATGAATATGCATAGGTTCA
>NW_005187520.1:1301816-1303697 GCF_000239375.1 Pundamilia nyererei
CCATAAAGCAATAAAACAAGGTAAGACCTCTTCCCATGCTCCCAGGATGTAGGTGTGCGAATGCACACCAAGCCTTTGTAGCCTGCTAAAGATCACACATCCTATCACTACACAATTGATTATACACCTCTAAGAATATATGGTTAAATATTTCTAAGCATAAATGACAATCAACAATACAAAACCTAACACATGGTAACAGGGTTCTGGCTAATCGGAGCTGGCTTGGCCCTGACTTATCGAAGAATTAAGAAAGCGGAACCGGCTGTTCGAAACCCCACAAGGCTGCCCGCTGGGATTGGAACGAGGTGAAGAGGCGTGAGTTTCTCAAAATGGGCTCATTGAGTGCAGCACGGATAAAATCTTGGAAAGGCTACGGCTGCCGTGAATACTCAGAATAACATCTCTGAGCGCAAATTGGATGACATCTTGGGGAGCTCACTGTGGTCGTGAGTTCTCAGAATCGGCTCTTTGAGCACAAGAATGACAACATCACAGAGTGCAAGTTTGATAACATCAGGCGAAGCTCGCAGCTCTCCAACGGGAGATTTTGAGAGACCAGTGTCAGAACAGCTTTGAAATTCATATGAGTTGTTCGCACTAAAGTAAAAAAAACACCATCACTTCATGCGGATACCCCTTTGGCGCCAGCCTCTAGGCTGGAGCAGAACAACAACACCCTGATAATGGACTGTGTTTAGACTGTTCTTCCCATTCTATGCAAGGCCACCTGGGTTGGCTGGAAGACTGTTTACTTAGCCTGGCAGGGCAAAGGACACTGTCTCAGCTGAACTCTCGACACATACACACACACGCACACAGACATATATACACATGCAGACATACACTCATCCCCCCTCCAAACGCCTTCGACGCTTATTCCCTTCCGATGCTGACGGTGGATCAAGGAGACCTGCGCACAGGCTGTCTCTCACCCTTTACCCACCCCTGTTGCTTGTCATGTGTTTCTTTGGTGTATTAAGAGTTTTTTCATGTGCTATGTGCAGAGGTGTTTTTTGCTGTTCTCAAACTGATCTCCCTGTTGGAGCTCAGTCTGGGGGGAGTTATTTTTTTTCTCCTTATCTTTCATCATGTGGTGCATTTTCCATTGTTATATCTCTCTGACCTGTCGTCCCCATGTGATGTTTTTGTGTAAAGTATGTATGGTCGGAGGGTAAGATGGCGCCGCCATTGCGTGCAATAGGTCGGCAGCCTTATGAAATTTCCCCTTGTGGGACTAATAAAGGTATATCAAATCAAATGTAGCCATTTAAATTGGCTGTGTTGGATCAAGGACACATCTAAAACCTGCAGGGAACCAGCACTCGAGGCCTGGAGTTGGACACCCCTCCTTTACACAAAATGTACTACACGAAAGTCTGAGATATCATTTCAGATAATAGTCAGCCTACTCATAATAATGGTGGTTACATACATGTATTTATATTTGTCTTAGTCAAAATGCAGAAAGCAAACTGAGTAACTAATAAACGGAGTAAGTAAATAAACTGAAAGAGGCACAATGATTAACACAGACAAAATGGCGAGGAAAGGAGAAGCGACAGGAAAGGGATGACTTATTCTAAAACACAAAGAAAGAAGAAGAACTAAAAACGACAGTAGAAAGAAATTTATATTTTATCAGGGCTTGCTCTGGCATTGGAAAAAGAAAGAAACCATGACTCCTGCAGATTTTGGCAACATCTGATTAGTTTACACACTGGCACATCATTTTTGTTTTAGTAGCCAGATTTTGCTCGGTGAACATTTGCAGAACTAATACTCTGTGACTGATATTTATTAAATCGAACAAGCTTTAGTAATGTACAGAATTATCTATACAGGGTGGGCCATTTATATGGATACACCGTAATAAAATGG
>NW_005187520.1:1303717-1305635 GCF_000239375.1 Pundamilia nyererei
CTGTTCTCAAACTGATCTCCCTGTTGGAGCTCAGTCTGGGGGGAGTTATTTTTTTTCTCCTTATCTTTCATCATGTGGTGCATTTTCCATTGTTATATCTCTCTGACCTGTCGTCCCCATGTGATGTTTTTGTGTAAAGTATGTATGGTCGGAGGGTAAGATGGCGCCGCCATTGCGTGCAATAGGTCGGCAGCCTTATGAAATTTCCCCTTGTGGGACTAATAAAGGTATATCAAATCAAATGTAGCCATTTAAATTGGCTGTGTTGGATCAAGGACACATCTAAAACCTGCAGGGAACCAGCACTCGAGGCCTGGAGTTGGACACCCCTCCTTTACACAAAATGTACTACACGAAAGTCTGAGATATCATTTCAGATAATAGTCAGCCTACTCATAATAATGGTGGTTACATACATGTATTTATATTTGTCTTAGTCAAAATGCAGAAAGCAAACTGAGTAACTAATAAACGGAGTAAGTAAATAAACTGAAAGAGGCACAATGATTAACACAGACAAAATGGCGAGGAAAGGAGAAGCGACAGGAAAGGGATGACTTATTCTAAAACACAAAGAAAGAAGAAGAACTAAAAACGACAGTAGAAAGAAATTTATATTTTATCAGGGCTTGCTCTGGCATTGGAAAAAGAAAGAAACCATGACTCCTGCAGATTTTGGCAACATCTGATTAGTTTACACACTGGCACATCATTTTTGTTTTAGTAGCCAGATTTTGCTCGGTGAACATTTGCAGAACTAATACTCTGTGACTGATATTTATTAAATCGAACAAGCTTTAGTAATGTACAGAATTATCTATACAGGGTGGGCCATTTATATGGATACACCGTAATAAAATGGCAATGGTTGGTGATATTAAAGTCCTGTTTGTGGCACATTAGTATATGTGAGGGGGCAAACTCCTCAACTTTATTCTTTCATGAGTTATTTACAAGTTTCTGACCACTTATAAAATGTGTTCAATGTGCTGCCCATTGTGTTGGATTGTCAATGCAACCCTCTTCTCCCACTCTTCACACACTGATAGCAACACCGCAGGAGAAATGCCAGCACAGGCATCCAGTATCCGTAGTTTCAGATGCTGCACATCTCGTATCTTCACACCATAGACACTTTCTTTCAGATGACCCCAAAGATAAAAGTCTAAGGGGGTCAGATCAAGAGACCTTGGGGGCCATTCAACTGACCACTTTCCAGGAAACTGTTCATCTAGGAATGCTCGGACCTGGCACCCATAATGTGGTGGTGCACTATCTTGCTGGAAAAACTCGGGGAACGTGCCAGCTTCAGTTCATAAAGTGGGAAACACATCATCATGTAGTAATTTCAAATATCCAGTGGCCTTGAGGTTTCCATTGATGAAGAATGGACCCACTATCGTTGTACCCCATAAACCACACCAAACCATCACTTTTGTTGTTCCAACAGTCTTGGAGGGATCCATCCAATGTGTGTTACTGTCAGACCAATAGCAGTGGTTTTGTTTGCTAACTTCACCATTCACATAAAAGTTTGCCTCATCACTGAACAAAATCTTCTTTGTGAACTGAGGGTCCTGTTCCAGTTTTTGTTTTGCCCATTCTGCAAATTTTGTGTGGCGATCTGGGTCATCCTCGTTGAGATGCTGCAGTAGCTGGAGTTTGTAAGGGTGCCATTTGTGAGTAGCTAATATCCGTATCCGCTAATATCAATAGTCGAACAAGGGATGTTCGACTAATGCCACTCTCCAGTGACATGTGGCGAGTGCTACGCTGTGGGCTCTTGCTGAATGAAGCTAGGACAGCCACCGATGTTTCTTCATTAGTGACAGTTTTCTTGCGTCCACATTTTGGCAAATCCAACACTGAACCAGTTTCACAAAACTTAGCAAGCAGTTTGCTGACTGTAGCATGGGAG
>NW_005187520.1:1305655-1307384 GCF_000239375.1 Pundamilia nyererei
AAGGGATGTTCGACTAATGCCACTCTCCAGTGACATGTGGCGAGTGCTACGCTGTGGGCTCTTGCTGAATGAAGCTAGGACAGCCGCCGATGTTTCTTCATTAGTGACAGTTTTCTTGCGTCCACATTTTGGCAAATCCAACACTGAACCAGTTTCACAAAACTTAGCAAGCAGTTTGCTGACTGTAGCATGGGAGATGGGTGGTCTCGTAGGGTGTCTTGCATTGAAATCTGCTGCGATGACCCGGTTACTGCGTTCACCAGATATCGACACAATTTCGACCTGCTCCTCACGTGTTAACCTCTTCGACATGTTAATGGCTGTGAACAAAGAGAAACTTGTAAATAACTCATGAAAGAATAAAGTTACGTTGAAACCATAAAGAAGTGATGTGTGAGGAAAAAGAAGTTCTTTCTTCACTTCTCTTTTTGTTCATCCAACCACAGCTCTCACTGCACGGCAGTTACGATGATAAACATTTGTCTAAGCCAACAAAACCACAACTTCATCTGCTTCCTACTTTCTGTGAAATGAAACATTTGGTGCATAGTCAAATTTTGTACAAAGCCTTTCCCTCAGGCTGTTTAAACTAAGTGCAAATTTGTAAAGAATTCCTAGAAATGGCAGGGATTTAAGCCTTCCAGGAAAATACATCAGACAAGTTAGAACAACTAGACAAAAATCTATTAAACCCCATCCAGTGGATACAGCCAGACTACTTTCTCACCTTTGTTTCCAAAAAGGGTGCAGTTTTTTTTTCCAGAAAACACTGGATTAGTATGGCTTGTTAAAAACTGTTGCCGTAGAAAAGGTCATCTCCCTATAAAGAACATGTTAAAACAGGTTATGTTTCCAAAAATGCAGTCGTTAGAAAACACAAGACCTCTGGAACAAAGCCCTGTGCGTTGTGCACAGGTCCTAGCGTTTTTTTTTTAAAGAAAAAACCAAACACACCATGCCAACTTCAGCACACTGGTGGATGGATAAAGATTTGGGGTTGTTTTGCAGGTACAACAGCTAAGCAGGTACAAAAGCTTCAGGACCAGGGCAGTCACTGAATTGACCACTTAAGAGAGTTGACAACTAAATTCAAATTCTTTTTTACAGCTAAAAATCAGAAAAGTGTGCACTTGTATTCAACCCCGTTACTGATATCACAAAAACAAAATTCACTGCAACCACCTGTGTGTACTCTGTGTACTATAATCTCAGTATAATCTCTTTAAAGGCCTCAGAGGTTTGTAAAGAAACATCATGAAGCTTAAGAAAACACCAGACAGGTCGGGAATAACGCTGTGGAGAAGTTTAAAGCAGGACTAGGTTATAAAAACACATTTCACGTTTTCCCCGTGATTATTGAAACGGCCTGTATGACAGTGAATAATTTACCTATAGTCCCTAAATTAAAGATTTATTGAAAGAAGATCATTTAATTTTTTGAGCTTGTAGAGACAGGCCGCTGTAGCTGTTGCTTTGAATTTTTCTTCAAGGTCAGAGTGTAAAATTCACACACACACAGAATAAAAGTGTTGAAAAGATGTCTGCTATTTAAGAGCTTGGTTAAGTTTGCCTTTTTTTCCCCCTGCAGGTGTGTGAAGGAAACATTTGGATTATTGAGAAAATTCAGCAACACCTCAGAGCTGTACCAGAGCTGTAAAGCAGGATTTTGGCTTTTCCAAGCAACTTTAGGGTTAACCCTGGGTTTTCTATGCTTTTTTTTTTTTTTTTT
>NW_005187520.1:1308663-1310896 GCF_000239375.1 Pundamilia nyererei
GCCAACTCCTCCTCCTAGCCCCCCCGCTCCAGCAGGTCGCAGAGAATGGGGGTGAGAGAAGACTGGGTTTTCTATGCTAAGGTGTTTGTCGATTTGTTATTGTATTTTTTTTTTACCAGGGTAAATCACCACGGTAACTTGTGCTGTGAACCTAAAACACATTTAGGTGAGCTGGTATGAAATCACCACCAACTGACCAATCAGTTCACCATCCCTGAAAGATCCCTCGGACCTCTGTGGGGAAAGTGGAGGTAGGTGTATAGCAGGGGTGTCCAACTCCAGGCCTCAAGGGCCGGTGTCCTGCAGGTTTTAGTTGTGTGCATGATCAAACACAGCCAATTTAAATGGCTAAATTACCTCCTCAACATGTCTTGAAGTTCTCCAGAGGCCTGATAATAAACTAATCATTAGATTCAAGTGTGTTGACCCAGAGTGAGATCTAAAACCTGTAGGACACCGGCCCTTGAGGTCTGGAGTTGGACACAGCTGGTCTAATGCCTCTGCCTTTATTCTCAAACCCTTAAATAGCACTGAGTCAGCAGCTGAGAGAATCAAAGTAAAACTGTCAGGTGTCTAAGGTTTTTTTCAAGTGGACTCAAAATGCTGGACCAATGGGCTGAAGAAGTCTACAAAATCTTCCTCTTCACACTCTCTTTCAGTAACTTACTCTGAACAGTGCGAGACAGCTGCACCACTTTGGCTTTATTTGTGTATAGCGGGAGAAAGCAACGCACCAAACTATTACAAAAACAGTGCTGTGATGTGGTAAAGATAACGAAGTTGCAAAAAACATGTAGACAAGGTGACAGCTTAAGAACATTAGTGAAGAAAACCATAAAGCATTATTTTTAAACTTAAAGGTGTAGCAGCAGTGTATCAGGAGAGGGAGGAAGCTACAGACTTATAAGATGCATGAGTGATATTAAACACAATTATTAAACTTATAAGGCATTTTTTAAAGTGTTACTTTCACCAGTAAAGTGTGTGTTTGATGTGTTTGGATGTTTGAATGATTTTACTAAATGATAACCATTGTGGTTTTCCTTCCTGCAAGTCACCACATAAAAATGTGAGTGGGAAAAAACTGAGAGAGAACATCAGTGCAGCATTAGTATGAATCATATAACAAATACCAAACTGAATTTTATGATGGAATGATGTATGAAATTTACTGGCTCTGAAAACCAATTCCTACTACATATTCTATTCAAGCAAACCTCTGCACCTGTAGCTCACCTGGTGCAGCTTTGGTTTCGTCTACACTATAAAAAGAAAATGTTGCGAAAGCTTAAAAACTCAAGGCAACCCACTGCATTTATGTTTTTAGGTTCTGATGGATAACTTATAATTTCAAATTTAGGAGAAAAGTTGCTTCAGCTACTGTTTTTGTGTTTACAAAATTAATAATCGTGCTTTTTCTTAACTCATATTTTATTGTTTTTGCAATGTATTTCCTAAGGTTTACACAACATTTTTTTTTAGTTTTGCCAATCAATTTCCTAAAGTTTAGAAAAAGTATCTTTTATAGTTTTCATGAGGTGCGACCTGTTGTACCAATGAATGTTTACACAGTTAATTTTCAAATAACTTTATTGTGTTCAAACACAACTGTGTTAGGATGCCTGGGTCGTTGACCCAGGGTTTTGAATTTATTATACTATTTATCATTTCTAATCTTGGGTTTCTTTGTTAGAGTTCTCTTCTATGGTTTATGTCTCTGTGCAGTTGCTGTCTCCCCTGTCTGCGATATCCCTGTGTCCAGTCAGTGTCTGTCCTGGTTCCACGTCTCTGTTCCCTCTGTTGCAATGCCTGTGTGTGAGTCTGTGGCTGTGTCCGAATTCAGGGGAAGGATGCTTAAAATGCTATATTTGGATGCAATGACGTCACAGCGACGCGGCGAAGGCTGTCCAAATTCAAAGAGTGCTCAAAATGTTGCGACAAATGCGTCCTACCTCTCCGCGAATTTGAGAGTTAGTTGTGTCCGAATTCAGGGGAAGGATGCGCCAATGCCACATTTGGAGGCAATGATGTCACGGCGACGCGACGAAGGCTGTCCGAATTCAAAGAGTGCTCAAAATGTGGCAACAAATGCGTCCTTTTAAAAGGACGCATTTCGCTGTGGACCGGCTGTACGTGGACGGACAGCTCCACCGCGACCCCAACATCACTCCGTGGCTGTATTAACCTCACACCAGATAAGAATCAGCTACACCATTTCCCTATCCACTCACAC
>NW_005187520.1:1338064-1344274 GCF_000239375.1 Pundamilia nyererei
TTACAAGAGACACATCTTGATAATAATGAGCACTTGAAGTTGCAACAAGGATTATATGGACAAGTGTTTTTTTCATCCTTCACTACAAGAAGTAGAGGAGTGGCAGTGTTGATTAGGAAAAATGTACCTTTTGTAGTAACTGATTGCGTTAAGGATCTGAAGGGCCGCTACGTGATAGTCAAAGGGATTTTGCAAGGCCAAAATATTTTATTACTGAATGTTTATTTTCCACCTGCCCACCCGACTACCTTTCTTACCAAAATGTTTCTGGAATTAGCCCCATTTCTTCCTAACTCTACCGTTATTATTGGTGGTGATTTCAACTTAATGTTAAATCCATTTATGGACAGATTTCCACATAGCATTGCAACTCCCTCTCCTCGGGCCAAAGCGCTTCACGCTCTATGCGACAAGTTTGGACTTGCTGATGCTTGGAGATATACTCACCCCTCCGATAAGCAATACACATTTTTTTCGGCTCCGCATAGGTCCCAAACTAGAATTGATTACTTTTTTCTCCCGAAAACTGACTTGGGTTCAGTAATATCGTGCGACATAACAAGTATAATCATCTCAGATCACGCTAGAGTAATCATGGATCTCGATCTTAAAGCTGCGCTTCATAGGTCCCGTCACTGGAGGCTTAATACCTGTCATGATCCTGGGTCCTTTTGACCCAGCGTTTTGTGTTTTCTCTTCGCGATTTTGGTTCTGTTCTTCCTCTGGTTAGTGTTTACTCTGTTCTGCCCGTGTGTTCCTGTATCTAGTCCGCGTTTCTTAGTTTGTGTCCTTTCATGTGTAAGTTCCTGTTTTATTGTGAAGGTCTGTGTCTTATGTGAGTGTTTTCAGTTTGCCTCCTTAACTAGTCTCGTCATGTTAATTACTCCCAGCTGTGTTCCCACCTGTATGTAATCCCCCTGTGTTCTCTGAGTGTATTTAAGTTGTGTCTTCTGTCATAGTAGTTGCTGGTTCGTCTGTGGGTCCTTACTACAAATCCACACGGCTTGCCCCTCAAACCGTGACAATACCATTATTCTTAAGGATGAGGAATTTACCTCTCACTTCTCTGCAGAATTTAAAGCGTTTTTGGATATCAACACCCCCTCAGCTAGTACTGCCTCTGTTTTGTGGGAAAAGGATTTCAATTTGTACTCGGACAAGAGCAATCCAACTTAAGATTTTACACAGATCCCCTCACCGCAGACACCTCTTCAACCGCTCTCTTTCCCCTGTGTGTCTTAAGTGCAAAACTGATGTAGGGACTTTAACTCACTGTTTTTGGTCCCATTACAAGCTTCAAGAATACTGGGCTGACATTACAGGTGAACTGGGGAAAATCTTCCACGTTGATATAGAGATGGACCCTTTATCCCTGATTCTAGGTCTTCCAAGTGACCGCCTAAAAGCGGCGGCCAACAAAAGATTGTATAACACTCTAACATTTGCAGCCAGGAAAAATATCCTCTTACAATGGATCAACGATAGGACTCCCACTGTCTGTGGCTGGTGCAAAATAATTTTTGAACTGATTCCTCTGGAATATCTCACACACGTTATACACCACAGTGTGGGTCAGTTCTATGGGATGTGGCACCCCTTTTTGGACTATATTGGACCGGACCTTTTCAGCTATCTTATTCAAAGGACTACTACGCACGTGATCACCACCCGGGCGCTGTAAGACTGACTCACCACCTCTTGTATGTTATATTTTGTATTTTGTATCTTGTATTATGCCTTATTTAAGAGCTGTTGTGTACGTTTTGTGTTTGTACTGTTTTGTTGTTCTGTGTCTAATGTCGAGACACTGTCTTGTTAAAGGAAAATCTGCAATAAAAACAATGATGAAAAAAAAAGAGTAATCTGGCCAAGAGGACAGCAGACAGCGCAACAAATATATCAAGTGTACCTACATTACAACCAGAGTTATGAAGATACTTGAACAACAGGTAATTATTGTATATATAAAACCCCTTTGTAAACCATGTTCACCGAAGTCTATTTACCAACATACATAAAGATATTACACACGGAAACATTGGAAATCAGTTTTGGCAGGCGAACACTTTTTGGCACAACGCTGGCAATAATTCATACGTGTAATTAGCTGAGTAATTCCTAAATACGTGTAGATTAAAGGAAATTATTTTACCTAGATATGATTGTCTCTGATGAGCCTAAGGTACAAAACGTGCGGGTGACAACAATAAGGTTTTTCTAGCTCCTCAAGAAATAAAATTGTCCACACAACGGAGCAACATTTGTGGGTCCATTTTAAATTTTTCGCGCTGTGGCGTTAGCGACGGAAAAACACATAAGTAAGGGCAGAGTTGAAGGCTAGGAGGCTGTCCACAGCCCGTCTGTTATGTTGGATACTCATTGTTTGTTCAATAAAGTTTCTATAGATAAAAAAAAGGGGGGCTGTCCACAGCCACTCACTTCCTGACTACCCGTCCGTCTAAGGACACTACCTTGTGACGTAGGTAGGTAGTGTCCTTATGAGCATCCTTCCCCTGAATTCGGACACAGCCAGTGATTCATTCAACTCGTTTGAGCTGTGAGCCAGGAGGGAGGAGGTTAGTGAGTCCTGAGTGATTCGCTTCTACTATGAGGGTGTGAGTAACTCAAATGTGCTGTTAGCATGCTAGCTGAGCGATGCTACAGTGAACCGAGGAGCTGTTGTCTTGATGTGTGATGTGAGCTTCTACTCAGGGTTTTTTCTTCCAGTTCAGAGCAGGAATGTTTTTGTTAAGAAACTGGCTGTTGTTTTTTTACCCACAATTTTAATTATAAGCTAGATATATTTCTAATAATGGGATTAGTTTGCTAACAGAAACAGGGATGAGTCAGTGAGTCAGTTGCGCTTGTGAATCATGATTCACGAGTCAGTAAAGTGATTCTCGAGTATTTGTTCACGAATCGAACATCACTACGCAGTAGCACAGGAACAGAGCAGGAGGGAGAGACTGAGAAAGAGAGCCAGGGACAACAACATCACATTAGAAAGGTACAGTAATGACCCACAACTATTTTCAGTTGCGGATGATAAAGGATTCAGAAAGTTTATTCATGCAGGCCTATATGACAGAGAATATACATCTTGTCTTTGTTTTCAAATTTTAATTTATATTTAATTGTGTTGTAGTTTGCAGTGTTTTGTGGTGTTACACTTTAAATATGTTTAAAAGGAAAAAGCTGAAAATTTAAATAGTTAAAAGTTGAACTGTGAATAGTTGGGTTTTGTATTATATGATTTATTTATTTCAATTTATGTGGAGTGAAAAAATAAAAGTATATTTACGGTGGCCCCTAGAGACAAAGCACGTACAAACTTCAAAACACATACGAACTCTGAAGCACGTACCAACTCCAAAACACGTAAACACTCAGAAGCACGTAAAAACTCAGTGTAATTACTATTTTGTTTTGAATTGGAAATAAGCACTTGTGTTTGTTTTGATGTGTGAATAAACACCAGCAAAAGCCAGATGTGTTTTTTATTCATACCATCAGTGTTAGGTTGGTGCATTGTGTGCTTATTAATGTGATGGCTTGTGTTAACTGTTTGATACAAAAATACCATTTTTACGAAGGTTTGGACAGTTAAGCAAGGTTTATTAGCTTTTGCAAGAAAACTACAATTTTTTGCTGATTTGGTGAAGGGTTTTCTGATTTGTGTGTAGAGTTTTGCAAAAATAGCCAATAGTTACAAAAAATATGCTTAAGCCATCAGAAAAAACGGTAAAAACTCCTGAGATTCATAAGAACACTGCAAAGCATGAAATCTGAACTGCTTCTGTAGCTGATTTTGGGCGTGGGAACATTGTTTACTTTCATGTTGTCTCCAACATCACAGTAGATAAAGTCAAAACATTTTGTCTTCCTGTAATCAGCTCGCCACCCCTCATTTCTCCTATGAATTTCTGGCATGAGTCCAAATGGCAGTTTAGCTCTAATATGCTGATCTCTCTTTTTGTTTCCTTTGGTTTTCCTTTCATGTTTTTAATGACTCAAGATCAGAAGAAACAAACTCAGACTGGAGAATTTAATTTCACACCACACACAACCCACATGCTCATCTGCTGCAGGATTGTACACCATTACTGCCACCTTGAGGCTCATCAACTCTCTGAGATAACCCAGGATGGCATTTGCATTATCTGACCAATCCCAATTATGGAAAAGCGCACTAGCAGCAGAGCAGCTGATTTTACAAAGAAAGATAAAAATGCACTTCAGGAGGTTAGACACATGGAAGCAAAACAGCTGCTGGTTGGTATGGTTGGTATTTCCCTCTGTTGTAGTCAAAAATTGTAGTTTCAACACTGTTTGTCTGTCTAGTACAACAAGTCACAATGGAGTGAAAATATGACAACAAGTTTGTAGAAACTAAAGAAAAATCAGTGGTTGTCTGAAGATTGTACTGATATTTTTTGTATCAGTTACTGATAACAAACTCAGCATGCAGAACATAGGAGTGGAACATAAAAGGAAGCGTTAATTCTGATAAGACAAAATAACAGAGTCCAAAGGTAATCAAGTCATCAAAAATGCGCACATTCTTACAAAAACCTAAGAGAAGCTAAATCTCTCAGGTTAAAGTCTCAAAAATCTCTAAGAAGAAAAACAGAAATCCCCCAAATTCTCTTAGATTCTCAACAGCACTGGGGGAAAAAACAAAAAAAGATTTTTCCAGAAATCATCATTTTAAGCTAAGAGGGTTTTTTTGTTTGTTTGTTTGTTTGTTTGTTTAGAAAACCAGCTTTTCCTTTTTAAATGTGTCCAGGAAACTAATAACTTATGGGAGAACATGCAAAATCATTCTAGGAACTAATTCAAAGGTGCTTCTAGAAAGACAATTATCAATTAACATGGAAACTCCAGTAAAACTTCAAGCTCTGTTAGAATTACAAGTTTCAACAAAAAACAATTTTTTAAAATTAATTGTTCCGACTTGGGATGGCATGTCCCAGTGATACCTGAATGGCTCGCCCTTGATAAGAACCAAAACTTATTCTGTTTTTTCTCCCTTTTCCAACTTTAATGGAGGGCGCTACCTTTGGAGTAATGTCCTTCCCAGTTCCAACCCAGTTCCAACCTTCTGTCATGGCCTTGGTCTTTGACCCAGTTTTTGAGTTTCTTATGGGCTTGTGATTCTTTTTTTTTTTTTTCGATTTAAGAGATTTTCATACTAGTTTTTTGTATGATTTAATCTTCAGTTTTGCAATTTTTTTGTGTATCTGAGTTTGTTATTTCTAGCTCCTGGTTCATAAAATCTTTGTTGTGATCTCCCTCTTGGCTGTGCCATGTCGATTTGACTAATAACTAATATGATGAATAAATCTGCCCTGTTTAACCCTTTAAAGCTGGTCGGAGCGGGCACGCTCCATTTTGCATAACTATTTTTAAATCCCGGTAGCACTGCAACCACATAAGCTAGGGCAATCATCTCCCCCCATCATCAAACGCTGGGGGGAGCTAACTAATGCAGTGACACATTGTTTAGCCAGGGATATGATGCCTATTCAGAGTGTGGAAAGAGAAGGTTTCAAAAAGATGCTTAAAACGTTAGATCCACGCTACAAGCTAACCACAAAGAAATACTTCTCTAAAGTCGCCTTGCCTGCTTTATATGAAGAGATCCGTACTGAGGTGTCAAATGCGTTATCTTCGGTGGAGTTTTTTGCGTCCACCACGGACATGTGGTCAAGCCGAACATCAGACCCCTACATGAGCCTCACAATACATTATGTGGACAAAGACTGGAAGCTACAAAACAAGTGCCTCGAAACATGTTTTTTCCCCGAGGACCATACTGGGGAAAATATAGCCAGAGTCTTAAAAGAGTTCCTCAGCTCGAGGAATCTTCAGGAGGAAAAACAAGTGTGTGTGACGACTGACAACGGGGCCAACATTGTGAAAGCTGTCGCACTCAACAACTGGACCAGACTTTCATGCTTCGGACATCGCCTGCACATTGCAATAGGTAAGTTGGGGTTTTTTTGTTTTGCTATAGGTAAGTTAATTATAACGTCAGATTAAGAACTTATTGTATTAGTTTAAATGATGGTAATAATACTGTTTGTGTTATTCTCTGAATGTGGGTAGTTGTACTGCAAGATATATATATTTATATTAGGGGTGCAACGATATTCGTATCGATATTGAACCGTTCGATACAGTGCTTTCGGTTCGGTACGCATATGTATC
>NW_005187520.1:1356378-1358216 GCF_000239375.1 Pundamilia nyererei
TGTGTGTAAATAATTGTGTGTTATACAACTTAAATGTCACACATTCCACACCGCATTAATATTGCTGTTGAAACCGTGTTTCCTTTTAAATGTATGTCTTTTAGAAAGAAGTGTGAAGGACCCAAGGATCGAACGAGCAGTTGGAGTGGGAAAGAAGATTGTTGCTGCTTTTGGCCATAGCTGGAAGCGCCGGCAAGCTCTGCAGGCTGCCCAAAAGAAACTGGGCCTACCAGAACACAAACTCATAACTGAATGTTGCACTCGTTGGGGTTCAAAGCAGAGAATGATCCAACGGCTGCTGGAACAAGAAAAAGCTATAACATAGGTTTTAGCTGCTGATAAAACCACATGGCACCTCATGTTGACATGGCAAGACATTGAAGTGCTTGACTCGGTCAGCACTGCACTGAATCCACTCCTAGAGTTTACAGATGCTTTTTCTGCTGAAGAGTATGTAACCATTTCATGTGTTAAGCCTGTTCTTCAGATGTTTAACAATGACATGTTAAAAGTAAAAGAAGGTGACACTGAGCTGACCAAAGACATAAAAACAGCAATACTTGACTACATGAACAAAAGCTACAAAGACAGTGTCACAGAGAGGCTTGTTAACATGGCTTCTTTCCTTGATCCATGGTTTCATACAGAATATTTCAGTGAGAGCGAAAGCGAAGCCATCAAAGTTCAAGTCATGAGTGAACTAGAGCATCTTGTCCCACACCAGGGTAGCACAGCCACAGGTTTTTCAGAAACACTTCATACATCTACTGGTGACCAAACAAGTCAGGGAGCTGTTAAAAAGCAAAAGAAGAGTCTCAGGAGTTTTTTGAAGGGACCAGTTAGTGGCAAGATGGAGGTAACTGCAGAGAGGTTATCATCTGAACTGAGAAGTTATGTGAATAGTCCACCAGCAGACAGTGAGTGTGATCCTGCACTATTGTTGCAAAGCACCTCTTAAGTTTTGTGGATATACATGATTATGGATAACCATGTATATAACAGGATAACCACTGTTGAATTTTGTGTGGCTGTAATGCACGTTAAAATAAACAGCTGCTTGTTTAAACAAAAACAAATTGATGGGGTTTTTTTCCACTAAAAAAGTTGTAGAGTTGTATTTTGTTTTGCATCAATTATATCGTCAGTTATATCGTTATCGCAAATTTTCAAATCTATATCGTGATAAATATTTTTTGCCATATCGCCCTGCCCTACTAGGCGGGACTCATCGCAGGTCCCCGCCCTTGATTGAGCACACCTGCACCAAAGCTCCACTTTTTTCTGATTCTCATGTTGACGAGGTCACTCCTCATGATCAGTCTTCGCAGCATTGTTAAACAGAAACAGTGCATGGGTGCTCTTTGCAAATGTAATGAGCCCTTTTCACGTTTCCAAACCTCAACTTCATTAGTTGGATGACGTATTGTAGAGCCTAAGAATAAATCAGAGTGAATAATTAAAGATTTTATTCTAATCCACCTGTTTTAGGGCAGAGCCTTTAATTATCAAACCCGAGGCAAAGGCCCAGTCAATAAAGAAGTTAAAGAACTATTATTAGCAAAGCAGATGAGATGAGAAACATGCACAACATTATTTCAGCCTCTTAATCGCACAGATGTAGCCCACCAAATCATCAAGCACTTAAAGTATTATTATTCAGTACAGACACTGGGAAATCATCATGCCACTCCAAAATTGTAGTCCATCACATCAGTGTCGTGGCAGCCATCCTGTTCAGCCATGTTTAGAGTGAATCCTGCCGTTCATATCAATATGCTTTAAAAAAAATTAATGTTATAATAATTATTATAGAAGCAAGTGTGTGTGTGTGTGTGTGT
>NW_005187520.1:1358257-1362731 GCF_000239375.1 Pundamilia nyererei
CACAGCTTAGTAAAGTGAAATCATCATCATCAGTGAATGTGGGTAAAACAAAAGCGTTATCATTTTGGCAATTTTGCCCACACATCCACTTATTTCACTGACACGTTCCCACTTCTCACCTTCATCAGTCTTCATCATAACAACTGCAAACATTGGTAATGTGGTTTAAAGGTGATCATTGTCTCTGGGAACGGGGCATGCTGAGTAGAAGCATAAATAAAGTGGCACTTTATTTTCCATAACTTGGAAAAATGCAACTTAAAGAAATGCCCACCCACCCCCCCACCCCCCCCAAGCCTGAATCGGATAAGCTACAATAACACTATGCATTAACAAAATGATATGCACTATGCATCAGACTAGAAAAATATTTTTCGGAACCACTATAAAAACTGATAAATTGAGAAGACCTCATTATATCCCAGTAAACATCACTAATGCTGATACATTTTTCACAATATTCCTCAAGTCATGAGTGATGAGGGACTGTAGTATTAAAAACATATTTAAGAGAGACAGAGATTAATAATAGGTATAGTTCAATGCAGAGAGGTGACGAATAGTAATATGTTCTGGCTTTGCGGAGGGCTTTCTTATAAAGCAACAAACTATTTCTCCAGGCTAAATGATGATCCTCTAAATTTGTGACACGCCATTTCCTCTCCAGTTTACGAGTAATCTGCTTTAGGCTACGTGTTTGAGAATTATACCACATAGTCAGATACTTCTGATTTGAGGCCTTTGTTTTCGTAAAATTATTAACAAGATAATCAACCTCTGTTGGAGTAGCCTTCAGGTAGCTGCTCTGCTCTGTGTTGGTACAGGGCATTGAAGATGATAACAGTGGGTGGATTATATTCTTAAACTAAGACCAGTCTAAATGACCAAACAGGAGAGGGTTTTCAGGAAACACTGTTAAATGTTCAGTTTCTATGCCATATGTTAAAACAAGATCTAGAGTGTGATTAAACTGGTGGGTGGGTTCTTTTACATTTTGAGAGAAGCCAATTGAGTCTAATAACAGATTAAATGCCAAGTTGAGGCTGTCATTTTTAGCATCTACATGTGTAAGAGATTTACAGTTAACAAACAGTCAGGTGAATAAACAACAATGAGACACTTGTGTAGGTTAACGTGCTGCACGGGTGAAAAGCTCAGAGCAAATCACACCGAACTGCAGTATTCGTTTATTTTTATAGGTTACATCGTCAATATGCAAATATAATCACATTTCCTGTTACGCAGGTCCTGATGTCTGTCTGCATGCAAGCTGTGTGTGTGTGTGTCACAGAGTATGTGTGTTGCAGGTCAATTTCTAAGAATAATATAATGCAAGTCAACTTCTGCGGATATGTATTTCTGTACTGGTCTCCTGTCAGTGTCACAGGGTCAGCTTCCTGTTTCAACAGACAGCTGTGTCTGGTGAAATATGTATAACATAACATTTGAAGCATAATCAAATATAACAATAAAAATTCCTTAACAACATGAATGTGAAAATCACCCACAATAATTATTTTATCTGAGCTGAGCACTAAATCAGATGAAAAAAAACTCTGTGTAAGGCCCAGGTGGACAATAGATGATATCAAGTAAGACTGGTTTCTGAGTTTTACAGCTGAGGTGGACGAGGCTAAGCATCAGGCTTTCAAATGAATTAAAAGTCTGTCTTGGTCTTTCATTAATTAATAGGCTGGTGTGAAATATTGCTGCCACACCGCCCCCTCGGCCTGTGCTTCGAGATTTCTGGTAGTTAGAATGACTCGGGGGTGTTGATTCATTTAAACTAATGTAAAGTGTAGAAGTAAAGTTAAATCTAATTTGATATACAAAGAGGTGTTTACAAAGGTTATCAAGCTAGTTATGTAGCTATTTGGTAGTTACGTGTTTTGATATTTACATGTTTACATGTTTGAATGTTTAGACATGCATGTTCAAACCAGTAATAAGTATGTGTTACATCTACCTGGTTGTTTTCCCTGTTTTGATCTGAGTATAAGATTTCCTGGCTTCTGAGAGGCCAGTGAAGTATTCATGAGGGCGGCACACAGGAAGTGGTTGTTGTTGCGGTGTGCTGACAGTAAAGAGGCTGCTAAAAAGTTATCCGTCTCCATCTTGCTGTTCCTAATTATTCAGAGAGATTCCAAACCATCTAGTGAACCCTCACGCTACACTAACATAATCATCCTGCTGCAACCAGGTTTCTGTAAGGCAGAGTAAATCAATTTGTTGATCAATTATTAAGTTATGTACTAACAGAGACCTGGAAGAGAGAGAGATCTAATATTTAATAACCCACATTTCACCGTTTTACTCTTTGGTTCAGATGTGGATACTGTATTGTTCTGTCTTTGTGATGTTTTATGTTTAAGTTTTTTATTGATGGTTTTTAGTTTGTTTAGTTTAGTTTTTAGTCTCAATGGAAATTTTTTTTTTGGGGGGGGGGGTAGCAGGAGGAGAGAAGATGCAGAGAGGCATGTAAGACTGCAACTTTGCTTCCTGGTTCCAACTCTGGATAGTAGAGCTGGTATCCTTCTAGAACAAACCAGATTATCTAAACGAATATCAGTCAGGAGAAGACATTGATGATCAAGTGTTGAGCAACATAGACTACTGTTAGAGACTGATATGTAACTCACCCATGACGTTCAGTGAAGCTGTAAAGTCACCCAACTCTGAAGAGTGGAAATCAGCCATGGATGAGGAAATGCAATCCTTAGAAGAGTACAACACCTTTACCCTAACTAGCTTAAAGAAAGCAGTGGGGGGAGGGGGGGTAGATGGGTGTATGTGAAGAGAAACAGTGGTGATGGATCACAAAAATATAAAGCACAGTACTTAGCTAAAGGTTACAACCGGTGTTTTGGAATAGACTATGACGAAACATTTTGTCCAACTACTAACCTGACAAGTATAACAGTGTTGATGCAGTGTGTAATACAAGAAAACCCGATTTTGCACCAGATGGATGTAAAAACTGCATACCTGCATGCACCAATAGACTTTGAAGTTTACGTTGAGCAGCTGGAAGGCTATGAAGTAAAAGAAAAAACAGATGAGAAACTGGCCTATAAGCTGGAAAAGTCACTTTATGGGCTTAAACAGTCGGGCCAAAACTGGAACAGGACATTACATGACTATTTGACAGAGAACGGTTTCATGCATTGTCCTGTAGATCATTGTGTTCACACAGGGAAAACAAGAAAAGACAAAGTGATCATGATCACTTCCCTTCACAGTTTTGAAAACTGGAATGTGAAAGGAATACTAACTGCAAGGTTCAAAATGAAAGATATGGGGAAACTCAAAAATTTTCTTGGTATTGATTTTGAGCAAACCAAAGATTGTGTAGAAATGTCACAAGATAGATATGCAGAAAACATTCTGGAAAGATTTCGAATGCAGGACTGTAAACCAAGATCAACTCTTGAATAAAAGTTGAACTACGATGATGATGCTGTAGAACAATGTCAGAATGTACGGAGAGGCAGTAGGTAGCCTCCTTTACTTGTCCTCTTGCACACGACCAGATTTGAGTTTTGTTGTGAGTAAGCTATCACAGCACTTCAAGGAACCAACTTTGGAACATTGGACTACTGTGAAACATGTTCTGAGGTATTTGAAACATTGAAAAGACAAGACATTGTGCTACAGGAAAAGTGACAAAGATTTGAGAGTACAAAGTCAGTGACTCAGATTGGGCCGCAGATGTGACTGACAGGAGTACTACAGGTTACTGCATAAGCCTGAATGAAAAAGGTACTTTGGTGTCATGGCAAACAAAAACCTCTCCAAAGAACTAGTGGGCTGTTATTTCTGCAACCACCTTGTATTTCAAGCTACAGATGCCACATCTAAAACATTAGACAAACCCATCCTACTGTCAGTCGGTCAACCTTTACCCTTCAGTCCAGACATTTGGCCCTAAAAACCCATTTATCATGACTTTCTCAACCTTTCTCTCAGCTTCTATTGGTGTTGTGGACCTCCTGTCTACTTCAGTCGTCAGCTGTTTGTTTTTTCAGCAACCATGTTTTGAACCATGTGACCCTCCTCCCACACTGTATTCCATCTGGAGGGATGGGATGTTGTTTTCGTGATTATGTATTTTTACTCCGCATGCGAGCCTTGTGCTTTGCGCTGGGAAGAGGGGGAAGGGGCGGTAGTTACACTCGCAGTAGCACAGGAGCAGAGCCAGAGGGAAAGAGAGAGAAAGAAAGCCAGGGACAACAAGAAGAGACAACATTGTCACATTAGGAAGGTACAGTAATGATCCACAACTATTTTCAGTTGAGGATGATAAAGGATTCAGAAAGTTTATTCATGCAGGTCCATATGACAGAGAATAGCCCGGCGTCCGAGGTGCTGATGGGATGCCCACTCCCGTGGGCGTGGCTGCTAACTCCACACCTGCATCCCATCCCGGGCGATCACCAGGTGGACTATTTAATCCTGCCCAGCCTGCTGCTCCACG
>NW_005187520.1:1363468-1367018 GCF_000239375.1 Pundamilia nyererei
TTCCTCTTTCAATGCTCCTTGTTCTTCAGCCGCACGCCACACGCCTTCCCCACGGATGCAGCTAAGATCTCCTATTTCGTGGGTTTGTTACGGGGACGCGCTTTAGCGTGGGCTGAGGCCTACTTAACCTCTCACCCCATTCGTGATTGCGATTACGATGATTTCCTGGAGGAGTTCCGGGCTACGTTCTCCCCTCCGGTCTCAGAGGATGACGCCACGCAGAAGTTGCTGGGGCTCCGTCAGGGGCGGCGCAGTATCGCGGAGTACCTAGTCGAGTTCCGTACCAGAGCGGTCGCCGTGGGTTGGCCCGATTCGGCCCTCCGTGGGTTTTTTTTACGGTCACTAACCGACCAGATGAAGGACCACCTAGCTTTTCACGAGGAAACTAAATCCTTCGAAGAATTGGCTTCCCTCGCCCGTAGGATCGATAGACCCCTTCGGGAGAGGGATGCCGAGTGGCGGCTTAAGCCTATGGGCTCCATATTGCGCCCCGGGATCCGTGTTTCTCCGCCCCCGCCCACGGCTGCGTGTGCGCGCTCTCCGTCACCTCCCCCGCCCGAACCCATGCAGATCGGCCGCTCTCGGCTTTCTCCGGAGGAGAGGGAACGCCGATTCCGGGCTGGGGAATGCCTGTACTGTGGGAGGCCCGGTCACCGCATCGCTGTTTGCCCGGTCCGCCCAAACGACCCGGCCCACCAGTAAGTCCGGGGATACGGGTGGGCAGCACTTTAAGCACTACTAGACCCCGATTATTACTGTCCGTTACCCTCGTGACTAATAACCAGACCTTTACATGCTCCGAGCTGGTGGACTCCGGGGTGGAACAGTTAGTCGCATCAGGAAATCACCAGGAGCAGCTTTCCTTTTTCACTTTTCCCGCTCCTGACACCCCGCTTATCTTAGGTTACCCCTGGCTACAGAAACATAACCCTCACATTGATTGGGCCGGAAAGAGAATCGCGAGCTGGAGTGTGTTCTGTCTGGCGAACTGTTTGGGGTCTGCCGTTCCCCCCGCCTCAACGAAACGGAACTCAGCCCCGCCACCCGCACCAGACCTCTCTTCCGTGCCCCCCAAATATCACG
The DNA here is from genome assembly GCF_000239375.1 of Pundamilia nyererei. Lineage (NCBI taxonomy): Eukaryota > Metazoa > Chordata > Actinopteri > Cichliformes > Cichlidae > Pundamilia > Pundamilia nyererei. Next base: position 1,364,552 of record NW_005187520.1, read on the forward strand.
ATCTTCGGCAAGTGTTCAGTAAGGACAAGGCGCTCTCACTACCTCCTCACCGTCCATATGACTGTGCCATTGATTTACTCCCGGGAGCTTCGCTGCCCTCTAGCGGACTGTATAACCTGTCTCGCCCCGAAAGAGAAACCATGGAGAATTACATCCAGGAGTCGCTAGCGGCAGGACGTATCAGGCCGTCGTCCTCCCCCGTCGCTGCGGGTTTTTTCTTTGTGGGAAAGAAGGACGGGACGCTTCGCCCCTGCATCGATTACCGGGGTCTAAACGACATCACCGTCAAGAATAAATATCCCCTCCCGCTAATTAATTCTATTTTTGACTCACTCCAGGAAGCCACAGTCTTCACCAAACTGGATCTGCGGAACGCCTATCACCTGGTTCGGATACGCGAGGGTGACGAGTGGAAGACCGCCTTCAACACCCCACTGGGGCATTTCGAATATCTGGTGATGCCGTTTGGGCTAACTAACGCCCCGGCGGTTTTTCAAGCTCTAATCAACGACGTGTTACGGGACTTCCTAAATGTGTTTGTTTTCGTATACCTAGATGACATTCTGGTCTTCTCCAAAACACCCGAGGAACATCACGTCCATGTGAGGAGCGTGCTACAACGGCTGCTCGAAAACAAGTTGTACGTCAAGGCGGAGAAATGTGAGTTCCACGTTTCATCTATCTCCTTCTTGGGCTACATCCTAGCAGGTGGGCAGGTGAAGACCGACCCGGTGAAAGTCAAGGCAGTGTTGGAATGGCCGGTTCCGGAGTCACGGAAGAAGCTTCAGAGCTTCCTGGGGTTTGCGAACTTTTACTGCCGCTTCATTCGGAGCTACAGCCAGGTGGCCGCGCCTCTCACCCAGCTCACCTCACCCAAAGTGCCCTTCACCTGGTCCCCTGAGGCCCACGCAGCCTTCACTAAGTTAAAACGATTATTTACGTCCACACCCATCCTAACCCACCCTAACCCACCCAGACGCTTCTAAGCAATTTATTGTAGAAGTTGACGCGTCTGATGCGGGAGTGGGAGCGATTCTCTCCCAACGGTCTGGGCCTCTAAATAAGCTCCGGCCGTGCGCCTTCTTCTCGCGCCGACTCACCAGAAGAATTATGACATCGGCGACAGAGAACTGCTAGCTGTTAAACTCGCTTTAGAGGAATGGCGCCACTGGCTGGAGGGGGCCGAACAGCCCTTCCTCATATGGACGGACCATAAAAACCTCCTGTACCTGAGAACCGCCAAGAGGTTGAATCCACGCCAAGCTCGCTGGTCTCTGTTCTTCGCCCGCTTCAACTTCACGCTCTCCTATCGTCCAGGGTCGCGGAACACCAAGCCCGATGCGCTCTCCCGTCAGTACTCCTCCGACAGTGGAGCGTCTTCCCCCGCCACCATCCTACCCGCCGCCTGCGTGGTGGGCACTCTCACCTGGGAGATTGAGGAGACCATTCGCCAAGCTCTCCCGGGGGACCCCGATCCAGGGACTGGACCACCCGGACGGCGCTTCGTTCCTGCTGCCGCCCGTGGAGCGGTCATCCACTGGATCCACACAGCACGATTCACGTGCCACCCAGGCGTGAGCAGAACGACGCACCTCCTCAAAAGACATTTTTGGTGGAAGACGCTAACAAGGGACGTGAGGGACTATGTGTCCGCCTGTGCCGTCTGCGCCCGTAATAAGTCATCCACCAAGCGCCCCGCAGGTCAGCTCCACCCGCTCACTACACCCCACCAGCCCTGGTCTCACATCTCCCTCGACTTTGTTACCGGTCTCCCTACCTCTTCCGGAAAGTGTGTCATCCTCACCGTTGTAGATCGATTTTCTAAGGCCGCTCACTTCATCCCGCTAGCCAAGCTGCCCTCGGCCGCGGAGACTGCCCAAACGTTGATTACTGATGTGTTCAGGCTCCACGGAATCCCCTTGGAGATTGTCTCCGATCGAGGTCCCCAGTTCACCTCACAGGTGTGGAAGACCTTCTGCTCCACTCTCGGCGCCAAGGTCAACCTAAGCTCCGGCTTCCACCCACAATCCAACGGACAGACTGAACGTCTCAATCAGGAGCTGGAGACTATGCTGAGGTGCGTGGCTAGTCAAAACCCCTCCTCTTGGGTTACCTACCTGCCCTGGGTGGAGTACGCCCATAACACTTTAACCTCGTCCACCACCGGTCTATCTCCTTTTGAAGCGTCCCTCGGATATCAGCCTCCACTCTTCCCTGAAGAGGACTTAACTCTCTCCGTCCCGTCAGCTCCACATCACCTTCGGCGCTGCCAACGTGTATGGCGCAGCGTTCGCAGCGGCCTCCTGCGCGCGAAGGAACGACACGCGCACTACGCCGATCGGCGCCGTGCCCCAGCCCCTGACTACCAGCCGGGACAGAAGGTTTGGTTGGCTGCTGGGAATATCCCGCTCCGAGGCACGTCCCGCAAACTGGCTCCCTGTTTCATCGGGCCGTACGTGGTGGACCG
>NW_005187520.1:1369098-1380713 GCF_000239375.1 Pundamilia nyererei
CAGTTTAATTTGGAATGAGTACAGATTTCACAACATGCTTTAAAAGAGATATCTGTCTCTCTGCATACATACATGCACAAACACACACAAAGTCAGAAGTTGGGACACGCCTTCTCATTTAATGTTTTTTTTTTTCATCTTTACTAATTTCTACATTGTAGATACAAACTGAAGACATCAAACCCATATGGAAAAGATATATATAAATCTTATAAAGTTTGTATCTGTCTTGTGTGAAACTTGTACGAAAAGCATACAAGAGTGAAAACAGATATAAGATCCCTTGAAGAATTATATAATGAAACTTGTATGTTTTGGATACTTACTAAAACAATATATGAAAGTAATGTGAAAGTGGCCACTTTCATGAGTAAATCATATAAGTTTTTACTATTTATTTTCCATATGGGAATATATGAAGCAAAATATATGGAATTATGTAGCAAAGAAAAAAAATTATAAATAACTCTAACTATGTATTATTTTTAGATTCCTCAGTAGCCAGCCTTTGCTTTGTTGACAGTGCTGCAAACCCTTGGCCTTCTCTCAGTGAGCTTAATGATGTATTCACCTGAAATGGTTTTGACAGGTGTGCCTTGTCAGGGTTCATTTGGGGATTTTCTGGCTTCCTTAATGGTGTTTGGACAATCAGTTGTGTAGTGGAGGAGAAGGTGTGACAGTGTGGGGGTGCTGTGCTGGTGACACTGTTGGGGATTTATTCAAAACTGAAGGCACGCTGAACCAGCAAGGCTACCACAGCATCCTGCAGCGTCATGCCACCCCATCTGGTTTGTGTTTAGTTGGACCATCATTTATTTTTTAACAGGACAATGACTACCGTGGAATGGACATATTTTAGCGACCTTTTTCTTGAAGGATGAGGTGCTGGGAATAGAGAATGTTAAACTAACTACCAAGAAGGACAGTGATGAAGTGCTGTGCCAGATTGCCTGGCCTTCAGTCACCTGACCTATACCCAGTCAAGATGGCTTGGGATGAGATGGACCACAGACTGAAGGCAAAAGGGCCAACAAGTGCTCATCATCTCTGGGAAATCCTTCAAAACTGTTGGAAAACCATTTCGGGTGACGACCTCATGAAGCTCATTGAGAGAATGCAAAGCAGTAATCACAGCAAAGGGTGGCTACTTTGAAGAATCTAAAATATAAAACATGTTTTGAGTTATTTTACACCTTTTTGTTTACTACATAATTCCATATGTGTTCATTCATAGTTCAGATGCCTTCAGTGAGAATCTACAATGTAAATAGTTATGAAAAAAAAGAAAAGCCATTAAATGAGAAGATGTGTCCAAACTTTTCACTGGTACTTATAAGAAATCGAGAGACAGAGAGTCCGATTTTGAGATCTAATTTCTTTACTATAATTGGTCTCTATTTAAGATGACTAAACACTGAAAATCATCAAATAACAAAAAAGTTACAAAGCTTTTCAGAAAATAAATTTTTGCTTTTAAAGCTATGCTTGGTATGTTAAAAAACTGGAAGGAAAAGAAAGACATTACTTACAAAGCACATATTACTATTTTTTTCTTTTCTCACTCTCTCTTTTTTTTTGTGAGTAAAACACAGTGAAATAAAAACGAGGTGACATCCTGATCACGACTCCTGTTGATGCACTATAACCCAAAGGCCAGAGGACATGTGGTGTGGTGGCTCCCTTTAATATTTCCTCAAGTACATGGATCCTCTACTGTCGTCACTTTTGACCTGATTAATCATGCAGATGGTAATGAGCAGGCCCAGCAGCTATAAAGACAAAGAAGAAGAATGATCAAAATGTATTGTTTGTATGTACTGCTCCAACACTGTAATGACTGGCTTTTAGTCTAAAGCTGAAGAGTTTCCAGTTTCATGCTAGTTAAAGTTGAAATCAGGAGGCTAATAAGCTACATAAGATAAATGAATATTATAGATTAAATTAAAAAGAAAAAACATTTGAAATGTAAACATTTTGGCTTATCAAGTTTGCAACAAAGTGGCCAAAAAAGTGGACAATAAAGACTGTAACGCATAGATCAGAATAACATCTTCAAATTCCATATTTTGTTTGATTAGCAGTCCATTGACCAGAGTCAAGTACTATGTTAAAATTATTTTTCACTGTTGAACAGTTATTGAATGTACAGGTTAAAGGAGTCAAAGGTGATTTTGACAAAATCTTAAAGAACAACAGAGTCAGTGACACACAGAGGTAACCATGGCAATAAAATAAAAAAATGATAGAGCTTACTGCTATAACAGCAAATCCAAAGAAGAAGCCAAACAGGATGTTAAAGAAAAGGTTCAAAAGTTCAAGGATAATGTCATAGCAGGGCTGCAGAAGAGAAGAGAAAATGGTAATTATCTGACCAGCAGTACAGTGTACAGTGTTTTGATTGGCTGGTAGGTCAGATGATTGAATACCTGTTCATAGATTTCATGTGGGCCACTGGTTCCCTGCAAGAACACAAGAGCAAAATGTGGATGTGAATAGAAACAGTCTGTTAATGTTTTAGGTTGTTTTATTCTGGTGAGATTACACTCACCAGCCTCTTTGTTAGATACTCATGTTCAACCCCCCATCAATGCAAATCTCCTTCAATTCCGATTCTTGTTCATGTAATATAATATAATATACCCCTCCGCGAATCACTACCTTATCATGGTGGAGGGGTTTGTGTGTCCCAGAGATGCCAGGGCCTATGTTGCTTGGGGGCCTTTACCCCCTGGTAGGGTCTCCCATGGCAAGTTGGTCCTGGGTGAGGGACCAGGCAAAGAGTGATTCAGAAGACCCTTATGAGAATATCACCGAGGGAACAGTTTACCCTGCCCAGGATAAGGTTACTGGGGCCCCGCCCTGGAGCCAGGTCCGGGGAGGGTGCCTGAGGGTGAGCGGCCCGGCAGGGCACAGCCCGAAAAGGGGACATGGGCCCATCCTCCTGCAGGCCAACCACCCTCAGGAAGCGGCATAGAGGTCAGGTGCATTGTGCGCTGTGCGGCGGCCAGGAGCAGAGGTCCTGGCTGACTGATCCCCGGCAACCAAGACTGGCAATTGGGACATGGAATGTCACCTCTCTGGGGAAGGAGCCTGAGTTAGTGCGTGAGGCTGAGAGGTACTAGCTAGATATAGTCGGGCTCACCTCAACGCATGGCTCGGGCTCTGGAACCAATCTCCTGGAGAGGCGCTGAACTCTGTCTTAGTCTGGAGTTGCCCCTGGTGAGAGGCAGTGGGCTGGGGCGGGTATTCTAATATCTCCTCGGCTTGCTGCCTGTACGTTGGGGTTCTTGCCAGTGGGTGAGAGGGTTTTGTTCCCTGCACCTTTGGGTCAGGGAACGGGTCCTGACTGTCATCTGCGCTTATGCGCCAAGTGGCAGCTCAGAGTATCCAGCCTTTTTAGAGTCCCTGTGGGATGCTGGAAGGTGCCCTACTGGCAGACTTCAATGCTCACATGGGTAACGACAGTGTGACCTGGAGGGGCGTGATTGGGAGGACCAGCCTCCCTGATCTGAACCCGAGTGGTGTTTTGTTATTGGACTTCTTGCAAACCAAAGTTTGGCCATAACGAACACTATGTTTGAACATAAGAGTGTCCAAAAGTGCACGTGGCACCAGGACGCTCTAGGCCGCAGGTCAATGATCGATTTTGTAGTCGTAGCACCAAACCTGCAGCCATGTTCTTTACTCGGGTAAAGAGAGGGGCTGAGCTGTCAGCTGATCACCACCTGGTGGTGAATTGGATCAGGTACCAGGGGAGGACGCTGGACAGACCTGGCGTGCCTAAACATATAGTGAGGGTGTGCTGAGAACACCTAGCAGAGCCCCAGTCCGTGAGATCTTCTTCGGCAGAGCTTCGATAGCATTCCAAGGGAGACTGGGGACAATGGGTCCGAATGGACCATGTTCAGCACCTCCATTGCAGAAGCTGCTGCACTGAGCTGTGGCTGCAAGATGGTTGGTGCCTATCGTGGTAGTAACCCCCAAACCAAATGGTAGTACCCAGAGTTGAAGGGAGCCACCAGGCTGAAGAAGGAGTACTATTGGGCTTGGTTAGCCTGTGGGACTTCGGAGGCAGCTGACAGGTACCAACAGGCAAAGCAGAATGCTGCTCGGGCAGTGGCTGAAGCAAAAACTCGGGTGTGGGAGGAGTTTGGAGAGGCCATGGAAAAAGACCTTCGAATTGCCTCAAAGAGATTCTAGCAGGAGGGGAACGCGGTGCTCTACCTGTACTGTGTATAGTGCCGGTGGAGCGCTGCTGACTTCGACTGAGAAAATTGTTGGGCGGTGGAAGGAATACTTCAAGGACCTCCTTAATTGCACTGGCACATCTTCCATGAAGGAAGCAGAGTCTGGGGCTGAGGGGGATGACCCGCAAATTTCCGGGGGTGAGGTCACTGAGGCAGTTAAACAACTCCTTGGTGGCAGAGCCCCTGACGTGGATGAGGTCCGCCCTGAGTTCCTGACGGTTCTGAATGTTGTAGGGCTGTCCTGGCTGACACGCCTCTGCAATATTGCATGGAGATCAGGGGCAGTACCCGTGGACTGGCAGACTAGGGTGGTGGTCCCCATTTTTAAGAAGGGGGACCGGAAGGTGTGTTCCAACTACACGGGGATCACACTCCTCAGCCTCCCTGGGAAAGTCTATGACAGGGTGCTGGAAAGGAGACTCCGTCTGTTAGTCGATCCTCGGATACAGGATGAACAATGTGGTTTTCGTCCTGGTCGCGGGACACTGGATCAGCTCTTTATCCTCTCAATGATACTTGACAGCGCATGAGAATTTGCACAACCAGTCTACACGTGTTTTGTGGACTTGGAGAAGGCATTCGACCATGTCCTTCAGGGTGTCCTATGGAGGTGCTGCAGGACTATGGGGTGTCTGGCCCATTGCCCATTCGATCCCTATACAACCATTGCAAGAGCTTGATTCGCATAGCCAGCAATAAGGGGGACTCGTTCCTCGTGGGTGATGGGCTCCGCCAAGGCTGCCCTTTGTCACCGATTCTGTTCATAACTTTTATGGACAGGATTTATAGGAGCAGCCAAGTGCTGGAGGGCTTTCACTTAGGTGGCCTCAGAATCTCATTCCTGCTTTTCATGGATGATGTGGTTTTGTTGGCTTCATCGGGTGATGGCCTCCAGCTCACACTGGAACAGTTCGCAGCCGAGTGTGAAGCAGCAGGAATGAGGATTAGCATCTCCAAATCTGAGGCCATAGTTCTCAGCCGGAAAAGAGTGGAGTGCCCACTCCGGGTCGGGGACGAGTTTCTGCCCCAAGTGGAAGAGTTGATGGGAGAAAGGAGACAGAGATCGACAGACGGATTGGTGGTGTGGCTGCAGTGGTACCGGCCCGTCATGATGAAGAGAGAGCTGAGCATAAAAGTGAAGCTCGTGTGAAGCTAATGAGTGAAGCTCATTATTATTATTATTTTTTTTTTTTCTGTTTTATTGTTATCATCCGAATCTCAATGGCCCAACCTGTTTTGATATATGTCTTTATATCGGTTGACACTTGCTGTATTGGGCCTGATATGTTAAATTACATGTGCAAAACTTTATAAATAAAAAATTATAAAAGTGAAGCTCTCAATTAATCGGTCGATCTTTGTCCGTACCCTCAGGGTCACGAGTTCTTTTGGGCACTTTTGGTAGTGAACAAAAGAACGACATTGCGGAAATGAGCTTAATTCGAAGGGTGGCTGGCCTCTCCCTTAGAGATCTCCCTTAGAGGGAGGTCTGGGCCTCTCTGTTTAGCCTACTTGTGTGAGGAGGCCTACCCATTGTAATGTGGTGATCTTTTTGAGAGATAGCCTTTATTTGTCAGTTGCAGGTCTTTTGCCCACAACCGAGATGACAGACCTTGCCGACCGTACATACAATACACAAACATCACATTAGGGAGACAGGTCAGGCTAGGTAGCGAAGAAAAAAACAAAAGAAACAAAATGTGTAACACAAAAGGATAATACAGGAATGCACAGATATCAACACACCATAGGACAATAAACACAGACAAGCAGCATGGGAAAGTGTTCCAGTGTGAACATCTGATCTGGGACCGCTGCAATCTTCGACTGCGCCTCCAGCTGACCCGATGTCCACATCAGAGGGGAGGTAAGCGTTGGAGGTGGTGTTGGATCCGGGGCAGGGAGGGTGATGCGTCAGTGAGTGGTTATCAGTATCAGTATATGTATGTGTTTGCGTGTCCATAGTTCAGCTGAGACAGTGTCCTTCGCCCTGCCAGGCTAAGTAAATAGTCTTCCAGCCAACCCAGGTGGCCTTGCATGGAATGGGAAGGAACAGACTCAACACAGTCGTTATCAGGGAGTTTTTGTTCGGCTCCAGCCTTGAGCCCACAGCTGGCGCCGAAGGGGTTGCCGGATTATGATGGTAATTTTTCTTTTGCAACAACTCATGAGAATTTCAAAGCTGTTCTTTAACACTCCGACACTGGTCTCTCAATCCGTCCATCGTGTATCCGGCAGGGAAAGTACCTCCAGGGCACTCGGGCTCTCCCGAGCCCAGACTTCTCATTGAGAAAAGGGTGTCAATAGCATTCAGAGACCAGTTGATCAAATCCATAATTCTCTTTAGGTTTTAGAAACAGACTGTGAGAGTGTGTTCCAGGGAAAGTAATACAAAAAACACGAGACTAGACAAGGACATAAGCAGGGAAGATAAGGGAGAGGAGAGGAGAAAAAGTGCGTCCGCCTCCTCCGAGAGCCTAAAGAGAAGTTTTTCCAGTTGAGCAGTATCTTGGCAATAATCAGGACCACAAGCAGAGGTGTTTTGATATATTTGGAGTTTGTTTAGTTCTTCCATATCGGCAAGTAAACAGAGGGTGGTCAAGGATTTGGGATATTTTAGTAGTTATTGCTTTCTTTCTTTCTTTCCAGACGTTTTGTATTGGTGGACAGAGCCAGAATGCTTGAAGGTGTTCATCAGTGGTGTTGAGTGTGCAGTTTGTGCAAATGTCTTATTCACTGAGTCCTATTGGAGATAAAGTATCGGAATTTCAGGAGAGGTACCATGCCTCCAAACGCACTCCTTCCGGTTCTCATCTATATATGTTCCCCCAGTTCTACAAGCTGTTCATTCTCGTTTACGTGCCCTACCCTCCCTCTTCTTTAACTCCTTCACTTCTGTTTAGTACATGGGGATCTGCTAGGCCCGGGAACCACGACCAGTCCCGTTCGAGGAATTCCCCAAACCGCAGCTGAATTCACATCCAAGCCATTTACCTATACAGGGAGTGCAGAATTATTATGCAAATGAGTATTTTGTCCACATCATCCTCTTCATGCATGTTGTCTTACTCCAAGCTGTATAGGCTCGAAAGCCTACTACCAATTAAGCATATTAGGTGATGTGCATCACTGTAATGAGAAGGGGTGTGGTCTAATGACATCAACACCCTATATCAGGTGTGCATAATTATTAGGCAACATCCTTTCCTTTGGCAAAATGGGTCAAAAGAAGGACTTGACAGGCTCAGAAAAGTCAAAAATAGTGAGATATCTTGCAGAGGGATGCACCACTGAACAAGACACACAAGCTGAAACGTCAAGACTGGGCCAAGAAATATCTCAAGACTGATTTTTCCAAGGTTTTATGGACTGATGAAATGAGAGTGAGTCTTGATGGGCCAGATGGATGGGCCCGTGGCTGGATTGGTAAAGGGCAGAGAGCTCCAGTCTGACTCAGATGCCAGCAAGGTGGAGGTGGAGTACTGGTTTGGGCTGGTATCATCAAAGATGAGCTTGTGGGGCCTTTTCGGGTTGAGGATGGAGTCAAGCTCAACTCCCAGTCCTACTGCCAGTTTCTGGAAGACACCTTCTTCAAGCAGTGGTACAGGAAGAAGTCTGCATCCTTCAAGAAAAACATGATTTTCATGCAGGACAATGCTCCATCACACGCGTCCAAGTACTCCACAGCGTGGCTGGCAAGAAAGGGTATAAAAGAAGAAAAACTAATGACATGGCCACCTTGTTCACCTGATCTGAACCCCATTGACAACCTGTGGTCCATCATCAAATGTGAGATTTACAAGGAGGGAAAACAGTACACCTCTCTGAACAGTGTCTGGGAGGCTGTGGTTGCTGCTGCACGCAATGTTGATGGTGAACATATCAAAACACTGACAGAATCCATGGATGGCAGGCTTTTGAGTGTCCTTGCAAAGAAAGGTGGCTATATTGCTTGCTGATTTGTTTTTGTTTTGTTTTTGAATGTCAGAAATGTATATTTGTGAATGTGGAGATGTTATATTGGTGTCACTGGTAAAAAATAAATAATTGAAATGGGTATATATTTGTTTTTTGTTAAGTTGCCTAATAATTATGCACAGTAATAGTCACCTGCACACACAGATATCCCCCTACGTGTACAAACTAAAAACTACTTCCAAAAACATTCAGCTTTGATATTAATGAGTTTTTTGGGTTCATTGAGAACATGTTTGTTTTTCAATAATAAAATTATTCCTCAAAAATACAACTTGCCTAATAATTCTGCACTCCCTGTATCTACTAAAATGCTGTCAAATCTAAAATAAAGACGTGGGCCTAGCTAGTGAAGTATGATTTTATATTGTATTACTTGTATGTTGGTGTTGTTAGACATGGTAAAAATTTTATTGCAGACTCTACTCCAAAACTGATTATCTGTCTGGATGATGGAGTCTTTTTCCCATTTGTTAATTTGAGCGTGAGGTGCATTATCATTAGAGGATAGTAGTTTATTTGGTTTTAACGGTGATTTTTGTGACTTTGCAATTTTATTGATGCTGTTTATTAGTGATGGTTGTCCTACGTTAGTGTTATTGATACTTATTTTGCTTTGATGGAGTGTTTTTGTTGGTTATGTTGACGAAATAATTTTCTGTCAATCCTGTATATGTCAATGAACTGTTGAAATGTTAAGAAGTTATTCTGATAAAATATGTGGCGGAGGTGTGTGATGCCTTTTTCTTTCCATTTAATGCCTATCAGGGTAATTTATTTGCAGTGATGTAAGGGCTATTCCATATGGGTGTTTGAGTTGTAGGTGAGGATATAGTGTTTTTTATTTTATTAATCTTCCAGCAAGCTGACAGTGTTTGCTGTTGCAGTGGTTTTAAGCCGTTGTGATGTGTGATTGTATTTCTGATAAATGGTAAATCTTTGATTAATCGATCTTTATAATCAGATTGTCTAGACCTGGATGAAGGTGATGGGTTGAATGCATCCATTTGATAAGGTATTGTAGTTGGTTATCTAAGAAGTAGTAGTTGAAATTTGGTGCTTCTAGGACTCCTTGGACTTTTGTAATATTTTTAGTTTTATTCTGGAGTTTTTGTTTTTCCAGTAGAATGAAGTTATTATTGTGTCCAGAATAGTGAAAAAAAAGCTTCTGCGGGTTAAATAGGGATCATTGTGAATAAATAGTTGAGTTTAGGTAATATCATCAACTTTATGGTGTTAATACGTCCTATAACTGATAGCTGTATTGTCAACCATTAATTTAAGTAATCTTTTATTGTTTTTGATAGGAGTCTTGAAAACTGCTGATGAATTTGAATGTGGTCACTGGATTGGTTGTATAATTTGGAACTGCTTAATATTGCTGTTGTGTGCAATCTTCCCAAATAAAACAGATGTGACAATGGGAGGAGGAAGGAAAGAAAATTAAACAAAACGCACAGATAAAGAAATAAACAAAAAAAATGTTAACACTGAAACACATAAAGGCATTGCGTACACAATGTTAAGAGCCTAATGACACATGAGTTCAGAGACAACTAGGTTAACTGTTCTTTTTGGATTTTATCAATTACTGTGGGGGGAGAGAAAAAAATATGAATGGAATGTGAGCAAGAAAGAGGGAGGGAGGAAAGAAAGAAAGAAAAAAAGGTAAAATAAATTAGCAGCGACAATGATAGCTTTAATGATCATTTGACATATAAAAACACCCAAAATCACAACACATTTAGTCATGAAATTGTTTTATGAACAATTTGCTTTTCAGCTTGACATTATAGTTCTATTCTGTAAAACCAACCTGAGGCTTGGATTTGCATCTAAGTGACTTGGATCTTCCATTCATTCCATATCCAGTATTTGAAGAAATGCATTCACAGGAGTCAGGGATATTATTACCCCAGTCTGTGGCGTTCATAATTCCACAGCAATGAAACTGTTAACAAACAAGAGATTGACTTTAAACAACAGGAAATACTCAACAAAATTCTCCACTATTCTGTTTTTTATCAATATAGTGACTGTAATGTAAATATCATTGCAAAACAATTCAGTCAATATATGGTGCAATCAAAATGTTTTTTGACTCCAATCTTGGCTGATCTCCCCTTTAAGGTTGGTCCTTGTTCACCTCTGGGCCCTTCCAGTGCTACTGTTATGTTTAGGTAACTTACAAGTTCTGTGTTGACTACTTGTAAAAGCACAGTTGCAACAAAATCCACTAGGGCCAGTAGAAAGACTACTATTATTGGGGTAAATAGTGCAAAAAATATTACATTTGACTGTATCTTCTCAACCATACTTCTAATGACTTCTTCTCTTATGTTGGCCTTTTGTAGTTCATTCTGGAGGGCAGTCTCTATCTGGAAAAGAAAATAAGATTTTAGTATAATGGTAGAGAAATGAAGAATATATTCTCCTCAAGACAGACAGACACAGCAGACCAAAAAGCACAGAGAAAGCAGAGGGAAAGATGAAGCAATAATAATGTTATGGATTATGAGACAGCAGACGCTTAAGCAATAATATGTCCACTCATAACCAAGAGGCCCTTCAATGGTTCCTCTTACAGCAGTTACACTTTCTGATTTTATTTGTATCTTCCTGAAATATTTTGACTGAATCCTCATTCTCTGAAATGCTACTTGCTTTCTTTTTAAAGTACCTCTTAAGTCCCATGGTCATGGCCAACTAGGACGGTTGAGTAAACTGATCACTTGGTAGTGTGTTGGTTATTGTGAGTTATTAAGACTGAGATATAAAAAGCATACTGCAGAAAGACAATGAAGGTGATTTATCTCCAAAACATAAAAATTAAGTCTAGCAGCAAGATAACAGATGGAAATACTAAATGTAGCTGATCAGACAGCAATGGAGAACACAGCAGAATTAAGAAAGAAAAGACAAGATGACCTCATTTCTTCCTGTCGCTACATTGATGCCACCATAAAACATGATGATCATTCCAATCCCCATGAAGCTTGCAAACTGTACAAACAAAACAATACAAAGAGCATCCACAGTTATTGTTCTAATAACTATAAAATTAACACAGCATCAGCTTGTTATCTTGTTTGATGTGGAGTTGTACATACTAGTTTGAGGCCGATGATTGACTCACAGCACGTAGCAAAGATTCCCAGAGAGGAAATACCGAGGACGCCGATGGCAAACAACCAACCCCAAATCATGTTTGGCAAATCAAGTGATGAGAACTCCTCCTGAATGATAGGAAAGGACACTAACAATGGATTAATCTGTACGGTGGCCCCTAGAGACAAAGCATGTATAAACTCCAAAACACTTACAAATTCCAAATAGCACGTACAAACTCCTCAACACATACAAAATACAAAACACATGCAAACTCCAAAACAC
>NW_005187520.1:1384911-1386907 GCF_000239375.1 Pundamilia nyererei
TGTTTTGGATTTTGTAAGTGTTTTGGAGTTTGTACGTGCTTTGTCTCTAGGGGCCACCGTAAATCTGTTCTTCAAATGAAAAAAAAAATCAAAAACAATCATCCAAAATAACATTTTAGACATGACTGTCCGGTCCATGTTAGACTGACTATCCCAACCCCCCCCCCATGCTACCATAGGTCACACAAGAAGCATTTCAAAACCTGAACCAGGCCATACGAGGACCAACCTGCAACTCACCACCCAGCAAGTAGCATTCCTGAGTGAAGAGGCCAGCTCATTCAATTCAATTTCATTTTATTTATATAGCGCCAAACAGTGTTGGGGAGTAACGGAATACATGTACCGCCGTTACGTATTTAAAATACAAAATATGAGTAACTGGATTCCATTACAGTTACCATTTAAAAAGGTGGTATTTAGAATACAGTTACTTTGTTAAAATAAATGGATTACATGGCGGTATTTTCCTGTTTCATTTTGTCGCGGGTCAGGACTGTTTCGGTTTTGTTTGACAACTATGTTCTGTTGTTCCAGGCGGCAGCATTATGGTTGCCATGGCGACTGTGTGTTTCCTGGGTGAGAAAGCGCCTTTTTGTTGTTGTTGTTGTGTAAAGCTAATAGGCAGAATGCTACAGGCATAGCCCTAAAGAATGTAGCATCATAGGCAGTGTAGTCCGTGTTGCAGGGAGAATGGATCGCCATACCCATTATGTGTCTGTGAGCGCGAGGAGGGAGAAAAAGGAGAGTGGAAAAGTACGAGTTGTCATCAAACAAAAACGGGAGCTGGAAGCATGTAAATATAATAATAACCACTGCAGCCAAGAAGAGTGCCTGGCGAGCCCAGTTGTAAGTAAGCTATTAAGACTCGACTGTACACTGTGTTCATGTTTTCCTACGAAACAATAAGTTCCATTGGAGCAGCCTTTCAACGCCTCTCTCTGTCTCTCACAAGCAAAGGTGACCCAGACAACAAAGTAAAGCTATTTTTCAGCTACAAGCCCAACACGGAACCGACGTATTAGTCAGAGGTCCGTTTACTACAGTTCGGAGTCGCGGACCTTCAGTAACAGTAATAAATCACACAGCAATAGTACATTCACGTAGTTGTAAAAAGCATGATAATATATTAAGTAATCCAAAGTATTCAGAATACGTTAGTCTCATTGAGTAACGGAACGGAACAGAGTAACGTTACAGAATACATTTTGGCGTATGTATTCTGTAATCTGTAGTGGAATACATTTTAAAAGTAACCTTCCCAACACTGGCGCCAAATCACAACAGTCGTCTCAAGGCTTGTGTACTACCTTTTTCTGTTAATGGTTTATATGACACTACTGCATGTCATGTTCTTGTACTTCTGTACTAAAAATGGCAACACATTGCAAAACAGTTGGGGTCAGGTAACAAAAGGCTTGACAAATAGTTCGAAAAATACTATGGAAAAAAGGAACAACTGGAGGAACATTTTGAAACATATTTTGTTAACTAACAACAGGTCGGTAGCATGCTGGGGAATAAAATGTGGATATATTAAACATGTTAAAAGGAAACATTTTAAAAGAAAGTGACACTTAAAAAAATCAGCAATCTGCTTTGTTCTAATTAAAAACTGAAAAATGAATGAGACTGTTTACCTTATGGGTAGAGGTCTGTAGCAATCCGTAAATCAGCCCAAATCCAACTATCTGAGGAAAGAGACTCAGATCATGTCATCTGCAATAGCAAAACCAGAGTTCCTGTATGGTTGCCTAAATGTACCAAGGAAACATTTATTCTTTAAAAGATAAATTCATCAGGGACTTGTTTTAAAAATGTTTCAAAACAAAAGAAACAAAAGATAAACAGTACCACAGAGAATTTCAAGTTTAAACTTTGGTCGATCTGCCCATTGTTTAGGTTTGACCATAGAAAACATTGGGCATGCATATATTTGTTACAGAATATATATGTATATATATATATATGTATATATATATATATATATATATAT
>NW_005187520.1:1388089-1389522 GCF_000239375.1 Pundamilia nyererei
TGTGTGTGTGTGTGTATGTATATACATTTATGTATATATGTATACTTTTGCACTCAGTGTTTTACTTTAGAATATATGCTTAAGAAGAAAAAAATTCTCAGAGTGCTCATTGCTAGAAGCAATGTAAATGTAATTTTAATAAAACATAGTAGGAAATATGTGTGGTAAGCATTAAAAATAAATCCTTATTTATTTGTTCTAAATTATGGAAAAACAGCTTCTTCTAACTGCCCAGTCTTTTAATCATTATATCTTGCAGCACTGCTTCACCATGGTAAAAGACAAAAAGGCTTCAGTGGTTCATAGTTAGATTAAAATATGAGAATGCTGAAAAGAGTTTTTCCATTTCTGCATGTATGTCTTATTGTTGGGTCTTTACCTTACAATGTAAAGTGCCACGAGGCAACTGTTCTTGTGATCTGGTGCTACATAAATAAAACTGAAGTGAACAATTTTCTTTTTTTTAAACTTGTGAAAAATAAATCCTTTTAGTTTCTCTCTTTCCTTCAACATAAATAATAACGAAAATCAATAAATCAATCATCAAAATGAAAACCTAAAAACAAAAAAATAAAGATTCCACTTACTGCAAAAAGCACATTGAAGAAGACAAAAATGCACTTGAGACATCCATTAATTTTCCCCATCTTCAATTTTTAGAGGTGATGCAGTGAGGTTGTAACCCAGAGTGTAAGAATGTGCAGCTTTTCTGCCGTTTGTGAACACACAGAGTGAATGTGAATTCAGGAAGACGCAGAAGTGAAACACAAAAGGCTTCTCTGAGGACAAACCCTCACATCTATAGTAAGACCTCATAAAACACATGCAGTTAGAAAAAAAACATGCTTTAGCTCTCATGAACTTAATAACAGGAAGCAAAACAAAAACTGAAAGAAAAAAACATATCAAAGAATTATTTCTGACTACTGTATAAAGAACACTGGCAAACAGAATGGGGGGGGGGGGAGTAAACGTAATACAGCAGAGATAAGACTGCAGTCCTCCAGTCTTCCATTAAGAGCCTCAACATCGTCTTGGGTTTTGAGAGGTAAAACCACCCCTTCAAGGAATTATGCAACTAAATCAATTTTTCTACTTCAGCAAGGTATTTAACATCTTGCTATGAACCAGTTTAGTCTCCTTCACTTCATCTAAAATGGCAAGGACTTTTCGCTTGATTCACTGTGGCTGCTCAGTTTACTTTGCATCAGTTTAACACTTGGCCTAGAGAGGTTAAAGCACACAACATTTACTATAGCAGTCGTTCTCAAATTGTAATACGTGTACCACCTACAGTGGGGCAAAAAAGTATTTAGTCAGCCACCGATTGTGCAAGTTAACCCACTTAAAATGATGACAGAGGTCAGTAATTTGCACCAGAGGTACACTTCAACTGTGAGAGACAGAATGAAAAAAAAATCCATGAATTCACA
>NW_005187520.1:1390789-1408219 GCF_000239375.1 Pundamilia nyererei
TGTGGATTCATGGATTTTTTTTCACATTCTGTCTCTCACAGTTGAAGTGTACCTCTGGTGCAAATTACTGACCTCTGTCATCATTTTAGGTGGGGGAAGTTGCACAATCGGTGGCTGACTAAATACTTTTTTGCCCCACTGTATGTCTGGTGGTACGTGGGAAGTCTCCAATATTTTTTTGTTAGGATTAAATAATTGTATATGTCACGGGTGTGCACTAGAAGGGATCCAGATAGCAAGGAAACATTGAATCAACGTTGAGGTGTGACGTTGACCTAACGTTACACTTGCACCCTTTATTGTTATTGAAACGTCAGTTTTTGATATTGAATCAATGTTGAAAGCTGACATTGATTCGACGCTATATTTTCTAATAATGTTGACATCAAAACAATGTCAGATTCTAATATTGAAACACTGTTGAACTATGATGTTGATTTTCCACTTCTTTCGCACAGTTGCTTTTTATTGAAACAACAGTTACTGGAAATCATGACTGGAAATCTACCATTCTTTATAGGTATTTTAATCAATACTAAACTACTGCATGTTTCCATCATATTTAAACCACCTAAACACATAATTGTACTTATTCCTCAAATTGGACACCCTTTATATGTTAAAAAATGTCTCACAATGTATCATGTCAATAGTCAGTTCTAAAAACAGAAAGCATCACACATCATGTAACAGAGAACAGAAAAAAAAAAAAAACGGTCAATAGACATGTATCGTTTGCAAAATATTTTATTAAAAGACAAAGTTTCCTATTAAGATTTCTATGTTTCACGTCACTTTTTAATTTTTACAATCCGGAGCATATCTGAGCCATTTCTGGACTGCTTGAGCAAAGACAAACTCAGACATAGAGTTTGCCCCTACCTGCTGCATCTAGGACAAAAATAGACACACATAGACACACATGAATAAGCTCTTGTTAATTGTCCCCAGCAGGGAGAAAGTATGTAAATTCCTAGGCTGATAAACTTGAAAGTCACCAGGCGGAAATCAGCAAACTGCTGCATTTGATTCCCAAAGAGCTATGAGCTGAAAATGTGATGTCTTGGCATGGTGTGCCGTGTATCCTTTAAAAAAAACTAAACATGGGGTCCTTGGGCTGTACAAACTGTACAACCCGAGGACAAAACAAGCCGAAGACCAAAGACTCCATCTCCAGATTAACCGGACATGAAAGTCTTGTTATTAAGAAAGACAAAGTAATATAGCAAAAACCGGACATAGGAAATGTGAAACACACCCAGCACATCAATTGATCCCTTTATTGTTTACTGTAGGCTCATAAAACTACAATAAATGATAAAACTTACCAAATATGCATCTGCACTGCGCTGTCTCTTTAAATGCCATTTTTTGCTGTCTGGTCCTTGTTTTTTTCCCTGCCCAATTGAGTACCGAGGCCAGCTCGTTTGGCGGTGCGGCAGACTCGCACCTCCAGTGTGGTCCCTCCAATCAAGGCAAAGCGCCTCACCTATAGACACATTTTAAGAGATGGAATTAGCATGTCTCATGTCTTAAATGTGTACGCAAGTGCTTGTGTGTTTAATCAACAGGCATGTTATGTATTTTAATCAAATCTGATAGCTATTACACTTTATAGTTACAAAGTGTACATAACCTTTATATACTTACCATTGCCTTATTTGCCTCCGGTGATTGAAGGGCTGCCCCTGCATTGTTTAGCTCCTCAATGTTGTGCAAAGGCAAATCCAGAGGCAATACCCCAGCATCTACAGATTCATTGCAGCAGGGATGGCGGTTGGCTCTGACCTCCTCACGGAGTTCGTTAACTGCTCTGGTCAGGTCTGACAGCATCGTTAACATCTTTTGTGAGGTCGCATCTGTTTCAAAGAACAATTCTAGAAAGATTAATGGCTTAAGCAGTGGGAGGCGAAAAACAAATATATCCATAAGTGATGGTGTAACATTCTGCATTCAAATATTACCGTATTTCCCGGACTACAAAGCGCACCTGAATATTAGCCGCACAAGCTAAAATCAGTGGAAAATCCTGTTTTGTACATACATTAGCCGCACCTGACCAAAAGCCGCAGGTGTTTCAATGTTGACTTATCATATGTAGGAGAATATGCACAAAGGGAATTGTCAGGAAAGAGATGGCTGTTTGGAGACACACCCCTTTTATTAATATTTTGAAAAACACGTTATGGGTACATATTTGCATAACTTTTTAGGTATATGTACAAGTAGCGGTAATTACAAGTACGAAACATGTACTGTGCTTCATAAATGAGTAACAAATGTAGTACATAACAATAACCTACAGCACACCAGAAAAATAGATTCAGACTACCTTTTAGGCTCAGGTGCAGTGACATGGCTTTAACAAGAAGAAAAGTCAGTCATTCACCACCATCTTCCTGCGCACTAAAACCACCAAAGTCCTCTCCTCCAGTGTCGGATACGAACAGGCTCAGGATGGCTACGTCATCCACTCTCAGCTTCTTTCATTCGTTGTCACTTACAAAACCAAAGAAATCCTCGTTGTCAGTGTCAGAGTCGAACCCCCTCTGA
Source organism: Pundamilia nyererei (assembly GCF_000239375.1). Classification (NCBI taxonomy): domain Eukaryota; kingdom Metazoa; phylum Chordata; class Actinopteri; order Cichliformes; family Cichlidae; genus Pundamilia; species Pundamilia nyererei. The sequence continues at coordinate 1,393,343 of NW_005187520.1, forward strand.
AGGGCCGTGGCGGTGTCTTCCTCTCCATAATGCAGCAGTCCAGCCCTTTGAAATCCGTTGGTGATCATGGATGTTTTCACACTTTTCCACGCTGTCAGGTTCCACCGGTGGAGTTAAGCATAATTTGCTTTTCGCAAGTCTATCGCCGCTCGTCATCCACGACTCCCGCTGAACGCGTAGCGTTAATTTGAAGTTTGTTTTTCGCGCTACTTGTACAGCACTATGTTGCCTGGCGAATGGACACGTGACCAACATACCACTCTTGAACCCCGATACTGTGTGTCTGATCACATGCCCTCCTGCCAGTCAACGTAGTGCCGTACAACAGCGGAACAAACAAAATAAATCCTCTTACGATATCACAAAAATCATGGACAATCCATAGAAAAGCCGCACCTGACTAAAAGCCGCAGGGTTCAAAGCTTGTGCAAAAAGTAGCGGCTTATAGCCCGACAATTACGGTAGTTGTTGTAACTGTTAAAAGTGTTTACTAGTTTTTGCCTGTCACATATATTTGATATTTGTATATGTAGCTTGCCATCACCAGTGTGTGAATGTGTGTGTGATTGGGTGGATGACTGAATGTGTAAAGCGCTTTGGGGTCCTTAGAGACTAGTAAAAGCGCTATACAAATATAGGCCATTTACCATTTATACCATGTAAACTGTGAAATTCCAAGATTTTCAAACTTGCCTTGTAATAGTGGCCTCACAGAGTCTCTGGAATCTACAGAAAAAAAATCACAACAAGATGACATTCAGGAGTATAAATTGGTGTTTTGAAGATAAGAGTACAATGACATTGTGATGCAGCTTTAAAACTATTTTAAAAGCATACCATCTATAGGGAAGACATCGACATCAGACTGCATGCTGGGGAGATTGCAAAGCTGTGTCGGAAAGTCATGTACGCATGCAACGTAAAGTTAGGTGAGCATGCAACGTACAGTCACGTGGGCATGCCGCATGAGCATTGAACTGAGTCTAAAGTTTTGGTTACCTGGAGGGATGTACCACTGTGAGAGGGGTGCTGTGGAATAGTCCAAGTGATCGCTGCTGTAATTTCCCAGTCAACTATACATAAATTGCACGTCGACACGATTTTTTAAAGCTGGTGAACTAGACCAGAAATCATTGATAACAAAAGAACAATAAATCTACTTTCTCCGGTACTTTATACCCGCTCAGTTGCAATGCAATTTAACGCTCAACTACAAATCAATGGCTTTTTGATGGTGACCGGCGCGGAATGATGGTCAACTATAAATAGACATTTTCTCGATGTTGTTGTTGCCACCTGGTCGACTACAAATAGATCAAATATCAATGACAAAAAAACAACGGTAAATCAACATCATTACAATGTCCCTATAGTAAGACCGTCGATTTACCACAGTATTTCAATGTTGTTATAAGATTGGCATTTCAACCCTGACCGTAACGACGGATCGGATGAAAAATCAACATCAATTCAATGTCGTCTTGCTATCTGGGGAAGCTCATATAAACAGATTTAAGGTATTTAAGCAGCCCTTTCCTGCCCAGTCCGACCAGGCTAAAGCTATTACAAAAGCTACTGGGGTGTTTAGCTGCAGATGAGAGGCTGTATTCCATTGTCCAAAACAAGGGGTTTAAACTATGATGAAGGTGCTTGAGCCATGCCATGATATCCCGTTGCGCATCCACTTTAATGGCAAGATCATTCCAGGCATGTATGAGCAGGAAAAGATTTAAGTTATGGCTGAACTGTCCCAGGCATCTTCTATTGCCCTAACCCATACAAATGGGTGGACCTCCAGGTCAACGGAAAGCTACATGACCGTGACAGCTCATTATATCACACCGGAGTGCGATATAATGAGCGGTATTATTGTAGGGTCTACCTTACAATATAAAGCACCTTGAGGCGACTGTTGTTGTGATTTGGCGGTTTATAAATAAAATTGAATTGAATTGAGTGGTAGATACAAAGCCCTATACTGACCTAAAATACTGAAATATGATTTGAATTATATCAAGTTTGGATTCTTTTTGGAGTGGCATAGAAGATGAGCCCACGCTTAGTGTGTGGCGAAGTTCTTAGCAATGAATGCATGTAACCATCAGTGTTGGGTAAGTTACTTTAAATTAGTAAATAGTAAATGGCCTGTATTTGTATAGCGCATTACTAGTCCCTAAGGACCCCAAAGCGCTTTACACATCCAGTCATCCACCCATTCACACACTGGTGATGGTAAGCTACATTGTAGCCATAGCTGCCCTGGGCGCACTGACAGAGGCGAGGCTGCCGGACACTGGCACCACCACTGGCACTCTGACCACCACCAGTAGGCAACAGGTGGCAAGTGTCTTGCCCAAGGACACAACAACCGAGGCTGTCTGAGCCGGGGCTCGAACTGGCAACCTTCCGATTACAAGACAAACATGTTAAAAATAACTGAACTCTTGAGCCACGATCGCCAGCTCTACGGGAAGTTCCTCCTGCGCACAGACCATGCGTCCCTCACTTGGCTGCTCAGCTTTAAAGAACCGGAGGGACAGCTAGCCCGGTGGTTGGAGACATTGCAAGATTACCACTTTGAGGTTCGTCACTGGGTCGAGGCTCCCAGTTGTTGTAGTCGCGGGTTCGTCTGTGTGTCTACCCCTGTATTTCTGCCGTGTGTTTCTCCATGTTCCAAGATTTCACACCTCAGGTTTTCATGTTTCAAGTTTCTCATTGCAGGTTTTTGTTCTTTTCATTGTTATTTTGTAGCTGTTCCCAGTTTAGGTTTTTGTTTGCATAGTTCCCTGCAATGCTCTGCTTTGGTTTTTATTTTGCCTTTCATTGTTAATAAATTTTCTCACAACTACGCTATTGTCCATGCTTGCGTTTGGGTTCAAATCCTCCTCCTCCAGACGATCTGCCACGCAGATCATGACAAGGTGACAGTCAGCAGAGTTTTAGGACAGTTGTCTACCAGTTGTGTATGGCAGTTGTCTGCGGTTTAATAGGCGAGTGGGTCTATCACATGCTTGGCATGTGACTGGGCTGGGCAGACATCTCCAAAATCATTGAAGCACTTTTGGAAATAGGACAAACCAACCAGATATCTGAAGATTAAACCGCTACATTTTCAGCTAAAACAATTTTAAAGGGGTAATAGGGTATTTCAAAGCATGGTTCAGTTATTTTCAACATGTTCATAGTTGTTGTTGAGAAACGCCACCAGGCCAAAGCAATGGTTTTGACTCAATCAGCATTAACCTCGCCTCCTGACTTTGATGGGTGAGGCTGACAGATAATATTAATTCAAGAACAAAGCCACAGGGTCAGGACTGCCAAAATGAAATAAATAAGTACATAATTAAATAATTAAATGTGTCATTAATTAAATAAAAATTGAAATAAAGAAATAATTGATTAAATGTTTTAAATTGAATGAATAGGCATTTAATAAATTATTTAAATATTGATTTCATTCATTCATTCAAATGTTATTAATTAATAAAAGATGTATTATTTATTTAATGGCGTATTTAATTTATTTATTTTGTCACTCCTGGCCCTCCATCTTACCAGACCAGAGGCTCACTTTCCATTCAAAACATCCTCCAGTCAGCTTGGGTCCTCATTCTTCAATAATTCCTCTGCCACCGCAGACATGACACAGATAAGATAAAATAAGAACTCCATTGATTCCTCTTGGGGAAATTCACTTGTCACAGGAGCAATAAAAAGTTATGAAAACGGACAAAAGAGTAGAAAAAAATATAACATGTAATATCAAGACAAGCAAAAAATACAAATAGAAAACCAAAGACAAAAGTCAATTACAGTGGTCCCTCGCTATAACCTGGTTCACCTTTTGCGGCCTCGCTGTTTCGTGGATTTTTTTGTGCAATTTTGCATGCTTTTTTGTTTGTTTGTTTGCATTGTGTTCTGCATCCTGATCGGCTGTAGACCACTGTCAATCAATCTCCTCCGTTCTGTGTCTTCTGTCCTGTAAAAAATGCATTCAGCTTGTCAAATTTACATAAATCTTTGATTGCTGGCAGTGTGACTCTGAAGTGCTGTACTGTATGTTTGTACGTTTTTTCTCCAACGAACACAACAATGTCGACGAAATGTTTTTTACCGTTAAAGGAACCAGCGGTAGCACCCAACAGGCGGGGGAAGATGCAAACCATCCAGATGGATGGATGGATGGATGGATGGATGGATGGTTGGATGGATGGATGGATGGATGGATGGATGGATGGATGGATGGATGGATGGATGGATGGATGGATGGAACCTGCGGTAGCACCCAACAGGCGGGGGAAGATGCAAACCATCGCACAAAAAGTTAAAGCTAAAGGAAGATAGAACTTATCACACTTTTAACTCATTATAAACGATTAAAAAATCCAACAAATAACAAAAATGAACACCAGATAAAGAAAAGTGAATGGTCCAAAATGTGCTCCAGTCAGACATTAAACTTCAGTAAAATTATGCAGTAATGAAACTTAACTTTAATCTGAGCCAAACCGATTTTCTCAGTTGTAAATAAAAAAGTGAACTAAACGTTACCCAACAGAACCTGAATGAATTATGTCCAGTGTTTAACATCTACTGAAGCAAATTAGTTTGACTTTCATTTGGCCTGCACTACACCTTGTAATATAATTTTAATTGCTATAGAAATACATTTTGACTTGACACTGACTGCTAAAACTCAGCGAAGCTGTGTGCTGGTAACCGGATATCAGCCGCTGATAAAGTGCTCTGTAGTGTCCACCTCCTCCTTTTAAATCCTGTTTGTCATCTTTAACCCACATCAGTCACTCTAAGAGAAACACAAGCTCCAGCACTTTTGCGCTCAGAAAACAAACTACATTTAGGTCTACTTAATTTGTGCACAAATTTGCGTTATATTGAGCAGTTGCCCACGTTAAACTGCAACTATCACCAGGTGATGTGTTTCCAGAATCAGCAGCAGGTGTTTAACAGCTGACAGGTGAGCAGGAAGTACTGTATGCATGTAAACTGAGGGAATATCAAGCTGGTCAGTGGTGCCGTGAGGAAAATGTCAGCTTGTTATTTACAGAAACATGGAGACACAAGACAAGGCAAAATTTTAATTAAAATCATTATTCCTTCATTGTTGTCTGAAGATAATATTGATGCATCTATGCATTTGTCTAAGCATCTGGAACACGGAGAGTGGAATATGTAAACATATCTAACTGGTTAATGTAAAAAAAACAGTTAGCCTGGAACACCGAGACTGTGAGCTCGGTACACTGTCAGCTGACTGTTAGCAGAGCTAGCAGCATCATCGAAAACATCGTTGCACTTTTGTTCTATGTTGACAACCTGACCACAAACCAAACCAAACCAACAGCAACTTCATAAACTCAAAGCACAACATAGAAGAGCCAACTTGACAGGACAAGACTCGACAGTACACCTGCATCTAAAGGTCAAAGGTCACTCTTTGCCAATGTTCACATTTTGGACAGAGAAGACAGATAGTCTGAAAGAGGAGTGGAAGAAGCCATCTATGTCCACTGTGAATGACTATCTTTGAACAGAGGGTCTGGTTTATGACACCAACCGTCTGTCACCCACTATGCAGTACTGAGATCAATTCACAGGTGCCTCTAACCACACTCACATCTTCTATCAGGTGACCTCAATAGTTCAAATGATAGAGTGAGGCAAATCTGTTGACTTGCTTTCTAGTCACAAACACTTTTTGTTGTCTCTCTGGAACTTAAAAACTACTTGGTTTTGTGAACTAGTCAACAGGATAAATCGATTACACTGAGGTGGTGCGTTAGTTTTTCAGTTAGCAGCACCACGTGCTGGTCATATTCAGGATCAAAACACTGGCTCCATCGCAATACTAGCCAATGTATTCATTATATATTACTCATACACCAACATAGTTTTAAGAAGTAAATAGGTCAAGGTGTCCAAATAACAACCAAAGGCACATTCATGAGGATGTGAAATTTTTTTATCACAGCGAAGCTCAATGTGACAAAAAAAACACACACCCACAGACGAGGTGTTGTATTCTCATGCTGCAGGTGGGTGTGAGCTTTCAGTGGTTGTGTGCTGGATTGTTTTTTTGGTTGTTTTTTAGGTTTGTCACACTGTGAGAAAACTGTGCGGAAGTTTAGAATCTGCAAGATGCAACTGTATGTGCTGCTCTGCATCTGTACAAAAAGAATTCACGGCTGAACAATAGATGGACTGATCCGATATTACGTATCGGTCCGATACTGACCTAAATTACTGGATTGGATATCAGAGAGAAATAAAAAATGTAATCCGATCCATTAAATATCACAAAAGCACCTCACAAAACTTGTGACACGCCATAACTCTCCTCATAACGCTAGCATGTTGGAGCAGTATGCATCATGTCATTGAACGGCTGTGGCGCGAGAACTGTCGGTGGTCTGGTTGAGCATTTGGAGCTTCGCTAACACCCCGGCATTTCATCTCAGAGGAAGTGATCCCAGAGAGAAGTAAAGCAAGTGCGTAAGTTCACCTCTGAATGTTTGTAAAGCATTCCCACGTTAAGCTTAACCGATATATGGAGCGACTGCCTTTCTCTCCCTCCCTCTCCTGCTGCTACTTCAATCGTGAAACTGAAACGTGAAACTTTTCTGTCACTAGTCTGTCTCTCTTCTTTGTTTTTGGCCCACTTCGCACCAGAAAGAGGAAACCAGCGGCACGTTTAAGCTTGATAAGCTGTTGTTAGAATTTATTTAATATTACTTTCTACACCAGGATCCTTTAACTTCAAGCAGTTGAGGTTTTGGTAAGGAACATTTCTGGGGGACATCATTTTCACATCACAGTTTCTGAACCACAAAGAGGTGCACCTAGACGAGAGGAAGTTGAAAGCAGGTCGGTAAGAATTCTTTTAAATCTTTTTGTGTTTTTGTAAGTGGTTACTTAGAAATAGGTCATAGCGTTTACAGAACTCCCACTCTCTGCTGGTTTTCTAAATGTGTGGCGTTAATATAAAAATTACTTGACTATAAACTTACAGAGTGCAGTAAGTTTTTTTATATTTATATAAGATATTTAAAGAAAGACTAATTGATGTTTATATTTTAAACATCTTTGATTCGATATAAAAAAAACACTGGAGAACAGACACTACATAAAACGACACAGTTGTAAAAGAATCCAATAAAGACATATTAGAAGGGGCTTCCCAGATTAAGAAATTACCAGATACTGAGGTGGGACTTTATCACTTGCAGGTGGAGATGTGTGCTCTGAAGTCGATTAGGTCACACGTGAAAAACAGGAGTCTGAGTCATTCTCACCTTGAAACCTCAAAGACCCAGTGTGCACAAGCGTACATTAAACCCTTAATGCCACCATCACCCCCTGTAATTTAAGATTACACTTCTTAAATGCTCACACCCAGTGTTTGTCATATTTGAAAGACAAATTAACTCATGCCAATTAAAATTTCATTGATTCAAAACATACAAGGAGGCTTAATAAAAGCTCTATTTAAGAATTTAATGCTGTATCTATAGCAACTAATACTTGTATTATTAACAACTTCATTAATGGTATTAAAATTGATATTATGCTTCCAACTGGCTTGATAACACGGAGCTGAAATATCACCCACTAATATAGTTTGAATATGTTACAAGTAGAAGGAGTGATGGGAACACTGTTGTCTATAAAAACATTTTTAGTTTGTTTCTGCTCTGAGGTATGTTGAAAAACAGCCCCACACTGTGATGTTCCCATCTCCAGACTTCACAGTTGGTGCGGTGTTTTGATGTTCCTAAGGCAACATACAGTGCCTTCTGACCTAACATGGTTTGTGTATTATGACATCCAAAGACTAATTTTGGTCTCATCTGATGAGACTATATTCTCCTAGTATTTCACAGGCTGGTTAAATGTTCTTCAGTAAACCTTAAACACACCTCAATGGAGTCTTGCGCGTTGAGCGTGCATACAGGCCATGTTGCTGGAATTGTACCTGCTGACCTTCATGTCTAGCTCTCCACAAACGCTCCTTGGCTCCTGGATAACTCTTCTGATAATTATTTTCACTTCTGTCTGAAGTTTTGTGAGGAGCACCTGGTTGTGGTGGGATTATGGCCCCAACAGCGCTCACTGGAACATTCACTGGTTTAAAAGTTTTGCAACAATAAGGTTGTGAAGATCTTGAGAGAGCTTGTTGGTTTTACCCATTATGAGATGTTTCTTGTGTGACACCTTGGTAATGAGACAGTTTTTTTAGGTCATCAGTTGGGACTGAACCAGCTGATTTCAGCTGGAGTCAAGACACTCGATGCATTTTTACACTTCCCTTTCTTTATGCGTTCAGTGCTTTTTCACTATGCCATTTCACATAATTTATGAACATCTAAGGTTTGATTTTTTTTTGGCATGTGTGGATTGGATGGGTTGTTACCTACATCTGGTGAAAGGTTCATGTCAATGGCACCTTTAGAATCATATTTACTTAGAAAAGAATGTCATGATTTCTGTTGTTTCTATTTTCTTTTCCTAAATTTAGTCTGTTTTCACAAAAAAGTGGGTCCAATGAATGACATCTATCTTTCACACACACCAGCATAAAAATGAGGATGTCCATTAGGAGTTAAAGGAGAAATCTAAGGAGCTAAAGATGGTGTTGGTGTAAATCCAGGATGTTTTACTGTCTCAGGTTTTATGCATGAGTATTTAATTTAAAAAATAAAATCTAGTCTTCTAGGTTTTAAAATCACGAGATGAAGAACAACATGTCATATTACAGAGGGTGTTTTTTTTAAAACAAAACAAAAAACAAGCAAAAATGTAGAAGCAGTGTGAGAAATAACTTCACCCATGATTCAGTAGCATGCGCTTTGGCAACAATAAACTAAGAAATAATGGTTTTCTGCATGACTTTATCAGTTCTCACATTGTTTTGGAGGAATTTCAGTTCACTCTTCTCCACCACTACCTTTAAGCTTTAAGTAGAAATAAGTCATTTGCACTGATATGCTGTATCTGGCTTTCACCAAACAAGGCTCTGGGCATTATGGCCAAACGCTTAAGTCTCGTCTGTCCAAAAGACATTGTTCCAGAACTCTTCAGGTTTGCTCAGATGCAACTTTGCAAACCTGAGCAGCTGTCGTATTTCTTTTAGACAAAAGAGACTTTCTCCTGGCAACCCTTCCAAACAAGACATGCTTGTTTCTTCCTTTTCTATTTGTAATGTCATATAACCTTTAACATGCTAACTGAGGCCTGTAAATGGAGCACTTGTTTTTTTTTTTCAGTTTCGCTGAACACTCCACGTTCTGAATTTACTGGGACTTTCACTTATTACCTGGCTGGCAACAGTCTTTCTCGGTGTACAAAGATGGGTGTCAAATTGTTTGGCGATGACCTTTTCACCCTTCAAAGACTGATGTTGATGCTTGTAGGTATTTTGTTAACACACACCCGAATGCTCCAGAACAGCAACTGTCTGCTTTTATAGAAGTTCTTGTATTTCCTGATATGCAAAACCTTTGAACTGAAAGGTGTTGAGGGTGTATTTTCCTCTCACTTTGACTGCGTTTGTTTCCTGGAGGGTTTTTTGTAATGAGCTCATTTTCCGAGACCAACATCAACCTGCAGAGTTCATAACTTTAGCTGAAAGATAAACCAAAGTGATATAGGTAGCAACATTTTTCTGGCCATATTGTTCAGTTTGTGATTTGTTAATTTTTAGCTCTTTGGGACTCCATATCAGTGTGTGCAACACTGGAAAAGGTTACCCTTTGAAGACAAAAGTCTGAGCATTGCTTTTGGGTACAAATCATTCATCTTAAAAAAAAAATGATGAAAAAACAAGCAGTTTGAAAAAAGTGACACTTCCAAAACAATCTGTTATTTTTTTGGGAAGAATATCATTTTTGTTTTCTTCTTCTTCTGCAAGAACCAATTCACTCACTGTGTTTTATGTATTTTTGTGTACAATGTTTTTCATGGAGCAGAGATGACTGGAGCGACAAATGCAGTGGGGAAAAAAACCAGTAGTTCACAGCTGAGACAAAAGAGAGAAAACTTCACTTTTCATCACTGCTATGAGAATATGAATACATTTTCAGCATTGTCAGTGCTTTTTATTTTTTCGAAAAGTCAGACAAACTTGGTTACAGAAATCAGACATGCACAGTATCAATTCAATAAGTGTGTGTGTCTGTGTGTGTGTGTGTAAAACCCATTAAAACATGGGGTTTTCTTTTTTTTTTCTTCAAAAAATAAGAGAAAGAATCATGTACTCCAGTTTCTCTAATGTGAACATTCAACTGAGTTTCAGTTTTCAGTAATTTTAAATTAAATACCTTTTTTCTGTCTCAGAATTGCCACTGGGGGGCGACGTAAGCACAATCAGTTGAGACACTGAGGCAGTGCTCCCTCATTTAACAAAAATGTTTTAATTTCCCATTTCTAATCATTTGATCATCAAAAGTGCCATTTACTGTTACTTTACACCATAAAGACCTTCTTCCCTGTCAATAGGACCTCTAAATATCATTACACTTTCACATGTAAGTCATTTAAACACGTCACTAATCACTTTTCTGAGATTTTACTGGCTATATTACCGATCAAATGTAATAACTGACTAAATGTGAGGAATAGCCTTTTTTTAATACATTTCGATTTTTCAGCACTTTTAATACAAAAGATTGTTTTACTTCCTTTACAAACCAAGAATCTGTTTCAGCAATAAATTTTTCATTTCCCACGTTTCTTTTCTATTATTCAGTTTAGACACATCTGTTTTCATATTATTTTTATTTTGGGAATCTATAACTGCAGTTCTGCTTCTTAGCAATGTGTTTAACAGCTTCCTGCTTCGATCAAAATCTGACTTCACACATTTTCTTCCCTCTTTAAATCAAATTACAAAATTCACTATTAAAATGTGGCTCAAGGTCTCGGAGGGCTTGTTCTGCACCCACAGAGCATGCTCCGTAGAGTCCTTGTCCACCTGACTAAGGCTACGTTCACACTGCAGGTCTTGATGCTCAATTCAGATTTTTTGATCAAATCCGATTTTTTTGTCTGCTCGTTCACACTACAAATAAAATGTGACAGCAAACGCGCTCTAGTGTGAACGCTCAAAGCGGCCCGCATGCGCAAAAGAAGACGTCACACACAACGCGCTATGTTTAGACCCAGAGCAAACAATATTGTTTGACTGATGGCCCTTAATATAAAGACTTCGGACTTCACGTTTCCCAATTTTTGCTTTAAGTTATTTTGTTATTTACATAATAATGTAAATAACCTAATAATTATCCTTATTGCTGTTTTAGAGGAGCGGTGCTTCAAAGGATAGCTGCAGATTTCTGTCAGAGTCTGCAGATTATACAGTACAAATAAAATGTTCACGTTTCTCCAGCGTTGTCTTCCCAGCAGTTTCACTGGATGGCCAGGAAGCGTTCGCGATGTCTTCTCGGGCGCTGATAATTGGCGTCTGTCTTGTGTCAGTGACGTAAAAGACGGATTTAATGCGACTTGAACGTTCAAACAGCAGTCGCTTTCTGAAACATCGGATATGTATCGGATTCAGTACCACATACGAAAGTGACCCAGATCGGATTTGAAAATATCGGATTTGTGCCGTTCACACTGTCAGACCATGATCGGATATGGGTCGCATAGGGTCAAAAAATCGTATTTGATGCGCTTTCGCCTGCAGTGTGAACGTAGCCTAAGTGATGTCACTCTGCACAGCACCATTTAACAATTATGTGACCCGACTCTGCTGAGTTTCTATATTCATCGTCTTACAGCCGCTTGTGTGAGTCTTCCTCTAAAAAAAAGAAAATGTGGATTGGACAGCCGTGTTATGAAAAGCAACACCCTGTATTCTTTCAGTGTTTTAACATCCGAAAGTAAACATTTAAACTCATTTTTGATGTTTTACCAATTCACTGCAGTTTAACTTTTGACCAGCAGGTGGAGCCGCTGCACCACAAACAGCCAGTCCTGTGTTCCTCCTCTTAGTTTGAAAACATGCTTCAGATAAACATGAAGATTAATGGGGGTAGTATTATATGTATGTGTGTGCGGTTGGGTGTGTGTGCGTTAAACCCCTATTTCCCCCAATACACAAAAACAAAAATCTGTGTTAAAAGCCTGAGACTCAACTTTCTGTCCTCAGAATGATTTCATGTCTTTTATTAATAATGTTTAGTACAAACACACAAACAGCTGCAGATGGACGTTTATCAACGACAAACTAACATGGGGAGTTATTATCATTAAAGAAAGTGATTTAATCACTGAACACACACTCCTTTTAATCATAAGGACTCCAGGTACTTTTATTTTGAAGGGAACACAGATTAAACAAATTTAAATATGATTTCCCATGCTCCTTAGCAGCAGAGGCGGCGCTGAATGGACACAGCAGATTACAGTAGAGCGGACCGACAGACACTGGAAAATGTGTGTGTGGATATTATGTCTGCAAGCACAGAGAGAAGGTGTGTGTGTGTGTGCTTGTGTGTGTGTGTGTTAGCCAGAGGAGCAGCAGCCTCCAGCGGGCGTGGCCTGTGGTTCATCTTCAACAATCTGTACACCCCGCCTACTTGATGCTGATTGGCTGGCTCCGTTGCCCTTCAACCTCTCCTCAGCCTGAGCAGTTTCCATCATCCCTGAAAACACAGTAGACCAGTTCAGAGGTCAAAGGTCAGATCCCGAGTTTCAAAGAAAGGTTTTTTTTACGCCCTGTTTCCTACAGATTTGAATTCTGCACACATATTTGCACACCACTGATTTCAACCTTAGAATTATTGACAGAAACTTTGTGTCAAATGAACAGAATTCACTCACTGGCCTATTTGTTCAGTTAACCTGTTTAGTGTGATCACAAACATCTAATCAGCCAATCCTGGACAGAACTGCACCTGTCTATGACAAAATGTCTAGGGATATGGTTAATGTGATTAACTAATGTGATTTGGACAAGCTGCCAGGAAATCAAGCGATTTAACAAAATGTGTTTTATAATTAAAGAATAAATCATGTCCGCCTTAAACAAAAATATGTTGTAGAAGTTGTTCCTTAAGCCTCCAAGAAATATAAAGTTTGCTGCTCTTTGATCTTTTTGTATTGTGAAAAAAAATTAAAGATGCTGTCGGTCTTACTTTTACACAGATCCAGAAAGAGTTCCTCGATGCCTTTATTTAGCTTGGCTGATGTGTGGTAGTGTTTGGCTCCCACCGACTCGGCATAACTGCACACGAACATGAGAGTGGCCATTAAACTTTGCTCAGACTCAGGACATCGTCGCTGCTCACAGCTGAGCAGCTCGGCGTGGGAAATATAAAATAATGATGCTCACTTTAATTTTTCTTCATTATATTTTCTACTAATAATAAAAGTATTATTATTGACTAATAAGCAGCAGTTGTTACCTCTCAGCCTCTTCCACTGAAACATGTCTGTCTTTGTCCAAATCTATTTTATTACCTGCAAAGAAAACAAACCTTCAGTAAAATGCCCAATTCAATAATCATTTTCAGGTCACATCACATTATACTTTATAATCTGTGATTAGCAGTTGTAGTCAACCAAAGATAATCATTACACAGTCAGAGAGTTGCATGCAAAAGTAGTCAATCACATGTCCAAATGATGGACGGGTCTCCATCAGTCTATGCAGAAATGCTCAGACTTGCCTGCACACAGCCACTTCCACCAGCTCTCCCGGTGGAGCACTAAGGCATTCCCAAACCTGCTCCTGGGTCCGCCCCAGGCTCTCCTTCTAGTTGAGGTGCCCAAAACCACCTGAGCTGACTCCTTTTAATCTGGAGGAGGTGCGGCTCTACTCTGAGCCCCACCTCACCTTGTCTCTAAAAGAGAGCTGTCACAAAAATGTTTTCTGGCACTTGTATCTGTCATCTCATTGTTTCAGTCACTACCCAGAGCTGAGCTGGGAATGTGGATCGACCGGTAAATCACCAGCTTCACTTTCACACTCAGCTCTCTTCATAACAACAAATTGGTACAGCTCTCGCTCCCTCCTTTGCTCACACATTCAAAAATATCCTGAGATACTGAACTCCACTTAGAGCAGCAACCAAGAACCACAACCTCAGATGTGGAGGTGCTCACGCTTTTCCCTCCCACTTCACATCTGACCTCGCCCCAGAGACAGGTGGAAGTTGCCGCTCAATAAAGTTAAAGAACTACATCGTCTGTGAACAGATGAGAAATTCTGTCCAGAAAAACTACCAACGAAAAACAAACAATAGCTACATACAGAGAGCAGCTCTGTCAGAGAGCAACACCTACTGAGAACGAGCATGATGCCAACTGCGCTCTCACTACAGCTGTACAAGGAATATACCACACACTCCTGAACACTCCCAGTAGGAGGTTTGTGAGTCCAGAAATTACAGAATGATTGTGAACTCCCACAGATCCTCATATATCCTCATGAGGATGAAGAGCTTTCGCAGTGTTCCACAACAGAGACAGAAACCACATTGTTCCTCATAAGTCTGATGTGATCAGACATTCATTCAAATTCTTGAAACCAAAGCTACAGTGAGCACTTTCACTCTGACAGTCATTTATTCCACTGATATAAGCACTGATCATTGCTCTCTAAAAGCTCTCCAGCTTCTTTTTGCTTCCTCACAAAAGTTAATATTTAGTGCTTAGGTTCACTTTTAGCTCTGATTCGGTCTAGGGGCCACCGTATACACACACACACACATATACACACACACACACACACACACACACACACACACACACACACACACACACACAGGTGTGCTGCTGTCAGTCATGGCTGTTTACCATGACTGCTGTTACCATAGAAACACTGCGTACATTTCTCCGTTTTCTGTTTAAGTA
>NW_005187520.1:1409775-1433625 GCF_000239375.1 Pundamilia nyererei
ACACACACACACACACACACACACACACACACACACACATATATACATATACATATACGAGTTGATAATAAATTAATTAAAGCAACAAAACAACTGAAGAGCCAGTTAGGAGCCGAAAGAGCTGGCTGCTTTTAGTGAGCCGAGCCAAAACAGACAGTTTTCTAAAGAGAGCCGGAATTCCCATCACTAGTCTCCACCAGCCACTGACGAAAACATGCACCTTCTGAAGTACACAGAGATTTTTATAAAAGTACAACACTGAAAAATATTTATAACGCTGAGTGTTAAAGCTGAGAAGTTATTTTCTCAGCTACTGATAGCTGCATGCAAATCCACCCGAGCTGAATGTGATATCTATTTATAGATGCAAACACCCACAGTAACGATTTGAATATTTCTGTGCAGGCATCTGAACTGTGAACTGGATGTAACAGGTACGTTAACGATGCAGCGCTCAGCTCAGAGGGAGCACTTTGAAGTGCTCATGTGATGTGGAGTCTAATTAAAAGCAAAATCAAAATTTCCAAACAACAGATTTGATAACTGTACGATAGGGTACAAACACATGACAAACGCAACATCACCAACATAATCCAGTTATAACTGTACAAATTGCCCCCATGAAGCCACACACGGACTAACAACATCATATATTTAGCAGCTATGGCAACAGGAGCAACAGAGGAGGCCCAAACGTCCAGTGTGCGTGACATGAAATCTTAAAAACAAACGCTGCTCATGAGGTTTATTTTCTCTGTTTTCCTCCTCAGCTCATGTGTTCACATGAACCACACAATTTACCAAACTCCCAGCCAACCCTTAAATCTACTTCTATCTATCTATATAACCACATCAGAAAAAAAACAAAAAAAAAAAACAGTGTTTATGCGAGAGAGACGAGTCATCGCTGATATTTAAGTCAGTGTGCTGCTGGTGACACCTTAAAGGATCATTTCACTTAATTTCAGCCAGCTTCCTTTTAATACAGGGATGTCAAACTCCGTTTATGTAGTGGGTTTGTTTTATAATAAAAAATAACCAGAAAACATTTCAATAGTAGATGTGATCTATGATAATTTATCAGTTACTTTATTACTGTGATATGATCGGGTGTGGGAGTGATGTTGGGCATCAGTGGGAAAAGCTGTAAAATTTATGAAATACAGTTTAAAGTCCAAAATGTATGTCCTCCTTCACACTTTCCTGCTGGGGCGATTCCGGCCCCCAGGCTCCCTTGTTTTAAGGTGTCTGTCTACAGCAGGGGTGGGGAAACTCAAGGCCTCGAAGGCCAGTGTCCTGCCGGTTTTAGATGTGTCCTTGATCCAACACAGCTGATTTAGATGCTAAATTACCTCCTCAACATGTCTTTAAGTTCTCCAGAGGCCTGGTAATGAACTAATCATTTGATTCAGGTGTGTTGACCCAGGGTGAGATCCAAAACCAGCAGGACACGGGCCCTCGAGGCCTGGTCTACAGGGTGAAAATGAAAACCATTGAGTAGGTACCAAACCATGCAGTTCCTCAAATGTCCACTAGAGGCTCCCATGTTACAATTTCCAGCTTTACAGCAGAGATAAATATGTTTACAGCCCAACACACAAACTGGACTCTAAAGGTCATTTCTTTTCATATCTTTATAACTCCTTAATTTGTATTTTTTAAAGGCTTAAAGTATGTATTATTAGGGGCGTGGCCTCTTTGACTGACAGCTACAGCTGTTCTAGCTGCTAGCTGTCTGCTAGGCTTCACCTTAGCTAACTGGAGTCCCTGACCTGGACGCCTGGACCGTGTTTCCATTGTAGATGGAAGATGGGCAGAATGCAGGCAGTAATCACAACCCTACAGAGACACAACACCTATTTAAAATGAACCAAATCTCCTTTGCACTTTTAATAATCAATATTTTTGCCCACTTGGTTTTCATTAACTTATTCTTTACTTCCATTAAAAAAAATTTAACCAGTTCTAATTTTCAGTAATCTTTGTGTTCATCTCTTTTAGCTCCCTTTTGGGTCTCCACCACTTTCTGATAACTTACCTACTATACATAAACAAATCTCGTTCCCCAACATTTTCCTCAACTCTTTCACCCAGTTCTTCACCTGCAACGACAACAAAGCACTCAGGTCAAATAAACCCTTCATAAAACCAAGATACAAATAATGAAGTAATTATAATGCAGACAGGAACTGAAAGAGCAACATTATGATCATAATTAACATTCTGAGAAACAAAGGGTTTAACATCCAAAGACCCACAGACAGACTAAACTTTTTATTTGTAAGATGTTTCAATCTTAATGTTTACTCATCTTAAGACTGGAAATACTCTGACTGCACTTTTCAGTTCTGATTACCAAACTATAGCCGGGCAATTCAGAGTAGGTCCTAAAAGTTTAAATTAAATACCATTTCTTTAATGAACTTTTCAGCATTTGTCCATAACAAAACACTGATTGTTTTGGATCGACCTTTTTCAATCCAGAGGGTCAAGTGATCACCAGCAGCCATGTAAACTGTCTTTTACTTTTTGTAAATTATTTAAAAAGAAATTTTACTTCCTGGATGAACTGTAAAGCTTCTATATAGCTGCTCCAAGGTTGTGGATAAAAGGACACAAAACTGGTTATTTGTTTGTTACGAGTTTAGTTTCCACTGCTGTTTTGTCATTTCCATAATGACATGCTGTCGAAAGTCTGCTTTTACGATGTTGGATCATCAAACTTTCGTTTTCAAAAGTACCTTCTGAAAGGAGTCTTCATCTGTTATGTCGTACACTAGTATGGCTCCATTGGAGTCTCTGTAGTAGATGGGACCTAAGGCGTGGAAGCGCTCCTGACCCGCTGTGTCCTGCACAACCAGACAACGTTAACACCCAAAACCTTTATTCAGAAGATCAGGAGAATAAAAACTACTTTGAACGCAGCCTTACCCATATGGCGAGGTTTACTCTTTTTCCTGTGATGTTCAGCTTCTTTGTGAGGAAGGACGCCTGCGTAGGAAGAGGACAACATGATTATTTTAATAATGTCACAAACTCAATTTGAATAAGATTCAACTGAGCAAAGTAATATTGACAGGTAGCTCAACAACTAAAAAACACAAAATAAAAATTGGATAAAATGTTAAATAAGATACTAAACAAAATAAAGCAGCAGAAAAAAAGCTCAATGAATTTCCATTAAACTAAATAAAATAAAGCATCTCACCAATTAAAAATACTAAAATATCAAAAACACAAGACAAACAGTTTGTCATGTAAATGTAAATAAAAACAGAATGTAATGATTTGTAAATCCATGAATCTCGATTTACAATAAAAGAGAGAAACGTTTAAACTGAGAAAATGAAACATTTTAATAAAAAATATGAAATCATTTTGAATTTGATACCAGCAACATGTCTCAATAAAACTGGCATGTTGCCCACACTGCAGCATCCTCTCTTCTTTTAACTACAGTCCGTAAAACATCTGGGCTGCTGTTGTTGCTGCTTTGCCATATTTTTCAATTCGCGATGCTGATGCTGTTTTCAGCTGGTGTAAGGTCCTAATTGCAGGCAGGTCTGCTGAAATATGAAGGCCTTCCCTGCCTGGACGGGAGCAGATGCTCTGTTATCTGTGTGTACCTTTCAGCATTGATGCAGCTGAATGGTTCATTTTCTCATTTTAAAACTTTTATACGTGTCCTGTTTTCTGTTGTGAATAAAACATGGGTTCATGACATTTTCAAATCATTGCATTCTGGGTTTTTTTCCATTTCTAATTTACATTTTACACTCTCACACTTTTTTTTTGGACTGGAGATAGTAAAACATAAGCGCTAGAAAATAAAATAGAAACTAAACAGTAGAAAATATGCACAATAAACTGGTGGATGGTGAAAAAAAAATAAAGTCGGAGATTATTTTAGCAGATAAATCCCCAAACATATTCTGAAACCGCTTCAGCTCTGTGCACGTGCCCTTTGACCAGAAGTTAAACCAATAATTTACGAGCATCTCTGCTAAAATCAGCCTTCTGCAACAACTTTTGTAACTTCTCACATTTTACCACAAAAACATCTGCAAGTTTTATGTTAACCTGTCAACTGATTTCTGTCGACAGTCTGCGCAGCAATAAACCAAAGACCAAAGTCCTGCCGAGCAGCAGGCTGTGGCTTTTCCCCTCCGTCCCAGTCACGTATGATTTATTGAAGCGTTCTCTGGGAAAGTCAAACCCGAGATTAAGATTTCAACATCAGCAGTAGAATTTACGTGACGGCTGGACGGAGCAGAGGGGAGAGATTTATGGTGGAGAGGTGAGAGGAAGGCTGAGAGTGGGGCTGTGACAGTATGTGATTAAGGTTGGAATTAGTGTGTAAATGTGACGTCGGTCAGCTGACTGCACTGCTCCACGAGTGCTCTGACCTCTGAGGTTTAAACCAAATCTACGGAGGCCCAAACGTGCCAAAAATGAAATCAGTAAGTGATTCTAATTCCCCCAACTGTTTACTTCAATTTTAAACCAGTTTTCCTTTTATGTGCTTTTTCTGTTTACTTCCAAAAACTGTCTGCAACATGACTGAAATGCTAAATCCAGAGTTGGATAATGATTCAGACAATTATCAGACCAGTTAGTTGAAAATGACCACAAGTTGAGCCAGTTTTATCATTTTAATATAAAGTACTGGTTCTGGGTAAACCTACAGCAGGTGAAACAAACAGCAGGAACTGGTTTAAACTCCCTAAACTCAGCGATGTCCATCAGCGGCACTGCTAATAAACATCTTTAAATCCTTCTGAACTGAGAGGATGACTGGAAAATGCATACACACAGACACTTTTCTTCACAGTCCCATGACAAATCATAACAGTTCGATAATGCAGAGCTCGTGCTGGCGAAAACAAACCATCAACAGCCTCTGGAAGTTTCTCCTAATCCTCTCATCTAAAGAATACTGAGATGCTTCGTTTGACACTCATGCTGTGCTCACACTTTAAGCTTCAGTGAGATGATCCTTCATCCACGGCCAGCAGACTCTGCAATCAGCTGGGATGCCCCTTTGTGCGTCACATGAGAGTGAGCGTAGACATGAGCCTTGCAAGTGTGATGCCGAGGTTCATTCACATGACCATGTGACTGCGACGCTGTCCACGGAAAACCTGGAGGGCTTGCTGATCCTCGTCCTCAACAAGGATCCTCCAAACAGCCGAGGCCACGAAGCAAACACAAAGACTGCATTTTTACTCTGCGGTGAACGGAGTTTGTGGCGAACCCACATCCTTCCCCAGCCTACATCCCCCACAATGCCTTTCAGCAACTCCACACATCCTCATTAAGCAGAGTTTAAGTAAGAGTCAGAGTAACATCTACAGTATAAAGTTCACAGAGGGAGAAAAAGAAAAGTATTAACTACTGCCTGCAAAGAGAGCCTAACGGGCTCAGCTGTGAGTGAAATGTTAGTACTGAGGTGGTCACTGTGTTCACTGCCTCCAGGTGAATAAAGTTCTGCTGGTCTGACGCCTCTCTCCATCTCTGCACTTTGCTATAAGTTGAGCACTAAGCATCAAACCCCAAGTGGGTGTGTGACATGATCTTTGCGTATCAGGTGATTCTTCCGCACGTATTTAAGGTTTTGTGAGCGAGCTAGTGAAATGTTATGTGTAGTTTTAACAATTGTACACACAGAAAGGTTTTTGACAGCAAAAAGCTTATCTGGTTTGTGAAGCTGAAATTAATAAATTGTGCGTAAATGATCAGTAATTATTCAGGTTTGGATGAACACATTTGTGAAATTGTTTTAGTTGAGGGCAGATTGCTCTGCATTTCTGTGGGGATTGAGCGCGAGTGCGTGCGTAAGTCCTCGAAAGTTACACAAATCGTTGCACACATTTATAAAACTTACGCCTATGCTTGTGGCTCACATTGTACAATATTGCAACACTTCGCTCTATGTAATTTCACTCTATATTTCGCAGTCGTGTTCATCTTTGGAGCAACATACTTAAGCAAGCAGGTTTTCTCAGCATAAACTGCATGAAGTCCAAACAGCACCGTGTCCTCACTGATGACACTCTGCAGTCCTGTGTGAATATTAAAGTGACTTCTTACAGCCCTGATATGGAGAAGCTCTGCAGTGATGTTCAGAAACAGAAATCACACTAAACAGTGAGAAAGGTATCATCTAATATGCTTTTATTTTGAAATAAATATCTATATATTGTGGACCCTGAGCTGGACAGTTGATTGCTGCCTGCGTCTTAATGAAAGGACACAAGATCACAGCACAGTGAAATGAAGGCATAATTCCATACAAATAGTTTTCATGATTATTATTTATATTTGTAAGTTATTCAGCCACTGCTACGTGTTATTTATATGAAACTGGCCTATTTTTAATTGATTAATTTTCCACAAGGTGTGAACTCAAATAAATCTCCCAAATGTTTTATTTAAAAACACATCTGCACATGGAAGTGTTGTTGTTTTTTTCCTCTTGAAAGCATTTTTTAAATAGTTCCTTAAAAAAAAGAGAAAGAAAAAGGTCCTAATATTCTAATTATCCCCCCCCCCCCAAACTTCAATTTGCAGTGGGGAAAGCTCAAAGTGACTCAAAGATGAAGGAAAGAGTGTCCACTCAGCAGCGTGGAGATAAAGGAGGTAAAGGTTTCTGCCTTTGCCTCACAGGGTCTCACCTTTGCTGCTTTTTCGCACTTGCCGGTCAGAGCACAACTACACACCAGGAAAACTCTCACCCATCCACCTCGATGTTCAATAAATCTATAATGTTCAAAGGTAAATTAATAAATAAAGTGTGGTGAATCCTTATCAACGGTCTAATCCTGACTCAAAGAGCTGGGACAGGTATCAGCAGACGGCGGCCAGAGGACTGCTTGTAAAACAGTAGCAGCCACACGGAAACCTGCAGGGTTTTCCTGCTGTTTCCTTTGAGCTTCTGCTCCTCGGTGAGATGTTGCTGGAAGCTGAGCAGCGCATTTACACCTGACAGCAGAGTAGACAGAAATCATTCCACAGGTGAGCGAAGCAGTCCCACATGCCCAGACACATCTGCACTGCAGGAGTCAGTTACACGCTGACGGTGAAAGAAAAGCAGCGAAGTTTCAGTTTCATTTGACTCTCAAATCATCATCGTATGCAACAAGAAATGAGGGAAAGAAATTGCGGTCTTCTGCTTCTGTTGGTTTGAAGTCCTTTAGAGGCAGAAACATTTTATCCCAGGTTTCCAAAAGCCTCAGATTCTAAATACACAGAAACTAATTAATTCTTGTGGAAAGTCAAATCACAAGGATTTAGTGTTCAGAGTTTGCATATTGACAACATTTCATCTCATGAATCATGACACACCGTTCTCCCATATATAACCTGCTTTTACATATTGGTATTGTATCAGCAAAACTGGGTCTGTATTTACTTGATATCAGATCAATACTGAAATTTGCAGTTTCACACAGCTGTATTGAGAATCCGAGACATCACGTGATCATACTGTATCATTGACTAAACTGGTCAACTGGTCAATCACAAGGTCACCCGTACCCTAAATCAGTCCCATCTTATTGGTCCTTTTGGACTCTAATGTGGCCTTTATTTACTAAACGAATATCAAGTTGAATTCAGTAGAACGTTAATCTACAGACTGACATTATATAGTCATCAGAAACGTGTTTGCAGAGCTCAAAGAGGACGCTAGAGGAAGGACTGTTTTCTGATAGACTTCTACATAATCACCAGGAGGCTCCACCTGCTGGTCACTAGAAAGAATGCAGGTGAGAGGCACTTCAGCTTCAAGTCAAGTAAGCTTCCTCCTCCCCCCCCCCCCAATCCTTCACCTGTACAAGCTTTCGTTTTTATAATCAAACAGATTGTGCAGGTCACCTTCACTTGTTTCACCCGTGTCTCTTCATCTCCTCACCTCTCTTCCCTCATGCTTCCTGTCTTTGCTACACCACTAAAAGCTTTAAAATGCTCTGTTGGGGGTTCCTGTGGGGCCACAGCTACTCTCTTTTGCCCCTGGCCCCCCTTGGAGATTAAAGCACCCGTGGTGAAAACAGTGAGTGAAGTCAGGTGTATCAGATGTATTTCTGGCTGTTTATGACCGTAAATCTCCCGGAAAAACACCTGACTTTCCCCTCCGTCATCGGATCCGGTTACAGCCACAACACCGCCGATATTTCGCAATAACTCCGCTCCCCCGGCAGGCCCGGGTCAGGAAACACAAGACTCCCCTCCACCTGCCACCTGCAACGCGATGACAAGCACGAGCCCGGCTCCTCCGCCCCTCTTACCTGTAGAGTTGTGATGTGTTTGTCGTTGAATTTGTTCTCGCAGTATCTGAGCACCAGCGACGTCTTCCCCACGCAGCCCTCCCCGAGCAGCACCACCTTGAACGAATAGGTCTTGCCGCTGTTCGCCGCCGCCATGGCTGGCAGTTAAAACTCGCACAAATCCTCCGCTTTTATCCGCAAAACGGGCGTTTTAAGGCTAGCGCTGCTAATGCTAACCCAGTCGGAAATGAAGTCCTGCGCAGCTCACATCAGCTTCCGACTTCAAAAAAGGAGCTAAAATCATGAGAGGGACAGCTCGACAGCACACACGGACCCGACTTCTACCGGAATCTACTCGCAGCTCGGAGGGAAGCGAGTCCAAACCCAGAGACAGATCGCGTTTCACCCTGTGGCCAAAGCCTGATTTTCACCCAACTAATGGCGTCTCTCTCAGCTAACAGTTAGCCGGCTAGCTCAACCAAAGATCGTGTCTGCTCGGAGGAGGACTCACTGAGCACCTTTGTTTTCGTCCTGTTGTCTGTAAAGACACAACGCAGGAAGAGCGATGGAAATACTACATTTAAGGAATCAAAAGAAAGATAGATACCAAAGTTTGAGGAAAATAGAACGTTCAACTTAAATGTCTTAAAATAGAAGACATTGAAACTTTGAAAATAGAAAAGCTTTAATCGAAAAAGTTAAAATTACAAATAACGATGACAAATGGATAAAAAAAAACGTAAATGGAAAAATAAAAACAGTAGAATTAAAACTTCAGAGAATTTAACATGAGAGAAGCAGGTGGAAACTCATTTTAAAATGTCGCAGCAGGCTGCTGCCCCTTCCTAAGCCTGGTTGTTTTGGAGGTTTATTCCTGTTAAAAGGGAGTTTTTCTTTCCTGCTGTCGCCACTTCTCTGTGTTATTGTAAGCTCTTGATCTCATAGCATAACGCACCTAAAACAAAAAGTAGAAAGTCTAAATATCAGAGGAAAAATAAAAGTAAAATTGATATGAACATGAAAACGTGAAATGTCATGACAGAAATAAAGTCAAATATGACTGTGTTGTGTCAAAATAACCACAGAAAGAACTCAAAATTAAAAAAAAAACAAAAAACAAAGGCTTGGATGGTATACAGGAAAATGATCCTAAAGGAGCAGCTGAAAGAAGAAGAATCATCTCTAGGAGTCTAAACGGTCTGATAATCCTCAAACATTCAGGGGGAAAAAATTAATAAAAAATAAAAAATAATTAAAGACGCCAAAATAATTACATAAGATATCAAAACAGTAAGAGTAACTTTGATATTTTATTCAATACGTGTGTGTGTTTTGTGGGGATGGCAAATGCTATCATTTTTCTGTAAACTAAATTTACCTACGCGTACAAATAAAGTAGCCTTGAACCTTTAATGTTAAAAAAATACAGAAAAGGAAGAAGACGATGTAAAAATTACATAAAATATACATTTTTGATTTGTGAATAATTTTAACATTTTACTTCTTTATTTCATATGTTTTATTTCTGAACCTTTCTTGCCGTATTTGTCTCTGGATTTGTGAACTTCCTTCTTTGCTGGTCGATCGGCACTGCCTGGGCCTCTGAAGCAGCAGCAGAGTGAGAGCTCCTCGCTGCAGAGTCACATGATGAGCTCCGTCAGCGCTGTTGGCTCATCACAGACTGTAAAGCATATTTATGTTTAATATTTATATCCAGTCTGTGGTTCAACAGTCAACTCCTGAGCTAAAAGGGAAAAAAGAGAGCTTTTTACAGAACAAGTCAAAAACATGAGACAAAAACTACAGAATTGTATTCAGTGTCTTAAAATTATGAGAATAATAAGTGTTTTAATGTTTTGCCTTTTTTAAATAAAAAATGAGATAAATTATTTAAAAAGTGATAATTTCACATAAAAAGCAATATAAATAGCTGAAATTTTTGCAAAGTAATTGTCAGTTTCTACTGCTCCAATCAAAGCTATAAAATAGTCTTTAAATATGACATGAAAACCATTATTGACGACTTGAAAATAAAAATGGTTAAAAAATGTAAAACAAAATTTGTGTGATTTGGTTAGTAATGAACTCAAACTAATTTTTAGATGGAAAAAGTCAACAGTTGTACTTAGTACAAATTATGAGATAAAAATGAAAATGTTGATCTGCTAAGTGAAATTATAAGAAAAATATTAAGCATTTTTGTCTTGGAAAAAACTCGTGTTGAATAAAATCGACGAGAAAGTTCAAAGATCAAAGTCAGATAATAAGGTTACATGTTTATCTGTATATGAAATTTAAAAAATCAAACATCTAATAACTCCAACATCCAGCATGCTTTGCTTCTTTTATTTTTCATATAAACCTCAGATGATGAAATATAAAGAGCTGTCATGTGGAGTTTTACAGCCCTGACACGAGCCTGGTTTTCCTGTTGGACGCCTTCAAGGACGCATGGAAACAAAAAACAACTTGTTTTTCCGTCTCTGACTGCAGTGAAGCTGCTTAGCCACTAGAGGGCAGAGTCCCATTGAAAACAGGAACAGATTCATGTTTAGGAGGGTGGAAGAAAAGAACAAAAGCTGCAAAACAACCTCAAGTACAAAGAAGCTTAAAAAGACCAGAGACAGGCCCAGAGTGACCACAGAGAGGAAACAAAGCATCAAACACAACAAACAAAAGAGGGATACATGCAAAATGACACAGAAAAAAACAAATGACCAAAAAAAGGTTTCAATAAAATATGGAAATAAAACAAAAAAACCAAAAACTGAAACATCACACAAACAGAACAGACAAAACAAAAATATCAACAAAAACCTGAAAAACAAACACAAAAGAAGCACAAATGACAAAAAAGAGATGCAGAATGTTCAGAAATATACTGAAAATGACAGCAAAGACACAAAGCGATGCTAAAGAGAAACAAAAAGCTGCAAAAAATATGCAAAGCAATTACAAAAAAGAACTTGAAAGAAAAATGAATGCAGCCAAACCACAAGGAAACAGACAGAAAAGAGATACAACGTAGACACAAGGTGCAAAATTATCGAACATGCCATCACAGAAATAAAATAAACAACATAGAAACTGAAAGATTAACATAAGTTTGTATGTCTTTTGTTTATTTTAAACTAGGTGATTTATCACTGTGGTCCAGACAAAGTGAAGCAACCTGGTCACAAAATAAATAGTTTCCTTCATAAATATTTCATTTTTTTCTTGTAAATTTACATTTCTGAATTTTTCCCATGAGTTCTGTTTTTTTTGTCATTTAACTAATCAGAAAGACAGAAATCTTTCCTGCTTTCACACAGGTTTCTTCATACTGTTGCATCATGTTGTGTGTGTGTGTGTGTGTGTGTGTGTGTGTGTGTGTGTGTGTGTGTGTGTGTGTGTGTGTGTGGTGACAACTATTATATGTCAGCTTTACCTCACCCCCACCCCTTTGTGTCTTATTTCCTTGAAACTTGCAGCAGGATCTCAGAACTGCTAACCATTAACATCAAATTAGTGTACAGGTTTACCTGACTTTGTGAGGACTTAAGTTGTTTTCAGGCCTTGTGGGGAGATGTGAGAGATCAGACTTTTCTGATTTCAGGGTTCATGGAAGGCTGAATTACCAGGAATCCCTAAAAGTCAGGCTAGCATTACTCTGCCTCGATATACTGAACAAGTATATCATCAGATTACTGACCAATTTGTTAGGTGCACCTTGCTAGTGCTGGATTTGATTGTTTTTTGCCTTCAGAGCTGCTTTAATTCTTCATGTTGGAAACATTTCTCAGAGATTTTGGTTCTTGTAAATGTGACAGCATCACACAGTTGCTGCAGATTTGTCAGCTCCACATCCATGAGTGAATCTCCCGTTCCAACTCCAATCTCAAAAGGTGCTCTGTTTGACTGAGATCTGCTGACTGTGGAGGATATTTGAGTACAGTGAACTCATTGTTCAAGAAACCAGTTATAGATGATTTGACCTTCGTGCTATGGTGCGTTATTCTGCTAGAAGCAGCATCATTAGATGGACTGTTTTGGTCTTCAGGGGATGGAAACTAAAAGCAGCCTGACCTTTGACAGAAGGTAGGATGGATGCTTTCTTGCTTGCCCCAAATTCTAATCCTACGTCCTGAATGTCGCAGAAGAACTGGAGACTTACTAGACCAGACAACATTTTTCCATCTTCTAGTCTCCAGTTTTAGTCAACCTGTGAAAACTGTAGTCTCAGTTTCATGTTCTTAGCTGACAGAAGCACCACCTGGTGTGGCCTTCTGCTGCTGTAGCCTGCTTCAGTGGGTCGTCTTGACCATGTCTTTATGCCTAAAAGCTTTGAGCTGCTGTGATGTGATGGTAAATCATATATTTCTGTTTACAAGCAGCTGAAAAGGTCTACCTAATAATGTAGATGGTTGAGTATATATAAGAAGAATATAAACAAGAAATAAATCACAACATTCAACCAATTTATTACATGTGAAATTTATGTTTTTACTCAAAAAGCTGGATTGTTGATGCATTGACCACAAAGAGACACAAATCAAAGCAAACACCCTCCAATAAATATAAAATAAAAGAAAGAGACTAAGAAGATGAAAAATACACAAATTAGACAAATGAAAAGCAAAACAACCTGAAAAGAATCTGACAGCAAATCAGAAAGGAAATCAGTCTGTTATGGCTGAGTTTAATTACTTTAATTACAATGCTGTGACCTCACTGAGCCTCTCCATGCAGAAAAAAGTTTTTTTTCTAGCCCCTCGTGTTCTGGGTGAAGTGCCCCAAAAACCTCCAAATACAAAATACCTGAAACCCTCATTATGGTGTATTCCAGTATTCAAACATAATCTTTTCTAATCACAGCCGAACAGTTTTATTTATTAAAAAAAATATCCTGTCCTGATGTGGGATTCAATAATTCACCAAAAGCTCCAAAACTACTATTTTCCATCCTTTAAAAGTCAAAAATCTTCCATTGGTGTATATGAATCAGTTGACAATCAGTTCATGAAATTTAACCGTGGCTCTTTATTATGAAGGGCCCAGAGATAATATATTCAAGTTTAAAGACCAACAGGTATGAAATCACTGGCTAAAAGCTAATGGATACTCCAGAAAATAGTGTCACCATTCCCGGAAGATCCTTCAGACCTCTGTGCACAAATAGCAGGATGATATATATATTATATTCAATGACTTAGACTAAATGAGCTCAGTATAAGGTGAATGCATACTAAACATACTAAACATTCCATTAAATGTTTACATTGTATTTATAGAATGAAATTAAATGGAAACTTTTACATGTGATTGAATTAGTTAAAGTCAAGCCATTTTTTAATGTTAAGTCTCTGTCTTTCCCAGAGGAGCATCAGTAGGAAATACAGATTCTCAGATGTGACTTTATTCACTTTTTTGTTTTTTCTTGTTGACTACAATTTCTTTTTTATAATAATGTTATCTGAAATCTTTAATATGTGATTAATCTTTAATCCTAAAACCGGACATGTCGTTATACTTTATTCACCTTATATCAAATTTGCACAACATTTGAATTCAGTTTTTATGTTTAATCTATTTAATCTTTACTCTCAGATCATTAAAAGCCACAGTTCAAAGAATACAAACTACCATATGCACATCTAAATAATAATTTAATGAGGTAATAATTATAACATATCAGATTTTATGATGTGTAATAACAGGGCTGCTACATGTTAACATGTACTGTCAGCTTTCTTTGGCTTCAAATACTAATATTTTTCCAGTTTTAGTGTGCACATGTTCATACAGCATTTTAAGTACTAAACTGCCATTTGGTGCTTTTCCTGTTACTAATACTCATACAGCTTATTTGCCAGCAGCTGTGTTACTTTCCGTCTGTATTGCGTTTATAATCGCTTCATATTATTCTAATACTGTACTTTTCTCTTCCTTGCTCTGCTGCCAGCACATTTATCCCTCTTTGTGATTGGTCAGGTGCTGCCAGCACCACCCCTTTCTTGTAGCTTGACTATTGAAACCTGGGCTGACTTACAGAGTTGACATATGACCTCTGAGCCTGATTGCTGATATCAGGTTAAGTGAAGGTAATGAAAGCTATGCTGGCTAGGATGAGCTTGCTTTGTAGCACAGGGCTCTGGAATATGAATAACAAGATTACTTGCTGAGACTGTTTTGTGCAACCCTAATTTTTTGCAGACAGGTTAAAAAATACTGTGATTAACAGCTGAAAAACATTAGCACTGTTAAGTTATTTGTTATAGTTATGTTTTGTTTCAATGGAATGTAAAAGAGAAAAAAATAGCTACAATAAATAAGCATATCAACATCAGCTATGAGACAAATAGCTGTTGGGGGGGGCAACTAAACAGGTCGGCACTCTGTTGCAGAGCGAACAAGCTAGGCTCGTTGGTGGCACTGCAGGCCAAGAGCAAAGAGATGGAGAAGATGGTTCAGCTCATTATCAACATCATTTAAAAAAAAACAACCTGCAAGTTTATGCATAAAATGCATGAAATTCTTTAAATGTCTTTCATGTTTCCACAGCTTATAAGAAGTGAGTTTCAAATGTGAGTGCAGGTTTCCTTTGAGCACTTGGAAGGATGCACTAATCAGATGGATTTTGGGGTCCTTTCTGAGGAAAATTTAAACCTCAGACTCTAATTTTTAACAGACTCAGCTTCATTAAACCATTTGAAAGGATTCGGTTTAATTGAGTTTTATTTATATAGCACCAAATCATAACATCAGTTGCATCGAATTGCTTTATATTGTAAAGACCCTACAATAACAGAGAGAAATCCCCAACAACAAAATGAAGAGCTCGATGAGCAAGCACTTTGCTGACAGAGGGAAGGAAAAACTTACTTTTAACGGGAAGAAACCTCTGGCAGAGCCAGGCTCAGCGACCGACTGTGGGTGTGAGGAAGTTTCCTAGGTCTTGTTATAAGAAGCATGCTACTAAACAATAGTTAAAACAGTAGAAATAATAAGAATAAATACTAAAGTAAATAAAAAGTAGATAATAAATGTCCTATATCAATTTGTGGTGGAAATTACTTTTTTATGTGAAGGAAACTGAAGTTAATCCTCTCCTGTACGTTTTTATTGGGGGGGGGGGGGACATGCATGTGACATAAATAATGAGGGACATGCTCTGTGGATTTTAATATTTACTTGTTTTTTCACTGCTGCTATTAAAAATCACGGCACACGCAGAAGCAGAGACACGCCGCCTATATAAAGTGAACCACGGTTTACACACTCCTGTAGAGTGAGTGGAGGGACACACACACGCACACTCTTGCTGTGCAGCTCCACGCGTTCAGCCTGGAAAGCGACCAAACTTCAGACAACCTGCACTTTTATTCCACTCTTCAAATCCTCTTTGTGCTCCACTTTACATCCGGATCAGAGGAAGTTAAAACTGAGCGGTTTCCAGTTTGCTTCTGGTGAGTAGGGACCAAAAACCACCACAACGTGATCCGGATCCCAGGCTGCAACTTTATATTTCCACATCACTTCTGACTGAAACTTTCACCCTGCAGAGACAGACCACGCAGGACATGCTAGGGTTTGTGCCTGTCCTAGCCGCCTTTGCGCTGCTCTCGGTGGGCTTCAGGAGCGCCGGGGCTGAGCTGGAGATGCGGAGCTCCGCCGTGCCCGCGGTGCAGAGAGCTGCAGCTGGGTTGAACAGCTCCGGGGACGAGGTCGGGGGAGCGGGGCGGACCAGCTGCCCTGGCCGCTGCCGGTGTGAGGTGGACGGGCTGCTGCACTGGGTGGACTGTTCGGACCTGGGCCTCCGGGAAATACCGAGCAACCTGAGCGTCTTCACATCTTACCTGTAAGTCAGCAGCGAAGGTTTTCGTTTTCTTTAAGGTAACCTGTTGATCCAAAGTCTGCACAAAGTAAGTGTTGTGTGTGTGTGTGTGTGTGTGTGTGTGTGTGTGTGTGTGTGCCTGCGCGCGCACGGGTGATGTTATGTAGTGGTGAGAAACGGAACACCTGTCCTCTGTGCCTGTTTTTCGGGTGCATGTCAGGTGCTGTGGTTCATGATGTTTAAGGAAAAACATTTAATCTGCAGAGACCCAGAGTGCATCACTGAATTTACACCTGGAGACAAAAATAAGTTCCCAAATTCAACCACAGCACAAATGAAGCTGCAGTTCCCCGAATGCCCACTTGAGGCAGTCTCCAACAGTGGGTCAGTCCCCATAGATTCCCATATTACAATGTCCAACGTTAGAGGAGAGAAAACACGTTCACAGCCTGATACAAAAACACCTTTGCTCTCTTCACTAACTGCTGCAGTAGGATTATTTTTTATATAACTTAAAGAATTAAAATTTGAGTAAAAGCCATTACACACCGAGGACAAACAGGGACACGACATTCAGAATTTTTCAGATCTGAACTTGTTGCATTTTTTACAGAAAATTCACCCTCAAAAAACACACACTGTGAAAAAAATGAAGTGGACACCAAGCGATGAAGAGCTGGTCCTGATGTTTCTAAACAAGAAAAGGAAGAAACTGAGATTCTGGGTTCATCTAATTCTCAGGAGAAGGCAGAAGTAGGGTCAGTTTCATGGTTTGACCCAGGAGTTGAATCTGTGTTGCACAGCTGCTTTTGTGTACATTTCAGGATGTTGGTGGGGCAGTATGAACTCTCGTTAGCAGGGTTCGGACCACGTAAGAGAAGGCATAGAAATCATTTCAGAGAGCCTACTGACCTGAGCAGTGTCTATGTGTATGTCTGAGGTTCAAAAAATAATAAATGCCGCAAATTCGTCCATCAAAATTACGGCAGTGTTGTGAACAGCTGCCAAATGGCTGCTCTCGGGGGACTCTAAGTGTTAAGAATAGGTGAGTCCAAAAAAAATTTTTTATGCTTGAAATATTACACGGATTTTATGAGTCCGGCCTTAACACTTAAAAGTTCATGTCTTAGCTGAATCTATAACCAGGTACATTGCACAGACTGCAGGGTAAGAGTGCCAACATCAGGACAGGTGTTATTTCGGAAACCGTTTTCAGCCAAGACTCATTGAAGAAGCTCCTGGAGTTTTTCAAGTGATTCTATTCTTTCTACGTTTAGACAAATTTGGAGAGGTTTCAGCAGTTTTAAAGGAGCTCTGATATTTCAGGTTTCATTCTTTAAAGGCATTTAAGAGATTTTTAATTGTTTCAGGAACCTGTTGAAGGAGTTCTTAAAGTTTTCTAAATGGTTGTGCTGACTGGAAAAAATAATTGGATGATCGACAGATTATCAACTTTGAAGAGTATAAGAACAGTTTTAATAAGGTTTCAAGACCTTTGAAGAAGATTACCTCGTTTATCAGGAAGTTATCCCTTGGCAATACCTAGGAATGTATTGGAGTTTTCTCTTTGCTTCTGTGATCCTTAAAAGAGACTTCTCAAGTACATCAGGGATATCAGGGAATTCTTGTAGATGTTTTGATAGTTTCTCTGAAGCTTTAGGATTGTAGAATTCTAACATACATTTAGAGACATTGAAGATTCTTTAAAGGACTTTTAATTTATTCCTCTACAGGCAAACAGGAATGTGTGGACTGACAATGTTTCAAGGGTGTTGAAACATCAGAAGACAATTTGGTGTCTTCTGATAGAGGATTAACAGATCCTTGAGTTTAGCCCACAAATGTAGAGTTTCCTGGAGGTTTTGAGAAGGTTAGAGGGATTTCTCAAGAGGTGCAGCTGGTGAAAGAGTTTTGCAGAAGCTCCAGGCGTTCTTCAGGAAGTTTTGGTTGTGGATCCTAGGGTGCACATGAAGGTAAATAAAGAGGTTTGATGTTTAAGGACGTTTCGTCACATTCAGTGATCTCTAAAGAGGCTCCTGGAACAATTCAAGCTGTTTCATTGTTTTTGAGGAGGGAGTTTTCAGGTGTGCTTAGAGACATTTCATTTAGTTTTACAGAAACGCTAAACTTTCAGGAACACCTGAAAGGGGTCTTTAAAGATTAATGGAAGCTTGGGTGCTATGACAGCTTATTGGATCGCATCATAATAAAAGCTAAACAGCCCGAAAAATGGACTCAGTGGAATTTTAAATGTAGACGACTGGGAAAGTCTTTGAAGAATACACCCCAAAAGTGAACGTATACAAAAAGTTTGATGTTTGATCCTTGAGGACTTCTTTTCAGCTTCAGTGAGTCTTAGAAAGTTATTCTGGACTTTTGAAAGAGGTTCCACAGGTTTTTTGAGGCTTCTGGTGTCCTCCGGGAAGACGTTTTATGGCTGCTTAAAGAAGTTCTACAGATTTCTGTGGCCATGTAACAACAGTATTTGCGAAGTTTTAGTGTTTCTACTTGAGTGTAAACTACTGTTAAAGCAAGACACTTAAATGAATTCAAATCCATTTCACCTCACAGCAGGTCATCGGCCTCGATACAGGACTTGTTTCAGCTTCTGCAAAAGCATTACGTCATTGTACTTTGTGTGTGTGTGGAAGGAAAACCTGCTCGTCTTGGCTGTAGCTGCAAAGCAGCACAATGTCCAGGATTTAAATTTCACTCTCATTAAAGAAAACCTTCCCCTATTCAGAACAGCCGTGTGTGTGTGTGTGTGTGTGTGTGTGTGTGTGTGTGTGTGT
Organism: Pundamilia nyererei; assembly: GCF_000239375.1. Classification (NCBI taxonomy): domain Eukaryota; kingdom Metazoa; phylum Chordata; class Actinopteri; order Cichliformes; family Cichlidae; genus Pundamilia; species Pundamilia nyererei. Next base: position 1,428,648 of record NW_005187520.1, read on the forward strand.
GTGTGTGTGTGTGTGTGTGTGTGTGTGCTTCACAGTGAAAGCACTTTCCTTACAGTTCGTCCACGACAGGCAGATGGACACACACAAACCCACTCACACAGCGACTGCCAATCAAAGAGTCTTTGTGTCTTTATTAAAGCTCCAATCAGGAATCGAATCCAACAAAACATCAAGGAGTTCCTGTGTCTTTCTTTGTTTTGGAGACTAACCAGATAAATTTTTACATTTTTGTTTTGGTGCAAAAAAACCCCAACAAAACCCTGCATCCACAGAATGGACCTGCTCTAAAAACCTAAAACTAAACATGAGTCATTATTTTTATTATTACTAAATGTAAATGCTGGAAATCAAAACTGCTTAATTGATGAAGAAATTACAAAGGAATAGTCCACACCTGTCCAAACAGTTTAAAGTCAGCTGCTCACTTACTATGGTTCTTTGAAAAGAATATGCATTAATGTAATATCTTCAAATGAAACCTTCAAATTATAATACATTTGCGATATAGTCCTTTTTTCTGGCGTTAAACAAATGTGTCCATTTCTATTCTGTTTTTGATATTTGTAACCTAGAAAATTGGGGACATTAGGCCACTTTAAATTTTTTTCCACATATCAAACAAGGATCAACAGAAAATACCTTCTGTCTGAAAGTCAGCCGTGGGGAGAGCAGCAGTGCAACCACATCAATGACATTGATTAATTCGGAACAGCATGAAAAGGAGGAGCCAGATGGAAGTGGTTTGCAAAGTGGCTTGCAGATGTGCCGCAACTGTAGGTGGTCTAAAGCAGCCTAAATATGCCCACGGTATAAGATTCACCGACTGGATATGAAGATGTGAATATGTAAAAGGCTTAAGACTGATGGTGTTTGTGGCTTGACTTGACCTGAACTAACGCTACGCTCAGTTTATTAATAGTAACTGGTATGAAGAGAACATGCCCCAATTTAAATACTTGGCCAATTCAATGGCCAATTAGCATATGTCAGCAGAATGTTAGCAATATAAGGACAAAATCAGCTTCACTTTAAGACAAATTAAAGAATAATAGGTTGACCAATTGCATTTATTTCCAAAAAAGGTTTTAAAAATTCATTTTTATTTACGAAAACCTTTTTTGAGAAGCTGCTCTCTCCTTAGTGTCCTCTGGGTGAATTGAAGCGCTTAGACATGAATAGCTTCTCATAAGTTGGGTTTGTCTTAAATTCAGTCCTCCTGAGCACGTGCTTATAGTATACAACTGGGGTGCCCAATCCCAGTCCTTGAGAGCTACCGTCCTGCAGCTTTTAGACGCATCCTTCTTCTGACACACCTGAATCAACTGAATGCCTTGTTATCAGGCCTTTGCCAAACTTGATGGCATGCTGAAGAGGTAATCACACCATTTGATTCAGCTGTGTTGGAGTAGGGATGCATCTAAAAGCTGCAGGATAGTAGATCTCGAGGACTGGGATTGGGCACCCCTGGTATACAAGAAGCCGTAGAACACCATCAAAGAGAAACAACTATACTCAGCTTTTTGTTATCAATTTGATGCAACAGATCTTGAAAGCAAAAGTTTTGATTCAAACAGATGAAAACTGTTGATGACAAACAGTTGATGAGTTTGTTGTTGTCTATGATCAGGACTTGTTATGTCACTTTTTTGAAACCAGAAACAATCAATTAAAATATCAGCTCGAATGTCCTGTTGTGATTTTGTGCCTCCTGGTTTGTTGTGAGAACTTTAAGGGACCTTCTGAGGAAAGCAACTGATCTCAGAGTCGCTTTACAATCTCCTTCAGTCTGTCTGTCTGTTTGACCGCCGTCAGTCTGAATACTGCCATCTGTCAATGCCTTTGTGTGTGTGTGTGTGTGTGTGTGTGTGTGTGTGTGTGTGTGTGTGTGTGCATACACTTGCTGCATGCCTAAGCAGAGCTGCCTGAAGTCTGAATGGGCCTGGAAGTCTCTATTCTACGTGTGACTGACAGCAGCAACACAGGAATGCATTTAGCCTCAATGTGATGAATGGACTGATGTATATATGAAGGTTTCTGTAGCCACGCCCCTTCTGGCAGCCATATTGGACATCCCGAGCCCTGAGCATATAAATCATGTCTGCACTTTCCTACACTAACAGCTCTAAAATTAAATGAATTTCCAGGTAATGCAGATGTTTAGCAAGAGTGAACTTCCTGACCTTTCACGTGACATCACAGGAAGGTAGGTAGCCCGTTTACAGTCCTGAGTGTTTGCACGTCTGCACTAGTGGAGTCTTAGTGTGAGGGAGCTCCATTGGTTTGAGCTCAGCTGTCATCAGATGGTCCTTGTGGATGCCACGGTCCACTGCACACTCACACAGTTAGTTAAAAGAGGACGTGACAGACAGGTAAATGGACTACCTGTCTTCCTGTGGGGGTATGGGAGAGGTCAGGCAGACAATAGAAAGTGATACTGAAATAGCCTTAAGCTATCAGAGATAATTGATTTAAACTCCACAACCGTGAGGCCACAATAAAAATGTTCATCAGCATTTGGACATTTCTACTCCTAGATCTTAAAATCTGAGGTCAAAACATCCCAGCAAGTAAGCTACACTGATATTACTGAAGCTGTTTTAAAAGGCTGCGTTAAATTGCTAAATGCAGGCACAATGAATGTGGTTCCTTTATCTCGCTTTTAGAAAAACTTTGGACACTAAAAAAATGGTAATGAAAGGATGAGATTACACTGTATATTGAAAATGTGAGCTCATTTTGATTCCTGTAGTCCTGAAAACTTAGTGTTAACTGCTTGACAGCTCAGGACCTGATTGTCAGATTTTTCAGCTCTTTAATCTTCTAAATGTTTTCAGTGGGTGACATGTCTGGACTGCAGGCAGCTGGTTCTTTACCCGTTGTCTAAAACAAGTAGAATATATTTTTACAGTCTTGCTTTTCGGAGAAGACAAAGGTTTATTTAGCGGTTTATGTTCCACCAAACTTTGCACATCTTTCACTATTAATGGTGCCTTCACAGACTGAGCATCCCACCTGGACTAAATGCCTCCCTGTAACTTGTGTTGAACTATCTGATGGGATTATGTTGCTGAAATAATAAAAAAATAAAATGGATGACAGCATATGTTGGTCCAAGAAACTGTAGATCACTCAGCATTAGTGGTATTACCAACATGAATGCTGGATTTGAACTGTGGTGTGATTGTTGCGCTTTTCTTAGATGTCCTAAAAGAATCTCCGGTTTTTTGGCCAGACTACAGGACGGTTTTCCACTTTGCCATCTTAAATCAGTTTTTTTCCCAGGAAAGGCGGTTGGTGACATTTCTGTATCCTATTTTAAACTTGTAGGAGGCTGTGGCTCAGGAGGTAGATTGGATTATGTCGTAACTGGAAGGTTGGTTGCTTGATATTTGGCACATTCAGTCCACATGTTGAATTGTCCTTAAGCAACTGCTTCTGATGTATGAATCTGAGTGTTACTGTGTGCATGATAGGAAAAGCTTAAGGGATGGAGTAAAGTGTTGGATGAATGAGGCTTGTAGTACCTTTTCATGTTTAATTTGGGATGCAGAGATGAACTGTGTTCGATGATGATGATGGTTTTCAGAAGTGTTTCTGAGCCCATGCAGGAGTTCCCACCACAGAATCAGGTCTGTTTTTAATGCAGCGCTGCCTGAGGACCCAAGGACCACCAACATTTAACTTGCAGCTTTGTCTATTTGCACAGGAACTTGTCTGAATCTTTGTTATTTTGAACATTTACTATTTTTAAATGCTTATAGCTTCAAATGATTTGGAAAACATCCTGTTTTTATCCCGTGGTGAGAGATTTGATTACAGGTACAGCCTGGTCCTGACTGCTGTTTGCATCTTTGGTAAGAAGAAGCAAACACATTCTTGAAGCTGTGATTGCAGCTTTCCTCATTGCTGCAGCTTCACGTTGTTGCTCTCTCTTATCTCTGCTACTACGTTAAAAACACGGATCGTCACACCTTCAGACTTTTGTACTGTTTCTAAAGCTCTGAGCATTTTTGCTACACAGGGGACCAGAACTAATGTCTTAGACAGATAAACTCTTGATGTCTAGATTCATAAACATTTGTTCTTATTTCACTGACTGAGCAGCTCGTTTTAGGCGATCATCTGCGCCTCAGGTTACCTTCGTGGACACACAAACACAGATCTGACAGAGCTGCTGTTTATCTTGAGGTATCTTTTCCTTTTGGAGGAGACGACACAGACTGATTGAACCGACCGGGGAATAAACCTCCTGATGTTCTCTCGCCTCGGGGGGCCCCCCGCTGACCCACCCCCGAAAGACTGAAAGAAAGGCAAAAAGAAAGAGCAAAAAAAGACAAAAACTGAGAGAGGCCTCGCTGTCACACTACGCCTCCAAACTACACAGTTCCCTTTTCTTTTTTTTCTCCAGAGTTTGTCTTTCTGCAGCCCGCCGACATTTGAATAATCGTCTGATATCCATCAGTTTGAGCCTGAGGAGACGGAAAATAGACAACACACACACAAAGCTTCGTCCACCACAACATCGAGAGGGAAAAACACACAACATGGATAATGTATTCGTCTTTTCTTTCATCCTTCTGTTCGCCTTGTTCTTCATATGTGCCTCTCTTTCTCCTCCAGAAAAAAAACAACTCAGAAAATATTCAAGCGTCTGCCTTAAAGATCTTTTGGAAAAGTTTTGATCCGGTACTTTAAATTTACAGCATCAACAGTTTGCTGTACTTCAAGGTCCAGGAAAAGTCAAAGATCCTGAAAGAGTTTCTGGGAAGTTCATAAAGTATTACAATTTATCGTCAAAATATTTCAGAGTAATTCAACATTTTCCTTAAATTCTTGACTTCATGCACTTTATTGCCCCAAAAACCCTGCAGTTATTAAATCTTTATTAAACCTTTAGAGCCGATCGGAGCGGACACGCTCTGTTTTGCGTAACTATTTTTAAATCCCAGTAGCACTGCAACCACGTAAGCTAGCGCAA
>NW_005187520.1:1434049-1447560 GCF_000239375.1 Pundamilia nyererei
TTTTTTTGTAGTTTATTGCACTTTTTTGCAATTTATGTAATTACTATGCACTTAATGGATACATATTATTAAAATCTGGGCTATAATGGTTGTATTGATGTATAGCAACTTGAAATGCTCCCAAAAATGGCTCCACAGCAGGTAAAAATATAATATAAGCTCTGGCGGACTTGGTTCTATGGTAGGTCTTAAAGGGTTAATCAATCCAATCAAATCCAATTCAACTCTATTTATAGAGCAGAGCAAACACCACAGTGCTAAAGTGCTCTCCAGTTATAAGACAGCAATGAAATACAAATTAAATAAAATATTTAAACAAAAAGAAAAAAAATGACAGTAAAACATTTTTTTTGTTTATATTAAAAATACTTTCATCTCAAACAGTTAGAAAACCCCTCCCCTATTTAGAAAAATAAGATGTGCTTTAAAAAACATAAAATAAATTTTTTTTTTTAGGAACTTATTGTTATAGAAATGTACAAGATGTAACTTTATTTTTGTAAAAACGAGCAGGTTTAAAGGCAGATTGGCATAATTTTACATTGTATATGCAAAATATCTTCAATCAGAACATAAATCTTTTTTTTTTGCAGCAAAAACATTCAAACTTTTCATAAATCTCTTTAAATTTGTTTCTTTTTGTTCTATTATCCATGAAATAAACATAATTTTGTATATATTTTGCAATAAAACATGTAAAAATATATACAGATATAAAAAACAGTATTTAATTTCTTAAGTCTAATTTCTAGATATACTTAATTTTGAATTTATTTGTAAAATATTTCACCCTTTTTAACTATTTTAAATGTAATTATTATTATTATTATTATTATTATTATTAATATTAGTAGTGGTAGTAGTAGTAGTATAAAACAACAATGATGATAATAATATCATTGTTGTTTTTGTTATAAATTCCATAATAACTTTGTTTCCGGTATTTGACAGAAACATTGAGTCAGAGTGCACAGGAAACTTGGCAATTTCAAAATAAAAGCTCTGGCCTTCAGTCAGACAACAAACACAGTTTGTAGTTCCTGTGTATGTTTATACTGTCAGCATGCTAATCAGTGCTGGATGTTTACTTATTGTTAAAGCACAACAATACCTACTCCCATTGTCATCATCATCTCATCTTCATTGCAAAGTCGTGTGTGTGTGTGTGTGTGTGGTTGGGTGTGTATTCCGTGAAGGAAATCAAAACATAGGACACACTGTTGTCTGTCTGCTGCTTTCAGTCAACTTTCTTTCGATTTCGAATCTGTGTGGCAGTGAAAACAGCCTCTGGACCTCGGTCATCAGTGCTTTCTAAATAAATGATTCCACCTGTAAATATGCTGCTTTTCTTGCTGTTACTCTGAGTGGAACATTTTTCTTTGATGGTGTATTAGATAATTACAATAATAAAGGGTAGAAATGATTGAACTGGTGAGGCGGTGGGTGCTGTTCCGTGGGTTTTCTCTCAGTGTGGAGAGGAAAGAGTCAATTAAAAAGAAAACATAATGTTTGCTGTGTGAGTCTGTAGGCTGAGGTGCAGTGTCAGCACACCCTCTGGAACAAACAAGCAAGACTAAAACTATATCATTGTGCAACTATCTCTTCATCTGAAAACCTTCTTCACTTTCAATAGGAATCTTACACACATGCAGATTCATTCATGTACAGTACAGTCACAACAACAACGACAACATCAGTGACGGCACACACAGCAACAACACAGCAGTAATTCCTCTTTTCCACGAGCGTCTACAAGACTACTCGGTTTAGTTCAAGTTTGCCATCACAATTGAGTACCAACTCAATGTATGATCTGTACGAGCTGGTGCTATAGCAACGCAAAAGTCCCGTTACATCATTTTTGTGCAACATAAACACAAACACAACAATCGAGGAGATCAGGGCGATTGTACACTGACTGCTAAACTGGTGGTAAGCGTCTGTTTCTCGACATTAGACCGCACTGTTGGTTTGCGTGTAGCTCTCATGACTCATCTAGTGATGTTACTCCCTGGCAAATTTTTGTCATGTGTTGTGTTGATGTCACAGTTTTGGCTTGACTCAGCTTGCTTGGAAGCCTGCCCAAAAAAAGTACCTGGTACCAGGTACTACCACGTAATGGAAAACCCTAAAAACCGAGCCGAGGAGAGCAGGTGTTCGAGGAAAGATATGTAAAGGTGACAATGATTGTTATGAACTGATGGTTTTGTGTTTTGTTGCAATTTTCTTTAAACAAGAAAAAACAAACCAAAAGTTACCAAACTAATAAACTTATCAAGTAATTTTCATTAACAGCTTTTTCTTTTTCATGCTCCAGACTTGATCTCCACTGACGGTCAGTGTCATGTTGCGCTAAACATGTAGTGACCCTCCAGAGATCCTTAGGATGGTGCTGATGTGATAACATAATACGACAGCATATGGTGCTCCATGTCTGTGCCAAGAGCTAATGGTGATCCAGCAGCTAATGTTACAGGGGAGAGACCTTACTGTTTGATAATATGGAGATTCATGAAAGTAAAAAACTGTTCTAAAAATGTACTATTCTTAAAGTTGAACTTTTGTATTAAGTAAAAACCTTTTTAACTCATTCATATCTTCAGATTCCAATCTGCTTTAACTTGTTTGTTGCAGTAGATGTTCCTATTAAGCATCTCTTTAAATGTAACCCTGTGAACCAAAAGGCTTCCGAATACTCTAATGATCAGGAACCTCCGAGACCAAAAAATACAGCCAAATGTGGAAGTCCCAAAACTCGCAGTTCCTCTAATGTCCACTTGAGGCTCCAAAAGTGAGTCACTTGCACACCCACTTCTAGCTCTACACACACCTCTAGCTATCGAAGCACAGAAGCCACACCCAGCTGCTGTTCAAACCTCTTGTTTGTGAGAAGGAGCCAATCAGAATAAGTTGTCCTAACAAGTGAACAAATGGCAGTAAAACTGCTTCTTTCAGACAGTGGATGAGCTAAGGGACTAAAATCAAGGCTCATTATAAGATGAAAAAGGATTATTTTGAAATATGAATCATACAAAGCTGCTCTAATAGAGCCCAAGTATTAAAAACATTTAAAGCTGGAAATAAGCAGCTTTAAGTAAAATCACATTTGCAATCATAAAGAAACACATACAGCGATTTCTGTTTATGTTAATGTTCTGTATGTGGGCGCATGCAGAGGCCTCCGCCTGACTAATGAACAGCCCGGTGTGTTGAAGCACGCTCACACGCAGCCTACACGACTACATATTTATCTTTATGAATGAATGAGTGAATGAAATGTGCTGGGGTTTTTGTGAGCGGCAGTAAAAGCCAATCAGCCATAACGCCGTTAGTCTGCTCAAGAGTAAAGGAGCATTCTGCTAAAATAAAGCTAAACAGAGGTGCTCTGTGTGTGTCTGTCTGTGCGACCAGACTACCTGTGGACACACATTAACAGGTTTTATGGAGTGTTGAGAAAGTTCCTTAACAACCGGTGTATTCAACCTGCAGACACACCCTCTCTCTCTCTGTGTGTGTGTGTGTTAAAGACAGAGACAGTCTGTCTCGGCTTCCTTTCAGACCCGAGCCCTCCTGGAAAGACGCTACCTGCCGATAGTTATCAGAGAGCAGAAAATAGACGGTTCAGATAAGAGAAGAAAAGAAAGGAGGAAGAACGTCATGGCTGCACACAAACACAACATACAACAAACGGTGTCCCTGCAGCCAATCACAAGCACCGATGTCGGCTTGTTTTGACTTTGCTTTTGAGCCGTGGAGCCATAAAAGTTCCAAAAATATTCACGACAGCACCCCAAACGTGAATTGTCGAGCAAAAAAATTAATAAATAAAAAATTAACCAACATGCTGATGATTTTTTTTCTGTTTCTGCAGCCTTGCTAGTAAACAGATGAGATCACATTCCTGACATAGTGTTGAGGTGTGTGGATGCACAGGTGTGTATGCGTGGGTTATGATAGTGATGTAGTGTGTGGGGTTTTTTTTTGGTTGTTTGTTTGTTTCTTTTCGGTAATTCTGTGAATGCGCTGTGTCCTTATAATCAGATTGTTTCACTTGTAGTCATTTGCTTCTCTTTGTAAAAAATCTTTAATTTAATTGTAATTTATTTTTCTGTGTTCAGTTTTCATCTGTTTACAATTATTTTGTAACTTAATGGATGATTTTCCACTTTATGCGGTAGCTTTTCTCTTTCAGAATGCCCCAAATGTTTTCTTTTTTATCAGCCTTTGTGTTTGTTTATTTATTCATTTATTTTATTTTCAGGTCCATTTCACTCAAAGAAAATACTTTTACTGGAGGCTTGTTTTATGGTATTGGTGTTTGGACAAAAACTTTAATTAAGACTTCATAACATCTGTGTGTGGGTGAAATATTTTGACTCGCCAATTTAAATTTAATTAAAGTCTAAAACTACATCTTCATTAAAGTCTGAAGTCACTTCTCCAGGCTCAGGCTGAAAGTTGCTTGGATGAGGGATGAAGTGTTTCTCCCACTGAAATATGTGTTCAGGTTAACTGAATCAACCTCCTTGGATTTCCTTACCTGGGTTATTCATCACGCGTCAAGAGATTAAAAGTTATTGATATTAACTTAACAAAATAGCTTTAGCAAACACGAGTTAAAGCAGCTAGCAAGCGGTTGGACTAAAGCTTTGTCTGAGAGTGTTTATTTAACTGCAGCGCATAAATCTGAAGATCAGAATACAGAGACCATTACTGTAGATTTCTGTGAGTCTTTTTTAGTGGGAAACAACACAGATCTGTGTACAAATCAGAGCTGTCACTAGTGATTCAAAGTTCTTGAGCTAAGATAACGTGAAGGAACAGGGAAGATAAAAGTGTTTGAGTTTGGCTGAGGTCACTGTGAGCAAGCGTGAAGGAGGGAAACCTGCTCCTTTCTTTCCTCCGGCTCTCCTGCTTTCAGTGTTTCCAGTAATTTCTACTCCTGTCTTGTTTCTCACTCAGGTGTGTGTTGACTCATTCCTTTCACCGGCCTTAAAAGAGGCGGGAAGTCCTGCATGGGTGTGTTTATGTGCTTGTATGTCTAACTCTGTGCATAGGAAACCGCTACACTCATGTCCACCTCGTTTTTACCCTGAACTCTGCTAGACTGGATTTGTGTGATTGAAATTGCAAAATAATCCTTTTTAATCTTATACTGGGCCTTCGTGCAGCCCTTCAGTTCAGATCTTCTGTCTGAAGCGATTTGTTTTAGTGCTTCCTATTAAAGCCATCATTTTTCTGATTGGCTCCCCTACATTAACAGCGGGACATTAGTTTGGGTTCAGCATGAGGGGTCTTCACAAATGTGGAAATATATGCGTAACGGGGCTCCCAGAGGTTGTCAGACTAAATGTTTTTATGTGCGAAGGCTGTTGAATGGTTCCTGTGTCTGAGCATAAACAGGTCTCTGTGGTTCTTTAATAATTCATAAGTCTAAATAATTCTGTTTATTTTCAATGTGTGTCATTATTTTTACAGTCAACACTGATTCATTAATATGTATTGGATTACTTTTTATTAGTTTATGCTCTGTTTTGTTTCTGTACTTACAAATCCAGGTGTGTCAGTCACGTCTGAGCCAAAAGGTCAGATGTGACTGACTAAAGCTAAAGATAGAGCGACACTAACAGTCTCTCTCTCTCTCTCTCTCTCTGTGTCTCTGCAGTGATCTCAGTATGAATAATCTGACTGTGTTATCCAGCGGAGCTCTGTCCAACCTGCACTTCCTGGAGGAGCTGTGAGTCACACAAACACATGGTCATGTTTTCATCATTTCAGAGGGCCTTTACACAACCTGTACTTATTTCCTGAAGACTTACTTGAAGTCAGTGTAGACTCAGAAGAAGTCTTGCCATTTCGAAACAATGGAGAAGATTCAGCATATATCACAGAGGTACAAGTGCAAGGTGACACGATGACACTGCTAATAGCTGCTCTAAAAGTAGAAGCCTCTCTAAAAATGGTCCAGAGGTGCACGAAAAGATGACCTTGAACCAACAATCAGGCTAACTTAAACCAGGCTTGTAGCTTTTAAGAACCTGTTCTCAGAATCTCCTCTCCACACCTTGTATATGTTTTCTTCTTTATCATCCTTCAAGTCTCCACACATGATCAGATATCTTACGAACTCTTGTTGGTGGGCGATGGACTGAGATGGATGAAAGTGAGGGTGTCTGAGCGGGCGTTGAGCTCATGTATCTGTGAGGAGATGATATGTAATCCCATCTCTCCTCACCTAGCAGCCGCCACGTCCTGTACGAACATTTCCTTAAAGCTGGGGAGCCGAGAGACAGCGAGGCTGACCTCACAGGGACCTGAACATGACTCTGACTGCTGTTATGCTCTGCTGCCAGCTGTATGTGTCTGTGTGTGTGTGTGATATTTGTCACCGCAGCGTGAGAAACGTCACTGCGGCGATAGGACACCGCACAGATGCATGCTGGGTGTAGGCAGACTGGCTGAACTTTGTGTGGCCCCTGAAAAACATACAGACCTACAGGACCCACTGTGGGTCAGTGTTTTGCTGTTGGTTTGAAATGAAAGCACCGTGTGTGCTGGAAACACGGATCCCCAAACACACCTGATGTCTGACTGTCAACTTGTCTAAAAGATGATGCTCAGTGCGAGTCTTAAAGCTAAACTTGTGAGTTTTTGGAAACAAATTCATCAGTTCATCTTGCAGACTGTATCCAAGCAGCTCTAAATTTTAATTGCTTAGGAATGGCATCTTCTAAAGATGAGATAAGATTAGGGCTGCCACAAACGATTATTTTGATAGTCGACTAGTCACCGATTATTTTTGCGATTAGTCGACTAATCAGATCATCATCCATTGGACGTACAGTGTACAGCTTATTGCACCAGCAGCATCTGGTCTTATATAACTATCATTAGCTTACAGCTTGAAGTGTTTGTGCTAACTAAAAATAAAGACAAGATGGTAGTTTATTAATTTTTAATGAAATTTGCAGATTGTTTCGGTGAAGTTTAATAAACTCCTTGCTTTCTAAAATATAACAGGACACCGGAGTATATTCTCCAGCGTCTCACACTTCTGATAATCAGCTGTCTGCTTGACAGTTTTAGCTGTGCAAAAACTATAACTTTAATCTCAGCCAAACCGATTTACTCAGGAACAAATAAAATACTAAAGAAAGCCAAACAATAACATTTTTAAGTTATCTAAGTGACTTATATATATGTTTAATTAACCTGACTAGCGAAAGACGGCGGTGGGTTTGAAAACGATTTGCCGGGAGTCCGGTGTTCTCACGGCTCTAGTTAGCCTTGCCCCCGCCTAGCTAACACTAAGCTAGTGGGTAACAGACGTCTCCGAAAACGTCGGAGCGCTTTTGAAAATATGTGGTGTCTTGATAAACTGAGCAGATATTTGAGGTTTACACAGCTACATTCTCGCCTGAAAATATGTTAAACGTTTATTTTGTGACCCAGAAAGAATAATAAGAGTAAAGTTAAAACTAACTAGCTGCCGCCATTGTTGACAACTGCGCTGGGCTGCGCTATGAATTCTGGGACACAGCTTCTTCTTCTTCGGGGTTTAACGGCAGCTGGCATCCTTGTACATGCAGTGCTGCCATCTTCTGTTTCAGTCCATTATTACACTCTTAAATCCTACTACTCATTCCTGCATCCTTTGTGATCTTACAAAGCTTCAAACGATGCGTCGACTATTAAATTAGTCGTCGACGATTTTAATAGTCGACATAATCGTGACTAGTCGACTAATTGTGGCAGCCCTAGATAAGATGCTGTCATATTCAGCATATAAGATGTCATATTTTTGCATTAAACTCGGAAACGTTTCAAAATATTAAGATAAATGTTGGTTGCAGTAAACCCTGCAAGCTCAAGGATTTGCTGTTAACATCCTCACCTGGACTGTGTTCTGACATCCCGTCTGAAGAAGTAAAACAACAAACAACAGGCTCATAATTGAGGAAATACCCACAGCGGAGTATGAGTTCTACATTAGGAATGAAAAGGATTTTTTTTTCATTATTATTATTCATTTTGAGAATAAATCCAAAATTTTGAGATTAAAGTTGAAATGGTATTTTGTAGAGAGTATAGCAGCCGTGGCAGCTGTTTGACTTGAAACAATTTTAACCTCCGTATTCCCACTTTATTCTCAACATGAACAATAATAATTTATCTTAAAACAATGTTCTTAATGTCTAATACTCCTTTGTAAATGCCTCCACCTACAACAGCAAGCACCAAAAGCACTAAGGACCCACTGCCAAAGTGTAAAAGAATAGTAAAAGCCCTCTTTTTGAGACACTTTGTTAGCATGAATGCAGCAGCTTTGATTGGTTGGCCCATCTCTGATGGGGGTGGACACACTGAAAGGTGATGGTGGCACTTCATCTGAAGCTTACTTGGAACACTGAAGAGGACACCTTTTCTCATACCGGTAGATGTTTCATTTTCATATTTGGAGGCTGTTTATAGGCTGACATGGTGCTTTGGGGTCACCCTGTGTAAAAGATATTCATGGCTGTACACAAAAAACATTCACTTTGGACTCCTCATAGAAACATTAAAAAATATTTTCCATTTGTAAACACATCCCTCATTTAGTTCATTTTTATGCTAATTTGGCCAAAAATGATCTGAAGTCAGTAATGCTTATGATCTCTCTCTCTCTGTGTCTCAGGCGTTTGGCGGGAAATGATCTGACCTTCATCCCCAGAGGAGCGTTCACTGGCCTCTACAACCTCAAAGTGCTGTAAGTTCACACATATTTCCTCACTGGCATGATGCCTCAGCAAACATACACATTTTATGATTGTTATGTGAATATGTTCCTAAAAGAACATCCTGGTTAAACACTAAAAAAAAAACATTTATTGGTTTTTGGTGTTTAACCTAGACTGTTTAATCCCATTATACTGTCTCTGCTGGGCTATTTTTACTGGGCTATTCTCTACCTGTATTAAGATCTGTTCCTTCAAACTTGATCTTGACCTTTAAACGTCCTTTGAATTTGTAAAGATTGGCCAAGATGCATCAGAGAGCTTTATTGTCATTGTGCAAGCAGTGAAACTTCACTGGAGACTTCACACATGTTCAAAGATAAATGGGACTGGAGTAAGATAAGAGCTGTATACGGTTTACATCGGGGTGCATAAAGCATCAGTGATAAAGGTGCGATCTAACAGATTACGATTGTTTAAAACTGATAAGGGTCCTCAGAAAGATAGCAACTCAACCCCACCCTCTCCACAACCCTCACCCACCTCCTACCCCCCGGACACACACACACACAAGCACGCACACAAACACTGGAATATTGTGTGGTATGTTTACTGGTGCTAATCATTCACAGAGACACTTTGAAGATTTCATGTGTGTCTCGGTTTAGTGCACAGTTTCTGCAGTTTGGAACAACACTTCTGTTCCCTGTTTACATTTTACACATTCGCTCGTACCAACACATTATTCTGTTGTCTTTCATTCTTCTCTCTGTTCATTTCTGGGTCAGTTAATTTTCTATTTTATTGATCTGTAAACATTGGGACTGTTGAACTCCTGTTATTGCAGCACTTTATAGTACTGGCTTTATAATATTTCTAAAAGCTACAATCATACACATTATTAGTCTTGAAACTTGGTATTTGGTAAAGCATTTTTCTACTCAAACTGAACACACAAAGGGCTTTTTAATTACAAGCCTCATTCACCCAATATCATACACATTCATGCAATTGTTTTTTTATGCCTATGCACCTTGACACACCCACTCACACGGATTAATCAGGGACAACTCAGGGGTCGATATCTTGTCCAAAAAGACTTTGACATGCTGGCTGAAGTAACTAGAGATTAAACATCTCACCTTCTGATTGAGAGAGACCCGCTCTTCCTCCTGAGCCACAGCTGGCTGTGTTTTATGAATGGACGTTTCACATTTTTTGTTTTATTGTTAGACTTCATAAAATAATTGGGATTGACCAACACAGAAAGAAAGCAAGAAAATAAGTTTCCAGGTAACACAGAAACTTCTAAAGGATTTACAAAACAAATTCTGTAATAAATGGAGTTCCACAGGGTTGTGCAATAGGGCCTATTATATTTTCATGGGCCAGTAACTTCTACAATCTAAAGAGCCATTTTGAGCTAATTATTTTGTCCCCAAAATCTGTAGGGAGCCTCAAAATATATTTGAGTCTTGTATTGAAGCCAACACAACATGTCAATATTACTATTAAGTATAAACATCTTTGTATTCATAGAATTATTTGGTACTTTACAGATATTTATCTGGTATTAAACTTTTTTAATACTTTACTTAGTATATAGTATACTTTAAATACTTTTTCATTTCATTAACATCATGTTTATTGTTGCACTTAATGGGTTTTGATCTAAAAGAACATAACCTATCAACATAAAAAAAAATATGCAAGCATATACAGGCCAAAACAGAGTAAGCAGTCTATTTTTAGTCACTCTGCAACCAGGAGCATTGGCAGTGAAAGCTGCAGTTTTGAAAGGCATAGACAATATTTTAGATAACACAGAATACATGTTTGTTTGCTATGCAGATGACACCCAGGTATGTGTATCTATGAAGTCTGATTTATTACTTAATATACAAACATGTCTTGAAGAAAAGGAGGATATATCCTTTAACAAACCAATATTATAAACTAAAATATTTTTTTAAAAATCACAACACAACACAGACAAGTATAAAAATAGTTATTCACCACTTTTAATCTATTTCCTTAATTTCCAGACTTTATGCTAAGATTACTGGCTTCTGATTATCCTGTAGATATACATGCGACTCTAGTATTTCCCAAAATTTGGTCCTTGTAAACCATCTTCGTGTTGTTTTGTTGCGTTTAACACTTTTTGTTAAAGTTTTGATTGCGTTTTTACAGGATGCTTCAAAACAACCAGTTGAGATCTGTTCCTGCTGAAGCCTTCAACAACCTGCACAACCTGCAGTCACTGTGAGTCACATTTCACTTTGGTTTTTTTTAGTTTCGTGTATTATATTATGTTAATTCTTACTTTATAAATATACCGTGCCATTTTACTGACCACACATTTTAGCTTTTATTAATACTGTGTATTATTTTAGTTTCTCTTAAATTCCTTTGTGTGCTATAATCATTTGTCTTATGTAAACCTAATTTTGAATCTATGCTTAATATAACTATACCTTTAACCTAACTTTAACCCCAAGCTAAACTACACCCTCTGTCTTTGTGCTATTGATGTATCTTATGGGAACATTTGTTAAAACATGTTTTTAACATATTCCTCAGCACATTTGTTTTTATGTGCTGAGGAAGGCAACCTCTGTCCTGTTGTGCTCAGATCATCCTCTCTTTAATGATTTTCAACTGCTTCCATCAGGTCGTCGTTATAAAGTGCCTGCAGTGAAGACAAAGAGACATAGATTGTCTTTTGTACCAACTGCTATTATCATAGTTAATAACACTAAACCATAAGTGTTGTTGCCATTGCACATTGCACTTTTTTGATGAAAAATCTAGGTTGTTTTCTCAGGCTTATATTATATTATTTTGGAGTGTGTATGTGATGTGTTGGTTGCCTGTTTGTTTGTTTGTACGGACATACTGCAAATCAATTTCCCATTAGGGACAATAAAGTTACCAATAACCAATAATAAGTCCATGCGATATTAAAATGGCTTAATTTTCCTACAAAAAATGAATAATACACATATAGACACACTAATCCAGCGGTCCTCAACCCAAGTCGTTTGGTACCGGGCCGCGAGAGTTGAGTTTTCAGAGTTTTTATCTGTTTTAATTGTTATTTTTTTATCGTTTTTGTTGTTAACCCTTTAAACCCTAACCCATCACGGGTGACGGTTAGCATTTTCAGCAAGGATGGGCAACTCCAGGTCCCGAGGGCCGGTGTCCTGCTGGTTTTAGATCTCACCCTGGGTCAACACACCTGAATCAAATGAGTAGTTCATTACCAGGCCTCTGGGGAACTTCAAGACATGTTGCGGAGGTAATTTAGCCATTTGAATCAGCTGTGTTAGATCAAGGACACATCTAAAACCTGCAGGACATCTGCTCATAAGGCCTGGAGTTGTCTTCCCCTGGTTTAAAGGGTAAATTAGGTCAGGGTTTGAAGGGTTAACTCGGTTTCCCTGGGTCTTTGAATGTGTTATGAAAAGAGATGGGCAGTAACACGTAACGTGTTACTGTAATCCGATTACTTTTTCAAGTAATGTAAGGGATTACTATTGCAAAAAAAGGTAATTATATTACTGTTACTTTCCCGTAAGCACGCCGCGTTACTGCATTACTAAAACTGTGATTTTTTTTTGCAAGAGTGACAATGACGTAAGCGAGTACGACATTCGTGGAAACAGCTGTGTGCAGATAAACAATGGATCATATATCGAGTGCGGGAGAGAGTATGAGCGTGCAGTGTTTAAAGCGTGGAAGTACTGACCTTACTTTGAGTTTGATTCCGTAAAAAGTGACAAAAACATTAGCATCCGCTGTTCACTGCGTGGGAAGAAAACTTATTTTTACAGCGAAAAAGCCCTTAACTTCCAAGCAAGCACCGAGTGCGCTACGACGGAATGTGAAATTCATAGACAAACTCGCAGATTCTTCCACTGACTGCTACGGCACATCTGCACCAGGGTAATCCTCTGCCTGCTATACAGGTGAAAATAGAGCAACAGGACCACTGAGTCTTTGATATTTTCTGCTGTGTTTTACTTGCATCTATTTGAAAGACTGAGTGTAAACACAAAAAAATATTTTATTTTATGTGCTGGGATGTGCAGAAAATAGGTTTAAATGTTAAACAAATTTCTTCCAGTCAGAGAATGTTGCATATAATTGAATTTTTGCTTGATGCATAAAGTTAAAAGATTAAAACTAATAAAACAAGTTTTAAAAAGGGACCTTTCCATTTGATTACATTTTATATGATGGATTATGCAGTAAAAGTAGAATTGGGCTGAATGATTTCTTTATTACCTATTCAGGTTGTAAATCGTGTTTTTAAAAAGTAACTAAGTAACTAACAATTAATTACTTTTGAAAATAAGTAATCAGTAAAGTAACAGGATTACTTTTTGGGGGAAGTAATCAGTGATTAGTTACTGATAACCTTTTTCAATTAACTTGACCAACACTGGTGATGAATAAATCTTCCTTCTTTTGCTACCAGTACTGGTTTCATTTTGTTGTATTTATCCGCGACAGCTTAAAGGTATAAACCGGTCTGTAGCGCAAAAAAGGGAGCGCTGCACTAATCCCTTCGTTTCATTTTACTCTTTGGTGGAAAGGAATCTGTCTCACACACATGGCTCAGTATATTAATGTATGTAGTGCAGCGAGTGTGTTCTCTGAGCCTGATAACACACAGTAATTATACTGAAACTGTACCTCTCTCTCGCTGTGTGTGTGTGTGTGTGTGTGTGTGTGTGTGTGTGTGTGTGTGTGTGTGTGTGTGTGTGTGTGTGTGTGTGTGTGTGTGTG
>NW_005187520.1:1447580-1449454 GCF_000239375.1 Pundamilia nyererei
TGTGTGTGTGTGTGTGTGTGTGTGTGTGTGTGTGAGTGTGTGTGTGTGTGTGTTCGGGGGGGGGGAGATAAGGGTATAAGAATGGAGACGTCTGAGTCTTTCTTTTGGTCTAAGGTCTCTCTCATTTATCTAATGGACAATTATGTGAAGTCCCATCCTTCTCTTCTCTCTCCACGTGTACAGAGGAACTACTGTTAGGATGAACATACAGTCAGCTCTCTCTTTATATCTACAGATCTTGCATGTTTATGTTGCACAGCCTGCAAAAGAGCTGTGAGTTTTCTGCCTGAACTCAAGACAGCAAAAGTCAGTAAAAGGGAACTGAATGATATTCAGTAACTTTTTTAAATTAATATTAAACTGGTCAATTAGTAAATTAAGACCAGACCCTTAGACATCTCTGTGCCAATATCTCAAATATCCCCACACCCAATCAGTCAATCACTGAGTTTAATCTGAGCATGTAGCATTAGCAGAATTATCATTTATCCTATATGCAACATCTATATCTGAATCAAACTTCCCTGATTCAGAGCACAAATCAACAGGTGTTAAAGGTAAAATGTTCCATATTGGGAAATATTAAAACACTGTCTATCAGATTTTATTCATATTATAAAAAACAGGAAAAGCTATACCAAGTATTTATGTATTATAATATTCAAATAAGTTGTATTTATATAGTGCTAAACACAACAAATGTTGCCTCAGCCCCTAAATTGTTGTGTAAAGAGGAAACCCCAACAATCAGATGACTCAGTTTATGAGCAAGCACTTGGCAACAGTGAGAAGGCAAAACTCCCTTTTAACAGGAAGAAATCTCTTACAGAACAATGCTTAAGAAGGAGCAGCCATCTGCAACCAGCTGGGGTGAGGGGAAGGAAACAGAACAAAAGACACACTGTGAAAGAGAGCCAGAATTTAAAATGAATTAGGTAATGATTAAACAGTGGTGTATAAACTCATGAAGAGTGAAAACAGATGAGTGAAGAAGAAGTGGTCAGTGTCTATTGCAGCGTAACTAAGAGAGGGTTCAGGGTCACCTGATCCAGCTCTACCTAACAACCTCTCTTTGAGCAACATAGTTAAAAATCAAACAGGGTGGTAAGACTGAATAAAATGTTTTGATGCTGTAACATGTGTATAGAAGTTAATTAACACATAAACAAGACACAAACAAATTAAAATGGACCTTTAAATGCTTCAGTTCAAATAATTAAGCAATTATTTTTGCGTCTTTGCATTGTTTAATACCACTGCCTAACAAATGTTCAGTCACTCACTTATTAAGGCTTATTGTTTTAATTTTCCTGCTTTTTGAGAGCTATGCCTTTGTCCGACTCACAAAATCCACACAATCACATGAGTAATAAGTGTGGTCATTAAAATACCTTCATTTGACCTGAGAGCCGAGAGGCTGGTTGAGTGGTGCTTGAGCAGCCTGCCGATCATTCCTTTGCTGCTGGTCAAACACTTGATTTCTAATGTTCCTCTTGAACAGACAGTGAAGTGAAGCCTTCAGTTTTGCATTTTGAGTCTCTAAACATAGAGCTTTTATTGTGCATCTCAAAAAGTAGATGTTTTCTGTTATTATGTGAATAATTTAATAATAATTTAATCAGTAAAGAGAGTTATTAGTTCTAAAGTGTCTTAATTATGTAACTATAATGCCGCATTAAGTTAAAAATTGCAGAAAGGATGGCTGGGTTTTTTGTACTTTCTATTAAAAATGAGAAATTAGTATGTTATCTGCAGAGCAGGGCCCTATTTCAGGAAGCCGGTTTAGAAAACTCAGAGTGAAAAACGATACTCAGGGTTGAGTAACCCCGAACTGTCCAACTCGGAATATTCGGTTTCAGAAAGGCTGATAACAA
>NW_005187520.1:1456055-1484586 GCF_000239375.1 Pundamilia nyererei
AACGTACGTACCTGGCCCCGCCTACTATCCTCGGAAACGTAAAATGATTGGCTGGAATCTAAAGTGTATCACAGCTCAGGAAAAAAAAGCACCGAAATAAAGCACCAAAATGTGCGCTGCTTTTCGGTCTGGTTACTACCGTTTATGTCAGGATGGCACCAGACACCGGTACCCATCCCTAGTTATGTGTTTGCACCAACCTGACTCATTGGCAATATGTATACAGAATTGCTCAGTGAAACTTTTTTTTTTCCCGCCTGTCCCGTTTGGTTCTTTTGCCATCAGAATTATTGTCTAAAGGCAAAGAAAGATGCCCAACAGATTTATTTTACCAAATGGATCATCCCGGCCTTGCTGTATTGGTCTTTTTGATTCACCTTTGCTTTTATTGTTTATTTTATTTTATTTTCACTTGCTACACATGGGACAGACTTGACTGGGGGAAAGAAAAGGGAGAAAGAAAGAGGGAAAGAAAAACAGCAGGCAAGAGGAACGGTGATGAAGGGCAAAAAACAAAAACCAACAAAACAAACAGACAAAAAATACACATATCAATCACCTGGATCAACTGTTGAGAAAGAAAAAAGAGAGAGCAAGCAAAAAAAGAGCAATATAATAAACAACGTCATCATGATGATCTATGTGAATATAACAGTAAATATTGAATATTATTGTGCAGCACGTAGGATCGACAGCGCACAGTGTGCTTTGAGGTAGGAGCTAAAATGGGTGTAGATTGTGTGTGTGAAACTGTGAAACTTCATAAATGCATTTACATATATATGTACACATAACTGTTTGCTTGAATGTACATTTAAATTCAGTGTGTATATCTCTTCATAGCCGACTGGACGCCAATCATATCTCTAGTGTTCCCGCTGGCTGTTTCTCCGGCCTGCGTTCACTCCGTCACCTCTGGCTGGATGATAACTCTCTGAGGGAGGTCCCAGTGGAGGCGCTGGGCGAGCTCCCTGCCCTGCAGGCCATGACACTTGCCCTCAACCACATCAGCCACATCCCCGACCATGCCTTCAGCAAGCTGGGCCGCCTGGTGGTGCTGTATGTATACACAACTTGGGTTATCCAGAGCAAACAAATAGAGTAGAATAGAGTAGAACACCTTATGTGACACTAGGGTTCCATTGAATAGAATAGAAATAGAATAGAATAGCCTTTATTGTCATTGTACAGAGTACAACGAAATTGGAGTGCCACTCCCTTGGTGCAAGTTTCAATAATAAATATAAATGTAAAATATAAAAAGTACAAAAAAACAATCGTAAGTACTCAAACAATAGTATGTACAATATATACAGGATAGCCTGTACATTCCAACTATCTACAATGGTTGGAATGTTTACAGGACCGTCTTGGAGGACCAGTTAACTAATGGTGTTGGTAGTAGATTTGCTGTTAAACTAGGCTGGTTACCAATGAAAGGAGCTGGCTAAATTTGGTTTATTTATGAGTAAATCCAACAGTGGTTGTCCATAGCAAACATACCATACATTAGATTTAGGTAGATAGTTTATTAGTAGGCTATCTTACTTTGTTATTCTGTTATAATTGAGACATTTTTTAGCATAGCTCCAGTAGCTGTAATCTCAGAAACTGATTTCTGAGATTTGTATATAAACATAAAGAATCTGTAGCAAAAGGGAGAAAAAGATTTTTCATGGTCAAATGGATTTCATTTATTTCCTGCTTGTAGTATGATTTTCATTTACCAATCAAGTTTAAGTCAGGCAAACACTCTGTGAGGAGATCAAAAGGAGAATCTCGTTTACCAAAATGATGGTGCGGTATAACCACCGACTACCATCTTACAACAGTTTAGCTTAAATTTGTTTTATCTTTTTAAAAATGTATCTATATATTTTAAAGTTGAAAATTTTCTAAATGAGTTAAATGATAAATAAAAATTCATTCTTTGCCCATATATCTGCTTCAGATTCAGAAAAATAGTTGTGTGTGGTGTAATTTAATTTAAACTCATTTCAAAAAGCTTAACTTAAGTTTACTGACCTTAAAACATCAGGATTTAAATCAGATCTATTCTTCATATGCAGGCTTACAGAAACTCTTTTCCACTTTTTGGGTAGTGTTTTTGTTTTTATCTGTGTGTGTTTTTGTTAGGAGCATTAAGTTCAACCGTGGAAGCGACTGTCCCCGTCCGTCTGTATTAGCTCCTTAATAACATGCAAGCTCTCTGTTTGTGTGATGGCATTCAGCGCGGCAGCATTGAAGTCTGCTGTCATTCCTTTTGTCCAATCGGTTTGAAGCTAATTTGCATGAAATTACCAAAAGAAAAAAACCTTCTTGAGAGACTCCTGGGCCCCTTTGAAAGAACGCACACACACGCACACACACACAGTCTTTGTCTGCTTCATTAGTCCATCAGTCTCTCGCTCTCTCTCTCCCCAGGCATCTCAACAACAATAGGATCGTTTCCATGGGACCGAACTGCTTCCACGGACTCCACAGTTTGGAGACACTGTGAGTTTCTGTGTGTGCGCTCGTGTGAGTGCGTGTGAGCAGGAGTTGGAGCAGTCAGGGTTGAGTTGGGGTCAGGGTGAAGGGTTAGGAGATGAGAGAGCCTTAATTTTTACATTTGTAGAGGATCCTTAATGGGATTTATGTTCAAAGAACCTGCACTGATTTGGAGGAATCTTTTTTCTTTCTTTTCAAGAGTTTCATCTTTAGCCTACCTTAGCACAAAGATATAAGGAAACAAAGAGAAAGTACCAGCAAAGCTCCAGAGAAAGCCTTAAAGAGCAATGTTAGCACTGCTCTTTAGCGTACATATTTTATTTTGATGTGGTAAGGCAAGCTATGGTAAGACTGTAAAACTGCCGACAGTTCAGATCTGTGGCTTTGAAGAGAATAAACAGCTTGATGATCTTTTTTTGATAAGTTGGAGCCCACATCTAGTTTGAAAATTATGCACTCCATCCCTGCATTTATTTCAGTTTGCAAAGGCATTCAGTGGGCTGGACTGGATTACGCCAAATTCTGACTATCAGGAGAAAGTTTGAGATCCCTGCAGTAAGTAATAAATAAACGTTAAACGAAGAAAAAAAACAATTGATAAATCTGATACATTTATTTTTTTAATGTTGTTTTCTGTCATATATGTATATTCAGGCTCAATGTATATAATGGCACTTTACAGTGGCCCTGTGAGATCAACTGCAATGCAACACCAGCAAATAGAAAAAGGCTGCAAAAACACGTAAAACACAACGTGTTGACGTTTCTTCATGTTTGTTCTTGATTTCTTAAGTTGCAGTCTGTTTGATGAGCCATCATATTTATTTTGTTCAACTTAGTAAACAATCCAAATTATAGACACCAAGGAGACAGGTCAGTCAGGCTGATGGAAAAAATAAAGAATCTGGAGCTTTCAGATAAACAATAAGATCCACACAATGGAAAAACATCAATTTTCTTTCCTTTATCCAACTCAGGGTCATTGGAGGGCTCAAGAAACTCGAGAGCAAGAATTGATGATGAAGACAAAGATTGAGGGAGAAACTCAATAAAGACCGTGAGCAGGGTGGGAAAAGAACAAAGGAAGGAAGTAAAAACATGAAAGGCTGCTGACTTTCAAAATAAAGGCAGAAATTAACTAATACAGGGAGGAAGACTAAAAATAGGCTGTAAAAACCTCACCTTTATCACAGAAGTTAGACGCTTTTTTTAGATTTATATTCTATTTTGTCATAAACATATTTTTTACAACCAACTTGTCCAAGATCAAAACATCTATTTGTGTCATTTGTAGGTATATTATTAATATACAGTACAGTTTACTGATGGCTAGCAGCATCATGAGCTCCACATACAGCTGATTTTAAAAGATCTAAAAACTGGCGCGTGCTTGAACAGAAACACATGTGGGAGTTTTCTGAGAAATGCTCGCTCTTAAAATGATCATCAATCTTATTTTAACCATTTGCAATCCAAGCCAGTACACGCTTTATGGCGAGATACCAGTTGTTTCTGCCGTCACCAGTAAGCATTTTACATGGAAATATTAAATGGAGACAGAGCAGATTAACCTGTGTGTGTGTGTGTTTATGTTGTGTGTGTGCGTATAATCTGAGGAATGTGTGTGTGGATAGAAATGTTTCTGTTTTCTCAGTCAACCAGAGAAGCAGGTTTAAACACACAAACATACACGGACTTCATTTGGAAATACTTCTGTGTGCGCTTAGCTGGCTCTGTGTGTGGCCTGGGCTGTATGCTAATCATAATTACTATTCATGCACACACACATTCATGGGCAGCATGTGTTTGTGTGTGTATGCGTGTTGGGAGGCTGTGTACCTGTATGATGAGCAATAATAAACCAGAGCAGAGACTCGTGTTCATCTGAAGCTACAAACACAGACAGAGAGGGACCAGGAAAACGGATATGAGAGCAGAAAAAAAATTAATGCAACCAAGCTCTGATCAGACCTAAAGGAAAACACATCCGACTTGTGGAAGAACATTCTTTCATGTTTCATGTAGGCCTCCTCCCTTTTGGCCAAATTAAGATTTTCTGGTTCCAGTAAGTGACGGAAACAGTGGTGAACAGAAGACCAAAATCCAGCTCTCAAAACATCTCCACACAAACCTTTGAGACTGTTTGTGGGTAACATGACCCAACCCACAAAAATAAAAACCACCATGCTGACTGACACCTGACAGTCAAGATAATGAGCCATAGCATGTTCTTAATTATTTTCAGTAGAGAAAGTAATATATGTCAATGAAAACCAAGTCTTAAGGGATCAGTTGGGTTTATTTCCACCTGCTGTATTTCCCATTCATTGGGTCTGTCTTTGAACTCTTCAAGTTCACTGGCTAAGGTTTATCACTCTGTGTGCAGAGCTCACCATTCCCACTGTAAAGGTGTTTATCCAAGAGCCAACCATTCCAGTACAGACTATCTAAAAATGATAATATCCAAAGCTTGTGTCGAGCATGGCTGATGTTCCTAATCCAGATTTGATAATGGTCGTCCATCCATCCATCCATCCATCCATCCATCCATCCATTTTTTTCCCCATTTATTCATTGGGTTGGAGCTTATCCCAGTTGTCATAGGGCAGCAGATGTCCAAATCTTGAGCTGACTTTCATTAACAAAATTGTCCTAAATTAGAGTTAGCCTTAATGCCTATGATGACTCATAACCTCTCACAGGATTTTTAGCACAGCCTTTAGTCCAAGTTTTGACCGATCATATCCCAGATTAATATTTCCAACGTAATCGTTCTTGCCCCTGATGTTACGCTTCAAAACATTGAGAGTTAACATTACAAATTTGACTCAATATTTCCTGTTTAGAGGATAAATAGATTAGCTTACTAAGTGTAGCAAGCATTAGCAAGGCTGGGGCTAATCATGCTAACTGATGTGCATCTATAACGCTATAAATCAAAGTACAAAGTAATAAAAGAAAACACTTGTTACATGGACATGGAAGACACAATTATTCGGAGGCAGAATTTAAGCTAAAATGATATTTGATTACTATTTACTATTTAATGTAACAAATTATTTGCTTAACTTCAAGGCAAAGGTTTATTAATTTTCCTATCTCTGTAAATACATTCATTACAAAAAACCGAATCATTACATCAAAACTAAAGTAATCTATGAGAGACAGAAACAAGAAGGCTTGATACAAACCCAGCCACAAATCCAAAAATCCTAACCTGATTGTAGATGTCTGAAAAATCTCTCATCCAATCCCAAACGTCCAAGCTCCATCAATAATAACCTTGGAAAACAGAAAGCATACCAGTTATTGTTGTTCCTGATCGTCCCCCGGACACACACATGTACTCACACACTCAGAACCAGACGGAAGCAATTTCAATTTAATGGTATTTTTCACAATGTGGCAGCTTCATTCCACACACAGTGTGTATAATAGCCACCTGCATCCCAGAGATGGATGAGAGAACCTAATTGAAGCCATGTGTGGACTTGAAGAATGCTCTAGTCTCTGCTGGTGATGAAAGAAAAGAGCAAAAGAGGGAGGCACAGTTAAATGTTTCTTTAATAAACTCAAAAGACGGGGAAAAAAAGATTAAGCTAAACATCAAACTTGAAACACAAACATTTACGTGAAACACTTTTCTAATATAAAGCTGACATTCCCACAGCTTCTTAAAAACTGCTTTTTTGTAATAGAACTAACATAATTCCCAGTGTAGAGCTGGTTTTCTAAATGTGAAGCAGTTACCAGTCTGGAGATGAAATTTCCAGTTTAGATTATTGGTGTGACTTTGGTGCTATTTGCTTCCCAACATTCCTTGTTTAAAGTATATTATTCCCCAAGGGCAGGTGTTTACCATGATATATTCCCAATATACTTCTATATACTTTACACTACAGATGGACCAATCCGATATTACGTATCGGTATCTGTCCGATACTGACGTAAATTACTGGATCGGATATTGGAGAGAAATAAAAAAATGTAATCCGATCCATTAAATAACAAAAAAGCACCTCACAAAATAACCGTAGCACGTGGCAGCAGTATGCCTCACGTGATAGAGCGGCTGTGTGTATTTGTAGCCTCGCTACCAATCCGGCATTTCATTTCCGAGGAAGTGATCCCAGAGAGAAGTAAAGCAAATGTGTAAGTTCGTCTCTGAATGTTTGTAAACCATTGCCGAGTTAAGCTTAACAACCGATATATGGAACGACTGCCTCTCTCTCCCTCCCTCTCCTGCTGCTACTTCAATCATGAAACTGATCAATGATCAGCTGATCGGCTTTTCTGTCACGAGTCTGTCTCTCTTGCTTGTCTATCGCCCACTTCGCTCCAGAAAGAGGAAACCAGCGGCTGAACAACAGCAGCACCTTTAAGCTTGATAATCTGTTGTTAGAATTGATTTAATATTACTTTGCACACCAGGATCCTTTTCTACATACAGTGGGGCAAAAAAGTATTTAGTCAGCCACCGATTGTGCAAGTTCCCCCACTTAAAATGATGACAGAGGTCAGTAATTTGCACCAGAGGTACACTTCAACTGTGAGAGACAGAATGTGAAAAAAAAAAAATCCATGAATCCACATGGTAGGATTTGTAAAGAATTTATTTGTGGTTTTTGCTGGGGGTGGTTTTTGCTGGGAGTTTTAGAACCCTATTAGTTAGGTTGCTTAATATTTCTGCTAAGTACTCTTTAAAATACCAGAATAGGGAGGATGGAGCAGGTTTAAGTTTATTAGATTGATCAGTTTTGCTGAACTATGAAATATTTTGGGTGCAGTGTATTTTTTGCATACAGGTATGACAGAATAGCTTTAGGTTTTTTTTTTACTTGAGTATGAACTTATACAAAAAGCAGCAAGATATTAAAAAAACAGTTTTATTGATTAAAAAACACTATATCGGATACATATCGGTATCAGCAGATATCCAAATTTATGATATCATTATCGGTATCGGACATGAAAAAGTGGTATCGTGCCATCTCTACTTTACACTATACTCTCAATTTGAGATTTATCAATACTAATATGGGATTTATGTTCAAATTGAGAGTCCACAATTCTCAGTACAGAGATTGTATTTCTAGCCTAGACTTTGCCATTGCCAGTATAACTGGTGCTTCCTGCTACTGGTGACAAATCCAATTTTTTTTTTTTGAAACAAACATTATTCTAATTTATAAACATTTTATTGTCAGAAATATTACAGAAATATTAGTTTTCTTCTTTACTGATGTGAAAGGTAATTAATTCAACAAAGTTCAGCAGAACTTTTTAGCACCTTGGCATTTACACACCAAGGGGCGCTGCAGAAGACGCTACATAAGGAAATCTCTCTTTTTCTTCCTCAGAGATCTGAACTTCAACAGCCTGGTGGAGTTTCCCACAGCCATACGATCACTCAGCCACCTCAAGGAGCTGTGAGTCTCAACCGACTGATTGAAAAAGGCATCTGTTTATCCACAGTTGACATGGCTAGCTCAGGTTCTCCGGTTTAGCAAATTTTAGCATATGAGGCAAGATGTGGACAGCATCTTATGCTTGACTGTTTACATATTTGATGAAAAAGAAAAAAGGACAAAATCAATAAAAAAATTTCCCTGAAAGTTAGTTCAATCAATCACGACTGTCATCAAAATAACGAGAAGGGCGAGGGAAGCTTCCCAGTAATAATGATGAAATGAAGGAAGGAACTTTTATAATAACACATGGTGGAAACTAATTTCCTTTATCTTCCCGTTTAGCGGATTCCATAGCAACAACATCCAGTCTATCCCGGAGCACGCCTTCACTGGGAACCCTTTACTGAACACCATGTAGGTACAACTAATAACAGATTCAACAGATTGCAATATTTTTTACTTCCTGGTTCCAAAATTAATGAGGATAAAATCAATAATCTGCTAAATTCATCTGTTATTTTTTATATCCTTAAGATAGTGACAGTCATGAATGATGATCCTTCTTCTTACTCCGTTGTCACCTTGATAAAAACTTTGCTGATGAGCATAAACATGATGTTTATGCTCGGTGATAATTATTAGTGATAATAATTTTTTTTTAAAAGATCATGAAACATGTTTTATTATGTTTTAGGGTGGGGCATGCAGAGCCCCTCGGTTTCTCAGTTCGATCCCCTGTCGTATGAGAAATCAAAAAGCTACAATAGCATGGTGGCTGTCTCCATGTTTATATCCAGCATCTTAAGTAATTTTGCTAACCTCTGTTTAACACTTGTTAGCTTCTCACTGCAGCCTGAGATGAAAAACGTGTTTTTGTGGATGTTTTGCAGATTTTTTTATGACAACCCAATTCACTCTGTCGGACGCTCGGCCTTCCAGAACCTACCAGAGCTTCGCATGCTGTGAGAAACACTCAAATTCAACACACAAATAACACAGCACAGCACTTTTATAGATTTAACTAAACCTGTTAAGTGCTTCAGTATGTTTTGGGACTTTTCTGCCTGACAAACAATAGAATAGAGACATTTTTACTTCTGCCTAATCAAGATCAGAGACATAAATAAGTCTCAAAGCAATGAGTCAGTTAAAACTACTGAATCTTTTCTAAATATTCTTGAATCCCAATTTAGATTGAACTGTAAGGACCTTCACCTTCACACCAGAAACTCCTTCCAGCCATTCAAAGAGGAGGCTGGCATAACATAAACTCCTCGAACTTTATGAGCCGATAATATTCATAAAGGTCCAAATGATCATTTCTAGACAAACAGGCTTAAACTAAAAGTGAAACTGATATCAAGGAGCAATTTTTTAAACATGTCTACATAAATATGGGAACTTTCTTCCATTATTAGAAGTCAATAAAAGGAGCAGGGAATTTTACCCCAAAAAAACAAACAAAAAAACAACAGGTATTTTAGACATCTGTCCAAAACATCTGCAAAACTACATTTATATTGTTACTTATTAGGCAAAAACAAACTGCATTCCAAATTTAAGCCAACACACTGCACATGAAAGCATAACATTCAACAAATTAAAATATATATTTTTTCTGTTCAGGAATGCAAGTAAAGTATTTAAATATTTAAGCAAGTATTTAAGAATTACCAAGCTTGTTCATACAGGCTGATTAACCGATTACAGAAACATAAAACGTGATTTCAGTAATTACCAATACTGTGCATTTAGGATAGCTATGGCATATCCTTCCATTGGGTGGTGCGCTAATAAATTTATTCATCACTGTACATCTTCTGTTCGATTGATGGATGTTCATTAAACATGAATAAAGTTCCAAATAAGATGAGGCAATAATGCCCATGACCCAAATTTCTGTCTAACAATCTTGTCACAGATATGTATATTATCAGTATTACATAATTTCTGCTCTGGATTTCCGGTCAACACGTTAAGGATGTGAGATAGTTGTTTCTTTTTTATTTCTTTCAACACGGCACCTGAAGACATTTTGCTGGACCCTTCATGCAGCATCACAAGTCCTTAAGTTATCTTTATTTCAGGAAAACAAATTACATTTTTCTGATTTTGTTTTAGGAATATATCATTAGTAAAATCTTTCAAAACCAAGCTGTAAATGCACTCCATTCACGCTCCAAGACCAGTTTCAGTAGTGCCACAGAGATATACTCTGAAGGTAGAGCGTGGCAGCAGCTATTACAAAGTTAGCCACCTCTTGTAGGACCATCAAGGATGATCAAAATGCCTGCTGGCCTTTCACAGGCCCTTAGTATGGTAGAGGTATCTTCCATTGCCTCAAAAGTTTCAGCTCTGCATCAAAGCAAAATGGAATGACAACATAAGATGCTGGACCAAAATGTCTTACATCTGGATGTATGGATGGCATAAAGCAGTAGCTGTGGAGTCAAAGAGATGTCCATCTGCCCTTTCATTCAGCCACTAAAGACAGATTCAGTGGTTTCCAATGAACATATCCATAAACTGAGTTTAAATACAATCCAAAGCAATGGCCGACTGTAGCAGAAGGAGAGCACCAAGACTGAAAGGCAAGGTTTACAAGATGGTAGTGAGACCTGCTGTGATGTTTGGTTTGGAGACGGTGGCACTGGAAAAAAAGACAGGAGGCCAAGCTGGTGGTGACAGAACTATTGAAGTGAAAGAGGACATGCAGAGGGTGGTGTGGCTGAGGAGGATGGGGGGTTTGGGTGAGAGTGGGTTAAGTGATTCCCTGTGGTGACCCCTGAAGGGAGCAGCTGAAAGAAGAAGAAGCAGCACTGATAAACTGAAGTTGAAGCTTCTGTCTTTGAACCTCACAGATCCGCCCCATGACAGATCCAAGTGTTGACAGCTTTAGATGAGAAATATCAAGTAATCGCTGAGCATATATGACATGCAGACTCAACCTCCCTGTTGCCCTTTTGTTCAGTGCAGATGTTAATTACGCAAATAATGAAACGCAGTAAATCATTTTCTGCTTCTCTTAGCTTAAACGCTCTTTCCGTGTCCAACTCTCAGATCTCTGAATGGAGCTGCAGATCTCACTGAGTTTCCAGATCTGACGGGAACCAAAAGCCTGGAGAGCCTGTAAGTGACACGCACACACACACACACACACACACACGCACACGCACACACACACACACACACACACACACACACAGGAATGTTTCATATCCGAGTGTGTTTCTGAGAGCTGAACACCCCAAATCACACTGCTGTTATTAATACACAGCAATTATTATTCTATCTGACAGACTGTAACTTTATTTTTCTGCAGCTCGGCGTGAAATTAAAACCCTTCTTTCTCCTTGTTGTGACCCACTTTTCCGTGTCACAATAAACACCTTGGCTGTGTTTATTTTCTTGTCTTTTTCCATTTAAGCTCATTTCTGAAAGCAGTGTGTATTTAACAGTAACCTCACGCTGAACCAGTAGGTGGAAATAAAAAGTCCAACCAAACAAACCATCCCACATTCTTCCATTTGACCCCCTCCAGTGTTAACCCCCCTCTCCAACATCCTGTTTCATCCTGTGAATCCAAATTCTGCACGTAGCTGCTTTTCTTTAATCAGACTTTTCCATATTGATGATTTATTTTTCATATAATGAGCTTGGACCGCTCACCGTATTACTCATTACTGTACTGGCTTCATTTCAGTCATGTGGATAAGGGAGTCATTCCAACCTTAATGCAACTTCAAAGCACCTCAACACATGGCTGTAAAGTGTAATGCACTGTGGACGCCCCTGGACACATCACAATGTTTCTACATGCTATTTAACAAGCATATACAGTTTATTTTACACAATTTACAATACAATATACCCAAACATGTTGTGTACTAACCTGTTTCCAAAAAAAACAAGACTACAATAAATTGAAAATGGTTCAAAGACAACAATAACTTAATTTCAGATTTAATCACTTTCTTAAAGGCTTTACAGGCCAAAAGAATCTGTGTTTGGCAGATTGTTTTTTTTGTTGTAACAAACTTTCTAGCAATAAATCTTATAGCACTAGGAAGCCTGTTTATTTCCCCTTTTCCTCTGATGTGGAGCCACATTTTCAAGGAAAATGCATCTGTGGGTTGCCCCCATGAAAAATCAGATCTTCTTTGCCAGTGCCAAACATCTTATTCTGCTACCGACTCTTGTCTGGTGTCGTTTACTGGATTGGATGAGTGAAGTCTGAAGAAACAATTTGTTCATTAAACAAACAGGTAGCATGTGGAAGTACCATGTGCAGCTACGACAGCCTGGCACCTCCTCGTCATGCTTGTCACGAGCTTGGACACGCACTGCTGAGAGATGACATCCCATTCTTCAACTAGCATTTGCCGCAAGTCGGTCAGTGTGGGTGTGTTTGTCACTCTGACAGGAGCAGCACAGCCAGGCTGATCTCACAAGAGTTCAGTGGGGTTGAGGTCAAGACTGCAGGCAGGTTGTTACGTCCTCTCCACTCCCAAATTCTGGATGTGGTCTCTGATAAACTCCGCTCTGTGGGGGCAAATACTGTCATCTTGGAGAATAGAGTTTGGTCCCAGACTGTGGAGATATGGGATTGCTACAAGTTGCAGAACCTTATCTCAATGTCTTTCTGCTTTAAGATTGCCTCCAACACCTGGAGTACAATAAACTCAAAACAAAAGCCAAAAGCAGAATAAGCTGTTTGTCATTGGCAGAGAAGATTTGTCAATTTTTTCATGGGTGCAAACCACATACTCAACTCTGCTGCTCAACCAACAAATTCATTTCCTTACAAGTGTGGCACCATTTAAGGGGAAATAAACAAGTTTTTCAACAGTATAACATTTACTGCCAAGAAGCACTGTCACAATAAAGAAATAATCAACCAAACACAAATTTCCTTACTTCTTGTACCTTATTTAATGTTAAAAATTAAAAAATCTAACAGTTTTCCTATTTATTTTTTTTAAACGTCACGATCAGGCTGAGAAAGTTGTATAATCCTACTTAAAAAACAAATGCATCCAGATGAAGACCTTGCTTATTTACGCAAGACCATGCCATCCTCCATGATGGTATTGCAGACGCATTAGTGCCTGTGGGGGGAGTATCTTGTTCATCCGTGACAGCAGCATTGATGTTCAACGGTTTCTACAGACTTTGAAGAAACATATGTCACCACCCAGATTCCCAGCGTCTCTGTACGAGAAAGACGTGCATATTTCAGGATAGCAATACCAAACCACATTCTGCATGTATCCCAGCCCTTTAAAAACATCTGGAACAATATGAAACTAAATATATGACAAAGGCAGTCCAGATCTATGGAGCAGCTAGCTAACTTGCAACAAGCAAGAACTCTTTTTAAAGAAGGTCGAAGGCATCACACTGTGAAATATTCCCTGGCACATTCTTTTTAAACATGTTGCTGATGATAAATTTGTAATATGAATGTAATATCTGTAAGGGGAAAAAACTTAAAAATTCCAAGTTTTAGCATTTTATCTTTCAGGTTGTTTCATTTTCACAAGATTCACAGCCCTGTTTCTTCTTATTAGAAACAGGGCTGTGAATACATAACACATTTTTAATGTACTTCTAAATTGCTCCCGTGGAAAACTAGTTCTGTTTTATCTCTCTGTGTGTAGGACTATCACCGGAGCTCAAATCACCTCATTGCCCAGTTCGGTTTGTGAGCAGCTTCCAAAGCTGCAGCTGCTGTGAGTCCAAACACAACAATTACATCCACATCTCTGCATGTCTCTGAACACTGAACTCAGGCTGAAGGTGGTCCCTGAAGGCCCTGTATATCATCAGGGACTATTCATGTCTGTCCATCAAATCATATCTGCTGTTGCTTCATTTATTTCAGATATTTTTTTAAGTCTTGGCTTGTATGCTGGGAGCTGCTGTGATGTGTTCAGTGTGTATAGGAAATTACGGTGCTGACAGCTTCAACTCACTCTCTCCCTCTGCAGCGATCTCTCCTATAATCAAATCCAGACTCTTCCCAGCTTTTCCGGCTGTGAGAGCATTCGAAAAATGTGAGTTTAATGTTCATTTTACATTTAATTAAACTGTTCTTCTTAATGTTTTATTGCCTTTTTTGGGAGGGTCGGATATAGCTTATTTTTTGCCCGTGAAGCTTTTAAGACACAGTTATTAAATCTGAAGTTACCATAACAATCAATAAAGTACAGACAGCTGTGCATTGTGGGAATAATTATCACCCTCATAGTCTATTTCTGACCAATCAGGTCATTCAGGAAACACTTGCTGTAAAACAGATTCTTTAGTGATGTAATGGAAACAACGATGGCTAATATGTGTGTGTACATGTATGTCTGTTTTTGTGAGGACCGCAGTGAGTTCTGGGCCTTGTGAGGACATTTTGCACAGTGAGAGTTGAGAGTTTGTACAGTTCAGGGCTTCAGATTTAGTTTTCGGGGGATATGAGTTAGATCAAGTGGCACCCCCCATTTTATCTATTATTTAGCAGGTACAGTATGTGTGCCCGTGTGAAGCACCCATACAGCTTATGGATACAACTAATCAATAATAATAATAATAATGATAATAATACATTTTATTTGAGGGCGCCTTTCAGAAACCCAAGGTCACCTTACAAAAAACACAATTAATAAAAGGA
Organism: Pundamilia nyererei; assembly: GCF_000239375.1. Classification (NCBI taxonomy): domain Eukaryota; kingdom Metazoa; phylum Chordata; class Actinopteri; order Cichliformes; family Cichlidae; genus Pundamilia; species Pundamilia nyererei. The sequence continues at coordinate 1,470,618 of NW_005187520.1, forward strand.
ACAGTAGTCATAAAATACATAAAATAAGTTAAAATTACAAAACAGAGAACTGGGGTAATATGAGCACTTAACGGAGTGCAAGTTATGACCCGAGCTACAGAATTTTGAAGAAGTTGGAGTTTATGAAAGGATCTTTTAGGGAGACCAAATAGGAGGGAATTACAGTAATCAATACGGGACGTAATAAGACTATGGACAAGGATGGCAGCAGCATGAGGAGTAAGGAAGGGACAGAGTCGGTTAATATTACGTAAATGGAAGTAAGCAGACCGGGTTATGTAATTAATGTGAGACTGGAATGAAAGAGTATTATCAAGTATGACACCCAAACTCTTAACCTGAGGGGAGGGAAGGGTAGGAGCATTTTCAATGTTAATGGAAAAACTGTGGGATTTGGTTAAGATAGATGGTGTACCAACAAGTAAAACTTCAGTTTTATTACTGTTAAGTTTGAGAAAATTGGAGGAGAACCAGGATCTAATCTCAATAAGACAGTTTGAGAGGGAGGTAGGTGGGAGGGGTGAATTGGGTTTAGAAGAAAGGTAGAGCTGGGTGTCATCGGCATAACAGTGAAAATTGATATTATATTTTCGGAATATATAACCAAGAGAAAGCATATGAATAATGAATAAAAGAGGCCCTAATACTGAACCCTGGGACACACCAGCAGAAACAGGATGGAGAGTTGAGGAATGGGATTTAAATTAAAGGATATTTAAGGATAAACTGAGTGCGGTCTGAAAGATAGCAAGTAAACCAGGCAAGGGGGGTGTGACTAATACCAATGGATGCTAACCGGTTCAGGAGAGAAATGGTATCAAACGCCGCACTAAGATCAAGAAGGATGAGAATGGATAGGAGACCAGAATCAGCTGCCATCAGAAGGTCATTGGTAATTCTTAACAGAGCAGTTTCTGTGCTATGATTGGGGTGGAAACCAGATTGAAATTGTTCATAGAGATTATGGTCATTGAGATGTAAATGAAGCTGGGCGGCGACAACTTTTCAAGAATTTTTGAAATAAAGGGGAGATTTGATATAGGGTGAAGATTATCAAAGTTATTGGGGTCTGCACCAGGCTTTTTGAGAATTGGGATAACAGAAGCCTTTTTCAGTGCTTCAGGAACAATCCCAGTGTTCAGGGAGGAATGAATAATATTGGTTATGAGAGGTGCTAATGAGGGAAGACAGGCTTTAACTAACACAGTAGGGAGAGGGTCAAGTTGACAGGTGGATGACTTAGATTTTTTAATGAGATTAGATACGTCAGTTATGGAGGGAAGAGTAAAGCTTGAAAATAACTCACAGGAAGACAGTAGGGGAACCAGGAAGTCTACTTCAGAGTCAGGAGCTCCTAAAGAGTTAAGTTGACGGTGAATGTCTGAGATTTTACAAGTGAAAAAAGAGAAAAAAGAGCACAAGAGAGTTGCAAAAATCAACAGAATACATGTGGGAGGAGAATGTGTCTGGAGGTTTTGTAATTTTACTGAACAATGAATAGAGGGACCTGGAGTTACCTTCATTAAACCAACCAGACTAGCTGGCATTTCTCCACACACTCCAGCCTTTCATCCAAACCTTCTCCATAAACCATGTTTCATTTACAGCCCGAGAACTCAGGTTGATGGAGCGGCATGTGAATGCATCATATGAGCGATGGTCCTCTCAAAGATAGAAATACAAACATGTGTGTGTTTTTCAGTGATCTGCATCACAATGTGGTAGAAAAACTGGAGGAAAACACATTCGCTGGTCTGCTATCACTACGCTCACTGTAAGCATGCAAACACACACACACACAGACACACATCGCCAATTTAATTGGCCAGCAGATCCTGAGCAGAGATCCCTCTGTAAGTATTTCCAAATGGAAACTCACTTAGTCATCCAGGTGGTCCGCTTGTGGATGGGACAGGTTTGATGCTATGGTTTGGAACAAAGACAAGAATCTGTACAGCACTACACCTGATACTACAGCTCATACTAACACTACACTTAGGACTATTAGGGTTAGGGTTAGGACTATTTGCAGCCTCCAGTATTACAGCATCTCAAACTGAGAAACGAGACATGCCTCTCTTAACATTACTGCTAATTTTATTATGGTATTACAGACGTAAGAGTATTATGTGCACAGTTTCTTTTATTCTGGGATTAGAAACAAAGACCTGCTGTTTCGTAGGCCTGCGGTGCTTTCGCTTAAATCCGAACTAACAGCCTACGCAACAGCAGAGATCAGGTCAGCGTACAAAGTTTACCAACAGATTAAAGTGGAGTAAACAAAACTGGACAAAAAATACAGAGAAGGTTATGTGTCTTCACACAAGGTACTCATAGGCTAAAATACAATCATGAAAAATTCAAAAGAAGATGAAACGCATTGATTTTTTACATATTTCCACAAACCCTGCAGACTGGGTTGACAACCAGAAGAACATCAGAGTTCTTTCTGTTAAGGAAAAAGCAACTAAATCTCAGGCACCACGGCTAGTATTTAGCAGAACTAACTTCTTGTAGATTTAACTGACATTTTTTTTATTATCATAAATCAGTATTTCTGATCACATGACTGCTGGTTTGTTTTCTGACTTCATGTTTTTCTATCCTGCAGTGATTTGTCCTGGAATCGACTGTCATCAGTGAAGCCAAACTCGTTCTCTGCTCTCCCTGCTCTCACCAAACTGTGAGTTCTTTATCTGTCTGAACATTGGTTAGTAGTTTTGAAACCATTTTTTAAAAATTCCTTTTATAAAAATTAGATAGCGTAGTAGTGGAGAGTGGACAGGAAAGCAGGGAGAGGAAGTAGACAAAGAAGCGCAGCACAGGTCGTTCACAAACTCGTGAGCTGAATGGGTGCCTGGAAAACCATTTTTGATTGAAAAGTTGAGGAAGCACGTTAAAACAGCTGCTAAATTTTCAGCAAATATGTTCAACTGCCCTTAAATATGTCATTTTAAGTTGAAGATTTGTGGTTTGTGTGAGATTGTAACCTATAGATGTCCAGGAGACGGGAAAATGGCCTGTTTTCCTTAAATTTATCTGAATTAGTTATAGAATATAATTAACTGGTTTCCACACTGGTTTCCTCTGTTTTTGCAGTGACTTGTCATCCAATCAGCTTTCCTCTCTGCCTCTGAGTGGCCTGCAGAGTTTGACTCACCTGCGTCTGGCTGGAAACCAGCAGCTGATGGAACTAATAGCCCAAGAGGATCTGCCTCGAGTCAGGTGGGCATTCACTCATAAACAAAGGAAGACATATTTGTATTAAGAGACGTCCACGTACCACCAGACTGTGATGCAGGACCTCCAACATGGTTATCAGGAAGCAGACTTATCCACAAATCTGTCCTGCAATGCAAACACTGCTGATGTGATTTAGGAAAAGGTTTGAATTAACAGCCACTTTGCTGCTGATTAACTCCTGTAGTGTTTAGATGTCACACACACGCAGATTCACACACTCACTCACACACACAGTGTAATCTGTCTCCTCCATCTCTGATGGAAAGCATCTAAAGGGACATTCCACTGAACAGCAGGTGCAATAAAATGAATTTATTTGAGCCATGTTTGGACAGATAGAGGTGTTTATCACTGTGTGCGTCTGTGTGTGCTCAGGGTGATGGAGCTTCCCTACGCCTTCCAGTGCTGTGCCTTCATCTCCTGTGAGCGGAGAGGTGGAGGGGCAGGAGGTTTGTCCTGGGAGAGAGAGGAAGCAAGAGACTCAGCTGGACGAGATGCAGCTATCCTTTCCAGCCAAGGTGAACCCCAAAACACAATGGAAGTTTTCACCTGAGGAACCAAATGATTACATACACCAGGCATAACATCATAACCACTGACAGGTGACATGAATTATACTGATATTGCTTAATCTTGGCAAGTGAACATGCCGTCTTCAAATTTTATGTGACCTCACAACTTACAGGTGTTAAAGGATGCTGCTAAAATCTTGGTGCCAGATACCTCAGCACATCTTCCAGGTTGGGTCAGGGTGGTTTTGACAGCACTAGGGGGACAGATGTTATGTTATGCCTGATCAGTGTATTAATAAGAGGTAGACATAACTACTTGCTGGTTTGTGGGCTTCACATTTTAAGCCTCTGCTTTAGCTTTAACTTCATGGAGACAGCTGTCCGCCTCTTTATCTTGAGCCAGAGGTGATCAAGAGGTGAGCAAGAGGGTGAATTCAGACAACACTAACTGTTTTGCTTCGGAAGCTGCATTCATTTCAAGTAAAAGACCAAAACCAGAGCACACTCTTTTTGGATAGTCTATTTGCATAATTAACTGTACAGCAAACATATTATTTGTTGGTTAATTCCATTAGAAATTCTCCAAAAGGCTCCATGAGCACAAATACAGTCCAGACTGCCAGTTCATGGAATCCAGTTAATGGACCTAGCAGAGAGCTAGCATGTCACTAAATTTTAAGTCTCAATTTCCCCCGGACTGGAAATTTTCTATAGATGCCACAACTGTTTAGTAGCACGCTTTAAATGTGTTTATTACTGCTGTAAAGTTGGATATTTTAGCATGGGAGACTATGGGAACTGACACGCTTTTGGAACTGCCTCAAGTGGCCACTAGAGGAACTGCAGTTTTCCGCTTCATGTTTCAGTGGCAGAGGTTGCACCTTATTTAACTCCTCAGAAAACCCTTCCTCGGGGTACCCCCTTTAAGATGGGACTTAGAACACTGGACAGTGTTAGTTTGTTTCTATTTTTTTGTCAATCAAAACTACAACATGGAACTTGTTAAGCATTTATAGAAAAAAAGGGGAAGAATCCAGCAGAGATTTGAGGCACTCCTCTACACAGGTCAGCCCTAAAATTTTATTCAGGTCATCATTTTTCTTCATTAGATACAAAACTGTTTTTTTTAAAAAGAAGCTTGGTCAGAGTGGAAAGCAGGTAATGAATGGGTGGAAAGTGGAAAGTTCCATGAGCTTTATGTAAGATTTAATATGAGGTGTAATCAAAATGTCCCATAAAAATAAAAATATAAAGTTTCCAGTTTCAAATTTGGCTGATCACCAGTTCAAAGTTGTTTTTTCATTCAGCTTTGACTTAGGGATGCTTGTTTTTCCACTAAAAGTAGAAATAAAACCAACGTACTGCTGTCCTCACTGTGTCTCTGCAGTAGATCAAGATTGGGAAGATTTCCTGATGGAGTTGGAAGATGAGCCCAAACCCCAACACTCAGTCCACTGCAGCCCGGCACCAGGTACCAAAAACCCCTGTCTGTCAAATTAAAACACAATAAACACACATCTGTTATATGAAAATTAAGGAAACACAACTCTGAAACAGATTTTATTAGTTTTAGAGAATCAAATCAACAGCAACTCTATGATAGCTGAGTCTTTATCATCAGTGCTACATTACCTATGAGGATTAATTACTTAAATCTTTATCTGTGAGAAAAATCTCAGCTCTACATTTCTACATTTTAAAAACAACTCAGTTGCACATAAGAGCTTAGAGGCACACTTCTTTGGCTTACAATCATTTCTGTATATCCATATCTTATATCTTTGTTTTAATTAAAAATAAATACTTGTTTTAAATGTAAAACACCAGAGGGCGCTGCAGGAAGGGACTTTTATCATTACAGAAGCATAAATACTAGTTGTGTGTACAAAAACATTTAAAAGATCGTGTTAATGGTTTATGTTTCCTGCAGGACCTTTCCGTCCCTGCCTCCACCTGCTCGGCAGCTGGATGATCCGTGGTGGGGTTTGGCTTATCGCAGCAATCTCATTGGTCAGCAACAGTCTTGTCGTCCTTTCAGTCTTCTTTTCTCCAGCCACTTCTCTCACTCCCCCCAAACTACTGATTGGCTTACTTGCCCTGGTGAATGGCCTGATGGGAGTGTGGAGCGGCTGGTTGGCGGCAGTGGACGCTTGGACATTCGGGAGCTTCTGGAGGTAGGACACCAAACCAGAACAGACTGGGGACTCTGGGTATCACTCGAGGGATTTAGGAGGAGATCAAGGAGAAGGGGGGATATACTGTATGTATTAAGGAAATTAGGGATTGATTATTAGAGGAATTTGGGACTACTTTTCCAAAGAGTGTTTTTAATCACCTTAAAATCAGTCGGATTAGAATGCTTTGAAAGCACTGTGGATTACAGGGACCTTGGGCACACAGGAATCCAGACAATGACGTAATTTTTGGGGACTCGTGAGACATTGTGGATTTATTCTGGAACCAGGGAACAGTTGATTTCTGAGATTTTCAAAAACAGGCAGGGTAGTGATAGATACAGTGAGAGCACTCTGGAGTCTTAGGACAAGCTTGTCATTCCTATTGGCATGAGAAGCTTGCCAATAGGAACCTTATAGATAAACAATAAAATACATGTATCACATCTGTCAGAGAGACTACCCATCTGTTGTATATAAGATGTAGTGATGAGTACTAAACCTGAGTGTATAGTGGTGAACAAAAACAAAACAATCGATTTTATGAGTGGAGACAGATGTGTTTTGACATTGTATGTTCCAGGTACGGGGCAAAGTGGGAGAGCAGCTTCCTGTGTCGACTCAGTGGGTTCCTTTGTGTGTTTGCGTCACAGACCAGCCTCTTCCTCCTTACCGTTGCAGCTCTAGAGCGATGCGTGGCCACCACTGTAGGACACAGCAAAACTGCTAGCAACAGTGGTGAGGAAACATATATGTAGATCCAGCAGCTTTTATTTACCCTCTACACCAACATTATTGTCTCTACCACCCAAATGTGTCCAAGTCGATTTTTACAAAGCAACACAACTATTTTATATGCCACAGATATAACATATTTTTTATGCACATTACATAATTTCATGTGAAAAAATTATGTAATTTTTTTACATAGATGACACAGTTCTATATGCCAAAACTGTACATTTCATCATGTTATATATTCAAAATCTGCAAAGCTTATTTTTATGCAGATGACACTGTTCTTATATCCAAAAACATCAGGCATCACCAAACTCAGAGATAAAAATTAAAGCCACCAAACCCTAATTGAATTTTAAAGAAAGTGAACTTGTATGATTTTGGGGAACTAATTTCACCAAAGTGATGACATTTTGTGTTTTGATGCATGCTGCAGGTAAGTAAATCCCAAAAAGCTGATTCTGTTCATCTGGATGTAGCGCTTTCAGATGGAGACCAGTGACCATTGATCAGTGGCCATGAGTACCTCAGAGAGAGTTGGCTGCAATCACAGCATTGTAAGATGGTGAAAGAGGTGCCCTTAGGCCCCCTCCTCGACTTAGGTCTTTCCCTTTTTACATAAATGGCCTCCTTGACTCCCCGCTCACACCAGCGTTCCTCCCTGTCCAGGATGTGTGCGTCCTTATCATTGTTCATTCAGTGGGTTAGTTTCCATCATTATTCAAAGGTACTGTTTATAAGGTTGTGGAAACCTGCAGTCAGCTGAGACTGAAGAAGTCACTTGTATGTGTGATGAAACGCTTCTCCCACTGAAAATGCTACGTCCAGATAAACAGAATCAACTTTTCTGTCCAGATGACTTTTGGCTTCATGATTAATAAAAATAGCCTAAAAGACATTCTTTGCTTAAACTCATCTTTAACAGCTCATCAGTACTTTAATTTGGATATTGACTTTAACATGTCTACATGTTTACTGTCTCCATACAGTTTTCAAAGCAAAATTTTTTTTGTCATTGATATCCAGCACATATTATTATTTTCGTCTGCCAACATTCAGACACTCTTAAAAGTTGATTTCTGATTTCACTCTTTTTTCTTTTTAAAAAAAAATCCAGGTCACTCTTCATCGCCGTTATCCTTCCGTGTTTCCATCTGTCTGTGTTTCCTGTTGGGCTTCACTGTCACAATGCCCTCCCTGGTGGCCGGACACAGCAGCACCTCTCTCTGTTTACCGCTACCTTCCTCATCATCATCGTCGTCCTTAGCCTTCTCCGTGTCTCTGGTGCTCTTCGACTCCCTCTGCTTCCTTCTCATGACGTTCTCCTACACTCATCTCTACTGTCGCGCCCACAAGACTCCACCCAGCTCAGAGGAGGAAGCAGCATTGACGCGACATGTGGCTTGGCTGCTCTTCTCTGACTGCCTCCTCTACCTCCCTGTTGCCTTCCTTACGTTCTCCTCCCTCCTTCGCCTACCAGCCGCTGGACCAGAGGCAGCGAAGGGGGTTCTGCTGCTTGTTGCCCCACTGCCAGCCTGTGTCAACCCTCTGCTCTACCTCCTCTTCAACCCGCTCGCCAGGGAGGAACTGGCCGCACTGGCCAAATGCACCTGCAAGGGCGTGGCACTACTGAAGCTACGCAGGCCGAGAAGAGGAGGAGGCGGAGCTGGAGGTCTGAGGCCATGCACACTGGATTTAGCGTACGACGAGGATGCAGAGAAACAGTCATGTGACTCGACGCAGGTGCTGGTACTTGTCGGAGGTGTCAAAGAAGAAGACGAGGAAGTGGGACAAGGAAAAGCAAAGAGTGACGCACAACATTTAGCGACACTTCAATAAACTGAACACAAACACAAAAGGTTTCAAGTCTCACTTGACAAAAGGTAAATAAGAAAACGTTGTGCCAGCTGGTCACTGCAATCAAAGAGCCCCTGATTAGCTGTAACTAACTATAAAGTAAAGTATTATTAAGTGTAACAGATGACCAAGCCCTGTTTGGATGGGATTTCTTCATGTAGGGAAATCAGCTGATTTAGTGTAATTTTCTGTGAAAAAAAGTGTGTCCCAGGTCCTGTTTTACTTTATCTGTCCTAATGGGTTTAAAGCAGTGACCAACATTTAATACAGTCACAAATTATTTTCAGACACACAACCATGAGAATAATGAAAACTGATGGCTGCAGAAGGCACATCAAGGCTTTGTCAAGTGAGACAAAACCAACACAAACATGTACCGTATGTATAATCCACAGCAGACTGACTGACAGGACTGTGAGGCAGCAAATGTAGCAAAGGATGGTGAAAGGAAATGAAGGGTGCTCACCATGAACTCCCCACCAGTTTCTGTTGTTGTCTACCTTCTCCACCATCTTTTTTTTTCTCCTGCAGCAAACTGTCCAAGGCAAAGGCAAAACTCTGAAGAAGTACAAATTAGGAAAAGCAGGAGAAGATGGGACCTATGTTTGGTCCGTTAATCTTATTGACGAGGACAGACACCCACACACAGAAACACACGCATTATCAAGGGTATAAATTCAGCAGATTTTATTTTGAAATATGACACAATTTACAGCGCAGTGTTACCAAATGTTGCCCCACATGCTTCTGGTAACAGCTCATGTTTTCGCGGGTGTGTGTGAAAAGTGCAGCGTCCTTGTGAGTGTCGTCACAGTCCATCCTGAAAACAGGCGTCAGGAGACGGAGAGCTGAAGCTCGTGTTCAACACCTGGGAAAAACATCACAACTGGTCCTCCAAACGGAGTAAACCATCTCCTCTCCCAATCATGAGTGTTCAAATTAAACATGGTCGCATTATGATGTCAGAATACTGAATGTAAGAGTGCGAGCAGGACACAAGATGAGCTTCGGGCTGCAGTAAGGGTCATCAAAACATCTAGTGTGAGTTAACAGCTCATGCATGATTCATAATATTCGCACAGTCACTGCAGCTTTAAAGGTTAATGATGCTAGTAAATGAAAGGGGGACACCTGGTGTTTCAGGTGCAACTCGCTCTAGATTGTGTTCCAGGTGGTAAGTACTTAAAGATTAAAAGACTTGGGATCATAGGAATAAGAAACAGAAGGTTCATATTGAACCAAGTGTCCTGTGGCAAATGATTCAGCATGGAGGAATGTACCTTTGAGCCCTTAATCCACCTTAAACAGGCTAAATCTGTAAAACATGCTTTCTCTCTCGATTTAAGCCTTGTCTACTGTCTCCATTTGACACTTTTAACTCTCCAAATGGGTTTACATTAGAAAGATCCGATCTCATGTACCTTCAGTAATCAGGAGCATTTACACTTCTTGTTTTGGACTAAGGAAGCATAATTTTACCCAGATGTACAAAAGTAATTTACTTGAGCAAAAGGATGCTGCATGTGTGTGTGTGTGTGTGGGTGTATGTACAGTAAATGTGTGTACATATTGTTGTAAATACAAGCTACTGTGACAATCTTTTTCTTTCTGTGTAGACTGTGAGAAATCTTTCATTTTTTAATGTTTGTTCATTTTGGCCCAATGTCAACATTTGATTTTCTCTTCAGTTTAATTTATACTGTCATACATGTGCACCTCAATGAGCATTATTAAGCTGTCATAGATTTCAATCCGTGAATTCATCCATTCTTTTTTTCTTTTCTTGTAAGTAATTTGAAGTCAGGTTTGCGGTGGCGACAGATTGACCTCTAAACATCCACCAGGTCACTGGTGAAACGCTTACTGCTGGCGCTAGGGTTCGGTTGTAGTTTAGCCAAATGCTAAACAAGCTCACTTAAAGAAACAAGATGCTGCCTTTCAAATTAAATGTTTTACCTTCGTTCACTTCTGTTTCTACGACTTCTGCAGAGGTGAAAATTCCAAATAAAAGTGTAGATGTGAATCTGAACTTAACCCTAAATAGTAGACTGTTCACAACAAGTTAAGCACTACAGTCCAGATGGTCATTCCCAGGTCTAGAAAGTGGTCTGGTAAATCAGAAATGTTGCCTTTAGGCTCAGATTCCTCTGAACCACAACAGTCCTCTGCATTAGTCCTCTGTACTCTGCCTCCTGTCAACCTCACACTTCATTTTACCCTCATTGTGAAGATCCAGGGAAACTACTTCCACTGAGGCAACAACTGTCCACTGCTAGCTGTCCCAAATCAACTGAATCAATCAAAAAGATCTCATTTGTACTTTGACATTTACACCATTCAGTATCCACTGAGCGGTTTATTTGGTTCATTTTCCGTGTTTGGTGTTTCCATTTCAAGTAAAGTCTGTAACATTTTGGCCTTACAATTTTTGTAATTTATTTTTTTCATCACATGTTTCTAAGCAAGCCTTTAAAAATGCTCCTCACCGACCCCAGTTAGCTGAGGTGAAGCCTGGCAGCTACAACCATCTATATGTGTATCCACCTGCCAAAGAGGCCACACCCATAGCAGCAGAAACTTAGTAAGCCTTAATAAAATTTGAACAGGTGAGTTACAAAAACATTCTCCCCACTTACAGTTATTATGAAGGGGGAAATTATCTATAGAGACCAACAAAAACATGTTTGTTTCTGCTGTAAAGCTGGACGTGTTAATGTGGGAGCTTATGGGGTTTACTCACTGCTAGAGCCTCTAGTGGACATTAGAGGAACTGCAGATTTTAGCTTCACCTTTGAGCTTAAGAAGCTGCTACTTGGTTTTAACTTTCAAACAAATGAAATGACTGTGTGTAAACTGGGTTTCAGATACTGATATTTAAAGTAAGTGTGCTGCATGGTCATTGTCCACATCCTGCATGATCTGCATGAGCTTCCACCCAAATTTAATGTGAGCTTGAGGGTGAAAAACAAGATTAAAAAAACAAACAAACAATCAATGTGCTGTTTGTGTAAAAAAAATAAATAAAAATAAGATATGGGTGGTGTCTCTGGCTCCGCCCACTTTGTTCAGATATAGCACCAGAGCAAATTTAACAAAAAAGAGGAAAAAAGAAATAAAGAAAAGCATGACTGTTTGTATGTGTGCTCTGTGGCAGTTTGACTGCTGCACTTTTCTATGACCAGCACTTAAAATAAATAAAAATAAAGAAGTTCATAAGCTTTGTTAAAACCTGAATGGTTCAAACTTCATCCTTTCACCTGATTTCTGGTTATCTTGTAAACGACTGTAAAATATTTGAGTGTCTTTTGTTTTAATTTGTAAAACTGAGAATGAAGTTTTAGTTTTGTGACATGAATAAAGGTGTGTGGCCTAAACTGCACTGAGCTGTCTCTCTATTTTTTTCCAGAAAGAACAGAACAAATAAATGACAGTCAAACTGTCTTGTATATATGTGTATTATTTTGAAACATAACCAACATAGAAACCTATGGGAACTTATCCTCTGAGTCTCACCAACAGCCACTCAGTCAGAACCTCATGGGAGCCACAGCAGTCAGATGCAGACCCAGTGGTGGAGTAAGAGCCTGCAAGTAAAGGTGCCACAAACTATATATAAAAGACAGAAGCCACTGTGTCACCCATGAGATGGCTTGTTGAAGCTTCAGTGAAGCTTTAGTGTTTTGGCCACTGCCAAGTGAGATTCTTTAGAACCAAAAGTGATTATATTGCACAGACAAAGATACCTACCAAATGGTAATCATTAACATCAGAATAAAATCCCACTCACTCACCAGAGAACCAGAACATGGACTTCTTGAACAGTCTGTTAGTACAATAATTTCACATCAGCCATTATATTGGTCAAATTATGTAATTAAAAATGCTCCAAAAGGCTCTAACAGCACAAACACAGTCCAGAGGTCAAGTTCAGGAACTCCAATTAGCTTAGGTGTAGTATAGCATACAGCTAGCAGCTACAGCTGTCACCACTTAGCTTTCTGTCAAAGAGGCCACGCCCCTAAATTGAAAAAGATGACCTGTGCACAGCTGTTACATTACCTTAAATACAGAGACCAAAACGGTGTTTGTATCATGATCTAAAGTAGAATATTTTACATTGCAGTCTATAGGGGCTGACTCACTGCTGGAGCCTCCAGTGGTCAATACAGGAAAAACTGTTTTTGGCATTCAGCTATGGAAAATGATGTTAAGACACAAAATTCCACACAATCCTAGATAAATAGATAATAAATCTTCTCAGATTTACTCAATCAAGGGACGATGTGTTGAACCAACTCAGCGTGAGAAACCCAATCAGAATGTTTTTTTAAGACTCGCAAACTAAGCTGTTATGAAGACTTATTTGTGCTTCCTACTTTGTGTTATCAAATTACACGCACCAAGCACGTCTCGCATCAGTATCATCTTGTGCTGACAGATACTAAATCCAGTTCTTTAGTTTATTTACTGACGTCTGTAAAACAAAGCAGAAAACTGAAATTTGGAGTAAAAAGCAAAACATTCTCTCTGGAGTCAAGAATAAATCAGCACTTTACAGGATAGCTGGAGTGATGTCTGTCACACTTGAGCACTTGGTGACATTCTTGATGTTTAATGAATGACTCCACCGCTGTCGCTTTCAGAGAGACTGATGACGAACCTTCACAGCTGACTGAAGACATTGGAGCAGAAGCTGCTGACGCGTGAAAAGGTCAGGATTCCCTCGCTCGTTTTTAAATCTTCTCCACCGATGTGGAACGATGACTCTATGAGTCTGCCGACAAACGCAGAGCACGCTGTGCTCCGCCGCGAACCTCTGTGTAATTGTCTAAACTTAAACCCTATTTTTGCGAGAATGAGTCACTGCAGCCTGTTTGACATTCAGATCACTGACTGATGGAGGATTATGACGATGATGAGGAGGATAAATCATAACACACGGATTGTGCACTTCTGAAGTTTCTCTCGGGGGATCGGCATTGATAAAAATGCTCACGACTCACCTTTTAGCCTCTGTAACTTCTTCACTGACCTTACAAACAATCCAGAGCTGCACCATACGTTCATCAGTGAGCAGTTTGTTAGCCACCACACTAAAGCTGTGCCTCAAACAGACTCAGGTAACCCAAACGTCTCCTTCTCTGCTCACTGTTGGGTTTCTTTTAATCATACCTGAGGCCCAAAAACTGACTGATAGCTACATGTGGACAAGTAAACCTCCACACTTTTCTTGGTGATTGTTTTTATTTCATTTGAGATAATCTTATTATGTTTTGGTCATTTTGTATCGTTTTGTATCATTTGATTATGGGATGTTGCAAATTTGAGCACAATCACATTTGCCCTACTAATTAGGGGTGCAACGATATTCGTATCGATATTGAACCGTTCGATACAGTGCTTTCGGTTCGGTACGCATATGTATCGAACAATACAATTTTAAAA
>NW_005187520.1:1486985-1493043 GCF_000239375.1 Pundamilia nyererei
ATATATATATATATATATATACATACATACATCTCGCCTCTGGATTCTCTCTTTCTTCTAGTACATGTACAGTTTTCTGAGAGGTTTGTCTACTCACTGATTCCTGTTGGATCCCCAATAGCTCCCACACCTGCTACTCCATACAAATCACCTGCAGTACTTACAGAGGTCAGGACTCAGGCCTCACACCAAAGTTTCTCATCCATGTCTTTATGGACCTTGCTTTCTGCACTGGTGCAGAGCCATGTTGGAACAGGATGATGGATCAGGTACATAGAGATTCTGATTGGAAGTTCCTGCTTTGACTACCTCTTAATTAACACACACTTTAACTGTCTTAATTGGGACTCAGCTGGGTAGGGTGGAGATGGAGTTGGCCCTATGGGTTTGTCGTAAGATAGATACTAAACTCTGTGTATGTATGCATTTTTGGGTCCACCAGATTATGAAAAGAGATCAATAATTTTAAGACTGCATTTGTCCAGTGTTGGGATTTCTGCTCTGGAAAACTCTGCAGATGTGTGAACATTTAAATAAACGAAGCCTCATTTGCAGATTTAAAGTCAAAATTTCAAAAAAACTAAAAATGTGTCAGAATGTTGTCAGTTTTCATGGTGATCTGATTTATTGAAATTAAGTCTTTTGATGCAGAAGTTCTGAATCTGTGCTGGTGACGCACTTTGTGTTCCTACAAGCTCACCAATGAGAGCATTTTGTGTTTCATTAAAGTTTTCTGTGTGAGTCAGCTGTTAGAAACTTTCTTTTTTTTCCTATCTGCTGTGGAACTCAAACCCATCGGGTGAAGAAAACCAGAGTGACGTGAGTCACACTGATTATTTCTTAAAACAATCGCACAATTATCCAGAACAAACCACAAAGTACCGGAGCACTGACTCATCGTGAACTGTGGCTGAGGTGAATTTGTTTAACGATCCCAGTCGATGGCTTACAAACAAACCCGAGTAGATCATTTGCCTCTAGCAAAAATAGGTGTGTCTGCTGCTTCTCTGATGGATTTCTACTGATTACAGTTCAATCTCCACATTTAAGGCTTAAAGGTCACATAATTAAGTAGAAGTAATTGACATAATAACACTAATACTTCTTTTTTGTTACTGAGACCTCCACAGCTCCAAAGTTTAAAGTAAAGGACAGACTGTATATAAAAGATGGCATCACCTTTTTAGTATTTTAACATTTTAAAACTGGACTTGATGGCATGAATCTCATACTTCACACTGATTGACTAACACTTTGATATTTTTGTATTTTACTTAATAAAAATCATGTTGCATACACGAGCAAGTGAGCTAACGCGCTCATGAGGAAACTGAATGCTGAGGTCAGAAATCCAAAGAGCCGAGGGCCATTTTCTCTTTGCACTCAGAGCAGTTGCCCCCCGCTGGTCATTAGAAATAATGCAGTTTTAAATTCCTCAGCACGTCAGTTCAGTTTAATCTGTGGTTTGCTTTAATCGTGTGAAAGCTTGTTTTCATAGGCCTGCCTGTTCTTAAACACCGTACTCATTTTAGTTTATTCTGGGAATGTGTCTTTTACTACTGGCTGCTTCACAACTCGTATGTGTGTACACGTCTATAATATCTTTAATGTGTCACTTTCCTTTAAATTGTGAAGCACTTTCTTACTGTGAATATATATATTTGTTGTGGCTGTGTGTGACATATATCATAATTCTTTAGGAAAAACTTTTCCAGTTACAGGGCAGCATCAAAACTGCTCTTTTATTGTCTTCATGTGTTCACTTTTTTGTGTTTGACTCCTTATGGTTGACTTGTCAGCCTGTGAAGCCACAGTTTGACTGAGCAATTTGTAGTCCTGCAGCACCACCTGCTGGACAGATGGAGAGGCACTGATCAACTGATGTGAACCATTTGCTATATATGTAATTATTTATTAGGTTAAAAACGTCATTACACCATTTTTTCATTATCAGACTGATGACAGTTCAGTCTCTGCTGCCACCTGCTGGTCAAACAATGACACAGCATGAGCTCAAAAGTACTGCGTGGTTGAAGGTTTCCCTGTTCTTTAACATTCAATTCTTTAACATTCAGTAAAGGAGGGTCAGCCAGACACTGGACCAAGGACTCACTGCTTAAGTATTAGCATCAGCAGGCAGCCCAAGCCACAGCTGCAGGATTTTCCTGCAAATTTGAGGTTATTTCCACAAAAAGAAGCAGGATGATATTTCAGAGATTTACGGTTTTGTTTTTCTTTAAATAAATCCTGCTGGTGACCACCGAAGAGGTTTTGGATCTTCCCTGAAAGAAATTTAATCTGAATGGTGATCTTGATGTTTTAAACCAGCTTTCTTTAGGGAATTTACTGCAAATCTCTGTGTTTTTAAATAGTTTTAAAATTCCTAAAATGAACTAAATCTATCAGGAAAATGAGAAGAAATCACAGCTTTGACATTATGTGTACAACAGGTAAACAGTGTTTAAGAGTCATCAACTGAAGTGTGGCTGTAGTCAGAGGGCTGTAGTTAACGTAGCAGACTGACAGTAGAGAAAGTGTCATGACTCATGAGGAAATAGATACTGGGCTATTCAGGAGAAATTTAAAAGAGAAGTATGTAAAATACCCTTTTTGTTATAGGCTATAGGTTACAGATTATGTAACTCAGACAAATTTGTCTGAACTACATATGTGGCACATTTCTGCCTGCAGGTACAGTCACACCACCACCACGCCCCACAAACCCCTGAATTATCGGCTCTTTGCGGTCTGAATCTGACGTTTGAAGCCAAACAGCCAATAAACAGATCATGTGTGGTGTGTCGGAGGGAATATTTATCAGAGTACAGAAATGTAATTGTTTGAAACTCACACCGAACCACTTAATCACACATTACACCCTCAGCTTCGCAGATGTATAAATGCGAACTTGAATTTCTGCACAGCAAAGACAGAAACAGCAGCCTTTGATGTGTGGATGCTTTCATTCAGCTTGTTAACACTTTTTTTCATTCCCCCTGTGAAACATCACGAGGTGATGAGGAGAAAGAAAGTACAGCAACATTTACAGAGAGGCTCGGCATGCGTGTGCTTCCAGAATATGACTGGCTGGTTTATGGATGTCCGCCTCTGTCAGGTGTGCGAATGCCTCTTCCTGTTCAAAGCTCAAAGTCCAGCTGACAGACAGAGACAATCCACACAGCACCGCATACAACCACAAGAAAACATTTTTATTCTTTAAAGGAGGGATTTCCCTCGGCTGCACACACAGAGAAAGACGAGGAACAGTGGACACTTTGGGGAGTCTTTGAGGATCTGAAACATGGAACACTGAATCCGTCCTTACACATGGATTGTACCTGAAGACAGCAGCTTGGATAAAGTCTGAAATCACCACTGACTGGCGGCCATCTTGCAGACAGGTGTGTTTGAACAAACATGTCCCAGCAGATCTGAGCTGTTTAAACAGGACATTTCAGGTGATTTATTGACTGCAGGTGTCGTCAGACACGCATTACCAATAAAAACAAATCAAGTGTGTTCTCACTTTTCTGCTTTTAACCATTTTCAGAGTAAGTTGATGAATGAACTGAAATTATAAATACATAATTAAAGCAATCATAAATGGATGTATGCTGTATTTGTGTATAGGCTTTCTCTAAGAAGGCCTTTTCTCTGCAGGTGATTAGACGGAGCAGCTGTCCATCTTCAAAACAAAAAACAGGTTAAAGCAGGCAGCTTTAATTCAATTCAGTTTCAGTTATACAGTACTTAATCACAGCAACAGTCACCTGACAGTGCTTTTTATAAAAGACTATACAATAATGCAGAGAAAACTATGAGCACTTGGCAACAGTGGGAAGGAAAAACTCCCTTTTTACAGGAAATAACATCAAGCAGAACCAGGCTCAGGTACGGGCAGTGGTCTTCCGTGACCATTTGGGGGTGACAGGACAAAGACGTGCTGTGGAAGAGAGCCAGAGATTACTAACAAGTAATGATTAAATGCAGATCAGATTCAGGATCGCCTGATACAGCGCTAACTAAACGCTTTATCAAAAAGGAAAGTTTTAAGTTTAATCTTAAAAGTAGAGAAGGTGTCTGTCTGTTTGGTAACATATTCAATAACAGGGAGCCAATGAAGAGAAGTCAGTAGTTCTTTCTAAGATACTGACATGTCCACCTGACTGTGGTTCATCTGCAAACATAGCGTGGATGGTGGCGTGACTGCTTTCTGTGATTCAGACAACAAATACAGATAAAGGTTAAAGTCAGGAACGATGGTGTGTTTTGTTAAATGTAAAGAAATGAGTTTCTACCCCAAGCAGTTAAAGCACATTTAACTACATTCACCCACTGACACACAGTTATACCTAATGGTCTCTCAAACACACACAGACAAGCATCAAGAGCAATTTGGTGTTCAGGATCTGACCTTCTGCTGGCAGGTCATTTGCTTTACCTCCTGAGCCACAGCTGCCTTTTCACACTGAATGGTGCAGTTAACTAAAATCCCTTGCTGTGTGGTTAATCTGTGTGGCAGGATCTATGTGTGTGGTAAACAAGTAAACAATCTGCCTTGTCTTCAGTCTTTGATGGCAATCACAACATTCATGTATGCAGCTCACTAACCAAGCAGTCCACCAGTAGCTCCTAGTGTGGCATTGCATCCTCTCTTCCAAGTCAAATCATTTCTAGCTCCAAACACCAACATGGCGACAACCAAAACGCTCCAAAAAGCAGGTTATTTACAGTCTGTGCTTCAAGTTTTGCTGCTTTTTAGTTTGAGCTCAGCCTCAAGTATTTTATGTTGTGATCACATTTTGTCTCTTTAATCTCACTATAATGATGCATGCATATATGTAAGTCTGTATGCACCCTTCCTCCTTCTTGGACGGTGGGCCAAAAAAGCTTTGCACAAACATCGTCAACATGCAGCGGTTATTAACATCATCGCCCTGTTGTTGTGTGTGCTGGTAAAAATAATAATAATTCAATAAAAATTTACCTTTTTGTTTATTCTCAGTGTGAAGAGCTCTGCTGGACTTTCTCCTCATCCTGTGCTCTGCCGCTGCAGCGCCCCCTACTGTGCTGAATGGATCCTGAAGCCAGCCGGCTGCCAGCCCAGGTCCTGGGAGAGAACGAGGCGCTGCAGCAGTTCTTCAATGGTGGGATATCCTCCTAACATTAGCAGCACGTCACCTGCGAATATCACAGAATGAGTGAAAGCCTGAGGTTTGGATTTAAGGGGTGGGTCGTGCTGTGAGAATCCGTAAGGATGGTTGAGGATTTTCCGGTGAAAGTGCTGATGTCATTAAGCAGGATAAAATTCTCTTGTGAGGTGACTTTAAGGTTGGTAATGTGACAGTTCCAGGAACGCTTGATAAACCTGTTATTAAGAGGGTTGTATGGACTTCTAAAGATGAGCTTGGAAGAAGGTTTGGATGAGTTACTGGGAAGTTAAGATCCTCAATAAGGACAGTTCAGAAATTCTTAAGGATTTCTACAGAAACATTCCCATGATCTAAGAGTCCTGAAAATCTGAGCAGTTCATTGTTGTCTGTGAGTTTCATTTCATTTTAGCCTTCACTTTTAGTCTGACTCTAAAAATAGAAACCCACCAACTGTCAGTAGGTTAACTGGCCACATGTACAGTACCTTATCTAGTTCCATATTGTCACAAAGCTGATAAGATCAAAAATTATTGATCAGTGTGTGTGTAGGTGAACTTTATCACGTGTGAAACTGGATGTTATTCAACACCACTGATTATATCAGAGGGACTTTTGATAAATAATGGAACAAATTATTAAGATGCCTCTGCTCTGCTTTTCTTTATTTTCTGTCATGTAGCTCATATACTATACTATATACTATAAACTGTAAGGCTGGCTGGAAGGATGGCTTTTATTGTGAACTGTGGATCATGCAAAACTACTGTAATGGAAGGATAAAAATCTGGAGGTGAAAATCTGAACTCTTTAACATTTGGTTTGTGTTTGTGACGACTGTGAAAATGTCGTTGTAATTCCCTGTGTGTGTGTGTGTGTGTGTGTGTGTGTGTGTGTGTGTGTGTGTG
>NW_005187520.1:1493063-1497197 GCF_000239375.1 Pundamilia nyererei
GTGTGTGTGTGTGTGTGTGTGTGTGTGTGTGTGTGTGTGTGTGTGTGTGTGTGTGTGTGTGTGTGTGTGTTCAGGTCAGGATGTGAGCGGTGTGTTGGACAGCTCTGTCGCGGTTGACACGAGCATGCTGGAGCAGTACCTCAGCAACGATGTGGACCCCATCAGCTTGTAAGAGTCACCCTCAAAGACACATCGACACTTTGAGATCATGTTTTTCATCTGTTGCTCTTTTGGAGGTGAAAAGGGAGGTTTAAACATTTGAAATGTCCTTTAATGTGGATAGGAACCTTTTTTTAATACCTCTCTAATTTTGTACTTTTTTGCATATTTGAGGTACAATTATCCGATTTTATTTCTGTCTGACAGCATGAACTCAGTTCTCCTCCTGTTAGGGTCATGACCCTACAGTTATGATGTAGGGTCTATAAAATGAAGTCCTGACTGTATTTCAATATTTTAATTGCCTGATAATCATTTGAATATATCTCAGTTACAAAGTTCACTATCAGGTGCAGAAGGTTTCCTCGTATTTTGCTGCATGAAACAGCTCATCCTGAAGCTGCAGAACTAAATATGAATATCATCATTTCTCCCTGGAGGAGATTCTGTTAGACAACAAACATTAAGTCAGTGTTCAGCTGGTTGGTTATCACCAAAGGGAAGGCTGTAAATGCATAACACAATTAAACACTTATATTAAATATGAATAAGAATTGCTCTTCATGTTGTCTTTTTCCTCCCAGCATGCTGCCTGAGTCTCCTCCTGATTCGGGCTCAGAGGCCTGGTCACCTGCACAGATTCCAGGTACCATTTACAGACATCAGACATGCATTTTTATATGCAATATTTGCATTTTAAGAGACAACAAATTTCGTTTTTTCACATTCCTTTCTCCCATAGACCGCACGCTGACAAGAGCACTGGTTTTATTAACATTTGAAAAGCAAACCTGATCAAGCACACATGGTGACCCCTTTATAGCTATTCATAACTGAAATAATAATTACAACACCGCACAACTTTAACAGCCCCTTGAGTCTGCAGAAGCGTTCTTCACTTGTAATCTAATAATCTAGTACAAATTATTAATTCCAACAAGTGTAATCTTCCTCGTTATGTGTGAAAAAACTACAAACCTGTTACCTTGGGAGTGAGTGACTGGTTGCTCTTGTTGTGATGATTGTGCCAGCAAAGAGACCTCCCAAACATCAGGCATATGCACATCTGTGCTAATTGTTCAAGATATAAAAATAACAATGACTTGAGGCTCATAATAATCATGTTTTATCGCGAATAATTTATGAAACAAAAAAGCTTTTGTAAGACATTTTCTTCTCTAATCAGGGAACCTCCGCTACATGTCATCCTATTGGTCCAACCAGCCAACCACGCAGGAGGCATTTCAACCCACAAATGCATCTGCTGCTTCCTCCTCCTGTCACTTTAAGGGTCGACGGCCTGCCCCCTCCAACCCCAGCGAGCTGACTCATGATCAGCTTTGTATTTTGGGACTCACAAACACTTATATCAAGTCTGGGAGTCCACCTGCCCCTCCTGCTCCACCTGGACCACCTGCTCCTCTGCAGCAGCACCACACACATAACTCACCTGGACAATCACACTATCTAAGTTCAGAGAAATACTCGCAATCTTACACCCCACCCACACCTCCTTCTCCACCTTTACCACCTTCAAACATCTATACCACAGCATGCACTGGACCAGGCTTGCTCCCAAATCTAACCACACCCTCTCCAACCCATATGCTGGGCTCTGCCTCCACACTACAAACCTGGTAAGCAGATATTCAGCTTTATGATGCTATGATGTCACAATGTGGTCATTTTATTTTACAATAGGTGGAATTGTTATCATGTAAATGACAGTCTGAATAAATAGTCCTAAAAGTTGACAGCAAGGTAACAGAAACCATGGGATACAATCCAAACCATAAAGATAAAGAAGGCATGGCATGTGTTTTAGAGACAGTCCTGAATTACTTACATTTTAAATCAGTTCTGCAATGACAGAGTGAGTCTGCAAAAGAAGGCTGAGAAAATATTCTTGAATTTAGACTGATTGACAGTCAGAACAAGTGAATGGAGTTTAATCAGTTAAAATAAATATTAAATTATTGTTGAAATGCGGAAAGTTTTTGACATTTAGAATTTAATCCCATTAAGTCACATGATATAGTATGCTACAGTTGCTATTGGTATACACAGAAGACTGTTATTGATATAAAAATGTGTGTGTACATATTATTGGCATAAAAATGCTACGAAGATGAAGCATGTAAAAAGGAAATAGCAGTGGACCTAAGATTAAGCCCTGTGGCACTCCAGAGGAGTTTGGAGCTTTGAATCTGTCTTCTCCTGTTTCAGCACCTTAGAGAGGAAAAAAAGGAGGAGATCAGAGTCTGAGGAACCATCTGCAGGAGTTGGCACCTCCAGCTCTGATGGTGAAGGAACTCATGGTGGTGTGGGGAGCACTGCAAGTGTTGGTGGAATGGGTGTGGGATCCTATCAACTACTATCTTGGGAACAGTACAGGCCAGAACAGTGGAGCACTTTGCACGACAGCAACTACCAGACACTGTGAGTCAAGGATCAACCCAGTCTCTTACTGCAAAGATAGCCTTTCTTGACCTACAACATGGTTTACCAGCATCACTGTGTTTTAGGTCTCCTCCTGCCTACCACGTTGATACAGATAAAGGCTTCAACTACTCCACAGCTGACGAGTCCTTTGTTTGCCAAAAGAAGAACCACTTTCAGGTCACTGTTCACATTGGTGTGGATGCAGAGCCACAGTACATCAAAACGGCCAGTGGGCCACAGGAAATCGACTTTTTCCAGATAAAAGTGTTCGGGGTAAAGGTGTGTATAGATTTACTTTCAGTTAGAGAAGGAAAAATAATCATGCAGACATTAAACATTAGTTTTAAATCAAAGGAGGTTTACATGCATAATAATACTCTATGAAAATGGTGAAACTCCATTGAGGGGCCAATGAACATTACATGGCTAAGGGTACAAGATAACTTCAGTGGGGTAGAGTCATCCTGTGCCCGTAGGAGAAACACAGCCTCAAAGTATTATGTTCCCACCTCCATTCTGCCAAACACAGTGAGTGCCAAAGACCTTGCAGGCGCTGCAAGATTTCAGTCCATTATGGTGTTTTGCTTTTAGATCATTAATAAACTCCTCACCTGCAGAGATGGGCAGTAACGCGTTACTTGTAATGCGTTACTGTAATCCGATTACTTTTTCCAAGTAACGAGTAAAGTAAGGGATTACTATTGCAAAAACGGTAATTAGATTACCATTACTTTCTCATAGGAACGCTGCGTTACTACATTACTAAAACCGTTTTTTTCCCGCGAGAATAATAATAATAATAATAATAATAATACATTTTATTTAAATAGCGCCTTTCAAAGCACCCAAGGACACTGTACAACAGATAAAAACTGGAAATATTCACAATGATAAAAATAGAAGATAAAAGTTAAAACATACAGAAATTTAAGAATAGGCAATTTTAAACAGATGAGTTTTGAGGGTGGACTTAAAAAGAGAGAATGAACTAATATTTCTGAGGTCCGGGGGTAGGGAATTCCAAAGTCGAGGCGCAGAGCAGCTAAAGGCCCTCCCTCCAATTGTGATCAGACGAGCAGAGGGAACAGAGAGAGAAAGAGAAGATGAAGATCTGAGGCAGCGGGATGGGAGCTTCATCTGTAATAAGTCAGAGAGGTACGGTGGAGAGAGAGAATGAATAGCCTTGAATGTATACAGAATTATTTTAAAATGGATGCGAAATTTGACTGGGAGCCAGTGAAGTTGCTTCAGGATTGGGGAGATGTGGTGGGTAGAAGAAGTCCTAGTAATAATACGGGCAGCAGAGTTCTGGACACGTTGGAGCTTGTTGATAGATTTTTGTTTAAGGCCAAATAATAATGAGTTGCAGTAGTCAATTCTAGAGATAACAAGATTATGGATGAGAATGGCAGTGGCGTGAGGTGTGAGGAAGGGGCGGAGGCGATTAATGTTACGGAGTTGGAAATATGCTGCACGTGTAATATTATTGATATGTGAGTTAAAGGATAATGTGCTATCGAGAATGACACCCAA
>NW_005187520.1:1498907-1501641 GCF_000239375.1 Pundamilia nyererei
AGAAAAAGTAGAATTGGGCTGAAAGACCTATCGCTTTATCACCTCTTCAGGTTGTAAATCGTGTTTTTAAAAAGTAACTAAGT
Source organism: Pundamilia nyererei (assembly GCF_000239375.1). Classification (NCBI taxonomy): domain Eukaryota; kingdom Metazoa; phylum Chordata; class Actinopteri; order Cichliformes; family Cichlidae; genus Pundamilia; species Pundamilia nyererei. The sequence goes on from NW_005187520.1 coordinate 1,498,991, forward strand.
AACTAAGTAATTAATTACTTTTGAAAAAGTAATCAGTAAAGTAACAGGATTACTTTTTGGGGGAAGTAATCAGTAATTAGTTACTGATTACTTTTTTCAAGTAACTTGACCAACACTGCTCACCTGTAGTTTTGGACTAAACCACCACCTTTCTTATGATCCATGAGGCAACCTCTTGCATGGAGCTCCAGACTCTGGACATTTGATGGTCATCTTCTATTTATTTGATTTCCAAATAATCACAATAACACTTGCCACCTTCTCATCAAGCTTCTTACTGATGCTCTTGGTAAATGGTAAATGGCCTGTATTTATATAGCGCTTTACTAGTCCCTAAGGACCCCAAAGCTCTTGTAGCTCATTTCTGCCGTGTTCAGGTCTAAAATCTTGTTCCTGCCATCCTTTGACAGCACTTTGGTCTTGTCCACCCAATTCATACATGCAAATACTTAGTATGCTTTCCGACATTACTCATCTGTGTAATGTTTGTTTGTCTCCTTCTTATCAAAGCTGGAAACTCCAAGTCACCTTGTGACCATTGAACAATCTCAACCTGACCGCAGCAAAAAACCCTTTCATCCAGTCAGGTATGTAACAGTATTAAAGTCCATATTTTTGACCAGATACATATGACTTAACTACTGTAGAAAAGCTTTTCTTTTGCCTGAATAATGTTTGAGCCTTATTGTCTTCATGGAAGACAGTACAGTATGATGTACAGCAGTTCAATGTTTAAGAAAGCAGCTGGGTGTTGAAGGAGAAAAGCATTTTAGAGCATTCCATTTTTTTCCCAACACTCCATTTTTCAAGACCAAAACTGTCTTATCCTGAATTCGATAAGCAGAAGGCCTTTGTTGTCAAATTATTTAGCCTCTGGCAAGCTATCTAGACTACCAAATGGCAGATGATAGAGTTAAAAATGTGGCAAATACAGCATTTTAAACATAATGCTATCAAAACTTCCAGGGTCAGTCTACCCGGTGGCAAAATAACCAGAGTAACACTTGGCCGACTGCACTTCAGCGAGACGACGGCCAACAACATGCGAAAAAAAGGCAAACCAAACCCTGACCAGAGGTTTGTAAATGTATAAATATAAAAAAATTAATGAAGGCATAACAGCAGTAGATAACAATAATAATTGTTTGTGCTTATTCAGGTATTTTCAGATGGTGGTTGGTCTGTATGCTGTAGTCAAAGATGAGAGTTTTCCCCTGACAGCTTTGGTGTCGGAGAAGATTATTGTCAGGGTAAAAAAATACATCTATGAACCAAAAATTGATAAACCAATAACTCAATGACTGTATTAAAAAGTTTAAGATTCCATTAAAAATAAATAAATCTTTGCCACAGGCGTCTAACCCTGGTCAGTTTGAGACGGATGGGGACACAATGTGGCAGCGTGGAGTGGTGCAAGAAGATTTGGTGTGTCAGGGTCGGGTGGGCATCAACACCGACTCCCCTGATGAGGCACTGGTTGTCTGCGGTAATGCCAAAGTGATGGGCACCATCATGCAGCCATCTGACTGTCGCGCTAAGGAGAACATACAGCAGGTGAAAAAAATTTCATTATCTGAATATCTAAATGATGAGTTTTGTCCATTTGTAGCAGGTAGCTTTTTCATTTGTGGTTGATGTTCGACTCTCTAGTCTTCTGTAGTAGTATCTACATCAGCACAGAAATCTGTAGAATCTGAATCGACAGTTAAGTAGTTTTAGTATAATTAAAAAAGGCAATGTCTTAAAGACCACCACTGATATCTTTGGCATTTATTCAGTGGTTCAGCTGAATTCTGTTTGTCCTATTGTCCCTCTGACTTTACACATTAAAAATGACCAAAAATGTGTTCCTCTTTTTGCTTATTAGGTCGACTCTGAGCAGCAGCTGAAGAGAATTAATCAGATGAAGATAGTCGAGTTTGATTATAAACCAGAGTTTGCTTCCAAAATGGGAATAGACCACACCCACCAGACAGGTGCTGCAATTCATCATGCTGATCATACCATATGTTTGAATCTTTCTATTCTCCTCTGAGACGAGTGGCCCAATCTTGATGAAACGTTGCATAAACATTGCCTAGGGCATTGAGAGTGCCAACATCAATATGGTGTCTATAAATATTTTGTACAAATCCCACAATATTTATATATATTTATATATTTGGCAAATCAATTGAGCACCAAATTGTGACCTTACAACTGCATTCACCATGCACACATTTGGTGACAAGATGACAACAATGTGGTGATAAGAACACAACATTTGGGTGACCATCTTCATGTCATGAGACACTTTATGAAGCAACCCTTTGGGTAGCCAGTCGTCTAGTCTTGGGTCAAGCTCTATACACCAGTAAATTTACCCCCAAAAATATGGATTTTAATACTATAACAAAATAATGTGAAAAATATATCAATATATATATATATATATAAATTATATATACCATATTTATCCATGTGTCTTCTGATATTAAGGTATTATAGCTCAGGAGGTGAAAGAGCTGCTGCCTTCTGCAGTGAAAGATGTTGGCGATGTCATCTGTTCTGACGGAGAGAAAATTAATAACTTCCTCATGGTGGACAAGGTAAGAAGTTCTTACATATGAATTTTGTGTATTGTTGCACCCCTAACATATATATATATATAT
>NW_005187520.1:1504435-1508230 GCF_000239375.1 Pundamilia nyererei
TCCCCCCTGACCTGGCGTCCTGACTCCTCCTTGCCGTAGCATTTGTGTTGTACCTCGTCAATCTCTAGCTGTGAGAGCAGTCCCTTCTTTCGAATGTTGGAACACTGAGCTACTAGTTGTTTCGCCGTCATTGTGGATGTTGGGTATCGAAGAATCCATAGGTCCGTCATCCTGTGTGTGTGTGTGTGTGTGTTTTGTTTTTTTACTGATACTCTACATTTATGCTACTCTTCAAATACAACCAAATTTAGGTTACTTTAGTGATTTTCAAATCTTACATTGGTTGCATGCACACACAACACAAGGAAAAAAATGGTTGTCATTAGAAGAAACATTTAAGATAACATTTTGAAAGTATAATGGTTGCCTGACAACTACATCCTGCAGTGATCTTAGCAACCAGCACTAATGCCCTCCCTCTCCTCTTCCAGGAGCAGATCTTCATGGAAAATGTGGGCGCAGTGCAGCAGCTGTCAAAGCTCACTGACAACCTGGAAACTCGTATCAACGAACTTGAGGTCTGGAACCGTCGACTGGCAAAGCTGAAGAGTCTGACGGGTAGTCTACGATCCACTGGGTATTTACCTTCATCCATCTATCACTTAGTTACATCCATATGTATTCAGAGAATGACACTTTTTCACACACTTCTTGTGTGAAGAATTCAGGTTTGGGAGATTCAACAAAACTGTGTTAAGCTGCTTTCATACACAGTTTTCATTTTGTGAGGCTCAAACCGATAAGGATTGTTCTGCTTCGATAAAGATATTTTGCAGTTGATGACAGTCTGAAGTCTTGAAGCCATGCACATCACCAAATGGTGTGTCTATCAGGGAGAACAGCCCTAGCCATGGAAGAACCACTTCCAGTGGTATGAGAAAGCATTTGACCTCTTCCTGATTTCTTAGTTTCAGCATATTTGCCACACTTGTTCACAGATGTTTCAGATGATCAAACAAAATCTAATATTAGGCAGAGTTAACCCAAGAAATTTTTTGATGCATGCCCAATCATCCAGGTAAGGAAATGCCTGAAATTTCATTTAGTTCATCTGGATGTTGCGTTTTCAGTGGGAGAAATGTTTTGTCACTCATCCAAGTGAATTCTTCAGTCTTAAATTGAAGTCGTCTTTCTATTTCAAGAATTCTTGAAAGAGTAGCGTAAAATGACTGACAAGTATTTTTGAGTATGATGGGACAATCTTTGCACGCCTATATTTAGGCAGTTCTGCCATTCTTCTTTGTAGAACCTCTCAAGTTTCATCAGGTTGGATGGGGAGTGTTGGTGCACATTTTCTGATTTCTTCAGAAATGTTTAATGAGGTTCAAGTCGGGCGCTGGCTCGGCCAGGACTTTCACAGAGTGGTCCTGAGGCCGCTCCTTTGTTATCTTGGCTCTGTGCTTAGGGTCGCTGTCCAGTTGGAAGATGACCCTTCACCCCAGTCCAAGGTCCAGAGTGATCTAGAGCAGGTTTTCACCAATTCTCTATACAGTGCATTCATCTTTTCATTACTCCTTTCTAGTGTCCCTCTTCCTGCTGCTGAAAAACATCTCTGCAGCATTACGCTGCCACCACTACAGTAGAGATGGTTTTGGCCAGGTAATAAGCAGTGCCTGGTTTATTCCAGAAAACACTTGGCATTCAAGTCAAAGAGAATTTTGTTTTTCATGGTCTGAACATCCTTCAGGTGCCATTTACTGAGGAGTGGATTCTGTCTGGCCACTCATCATCATTGGTGGGAGCTGCAGAAATGATTGTCCTTCTGGAAGGTTTTCCTCTCTCCACAGAGCAACAAAGGCTCTCTGTCAGAGTGACCCTTGAGTTCTTGGTCACCTCCCTGACTAAGGTCCTTCTAAGCCAATTACTTAGACTGGCTGGTGGTCAGCTCTAGGAAGAATCCTGTTGGTTCCAAACTTCTTCTGCTTTTGAATGATGGAGGCCGCTGTGTTCACTGGAGATTTCAGTGTTGCAGACCTTTCTCTGTACCAATTCCCATATCTGTGCCTAGTTACAATCCTATCTCAGAGGTCTACAAACAATTTCTTGGACCACAGGTGGACTCCAAATGACTTACAGAAACATCTGACAGATTATCAGAGGAAACATGATGCACTTGAGCTCAATTTTGAGTGTTATGTATGTACTTGTAATAATTGTATTCTTTATTTTTAATACATTTGCAAAAATGTCAAGCAAACCTTTTCCATTCAACTAAGTGAAAGGGTTTGTCTTAGCAAACCTTCTTAACTGTTACATTTATGAGTTCAATTTCACAAGTTGTTGAATGCTAAAATGGATCAAAACAGAATATTACAATATCATAAAATGCATCCTTTAAAGGAAATCTAATATTTAAAAGGATGCATTTCATAATTTCTCTTAAAATAACTCCATTATGGTTATGTCTAAAGACAGAGTCCTACTACAAAGTATATAGCACCATGGAAAATGACTCATGAAGTCTTTATTGCAACATTACTGTACTATATCAGTGCAAAGCACAGGTCAAGGACAACTGAGATTCTGAAGGCTACTGTGGGTAACACTGAAAGGCATTAATAGACAAGAAATCACCACAGGTAACAGATGATATAACATCCAAGGGATCAGTTACTATAGCTTTAGGTCTTATCTTGGGCTAGTTGAAACGCATCTTAAGAAATGTATATAGTACCTTAAGCCGATATCCCTGTAGAAAGTTGAAGGACTGTCGTTCACCTCTGTACAAAATAACCTCTTAACTTTGCTAAATGTCATGGATAGACTCATCACTATTCAAATAAATATAGTTTATTGTTATAATCTTGAAGGAGCTCTATCTTCCATCCTTCAAGAAGCATGTGGAGGGATGGATTTCAGGAGCAGGAGTAGAGTTTTAATTTTCTTCCTTTTTTTGGGAAAATTTATTCTGTGATTTGAAAATGAAGCAGTGTTTATGTTATTTCTAACAGGAGACCTCAGAAACACAGCAGCATGTCGACAATATCAATACCTGATGCATGTAAGACTGAAAAAGTGCAAAGGGAGGAGAAAAGTCACAAATACAGACGGTGCCTGCGGCATAAAGTCTTCCAGATAAGCGTCTTCACTCTGCTGGCCACTATGGCTTTCTGGTGAGATATGATGTCACTTAGAAATGATATGTTAAATTAAGAAAGAAAGAAATTCTATTTTGTAATGTGTTTGTGTGTGCAGTGTCATCTCCATCACCACTCTATACCTAGTTAACGTGAAGGAGGAAGATTTTGGAACCATTCCTGGAAACAGGTAAACAATAACAGCTTTCATAGTGATTCCTCGTCACTGAAACAGTTCCAGATCACCATCATTACATATGTTGTTTCAGATACACTAAGGCAGTGGTTCCCAAACATTTTTTGCTAGCCCCCTCCCCCTGGTCACGTCATGTGCAGGGCATTTTTGTTTGTTTGAAACCTACTGCGCATTTATTTGAATACTTCCAAAAGAATCATTCTCAGGCTGGTTAAACTTCCAGTGGATTTTAGAACTTTCACAGAGAAAGTAATGGAAACCACACCATAACAGATCAATAACTATCCTCTTGTTGTAGATAGGTCATCTCAGAGATTCGCGTGAGATTCTCTTTGTCACGGTCTGGCTGGCAGACCGTGGGGATGTGAGGAATGAGGACCCAAAATGCAGGACTTGACGCTGAAGGCAGTGCGTTTATTTACAGAGGTGAAAATCAAAACAACAATAAATCCCCCGTGCGATCCCAACTCCCGTTCCGTGTCTTCTCCTTTAACCCGTGCTCCGTGCTCTGTCCCCGTTCTC
>NW_005187520.1:1508458-1520067 GCF_000239375.1 Pundamilia nyererei
CACCAGGCCTAAAAGTGCCTGCCACGACCGCACCCTCACACACACATGCACATAAACACCTGACAGTACACCAACATGGAAAGCAGGACAGCAGACACAACCATAATAACAATAATCACAATAACCACGATAATAATAATAAAAACTACAATAGCGGTCCAGACTGCTCACGGACCCCGAATCCCTGGAACTGGGTCCGTGACACTCTTGGCTGTTCTGATTGTTTTTGATGCATTTATGCTATATGATGACATTTGTCTCAATATGGACATTTATTGAGAAGAAGTCTACCCTCTTCTCTTACGTTAGCCTTGCCATTGTTCCGTAGCCACCAGGTAGCCTCATGTGTGAAATGGCCCTTAACTAACCCTCCAAACATAACTGGTATTTTGTTTTTTGTCTTCATTTATGTCCATCGTCACAGAAATGCTGTACAGTTTAGTTATTTTATACATATTTTGGTCAGAACGTAATATATCATCTTCAAATTTCTATTAGTTGGCTAGCTTCCTGATAACTCTACTTCACTTTGTAAAGCAAAAAAAATCCTAAATATCCAGACTTTATTATAGCACCTGGGGAGACAGCCACACTGATCATTTTATTGGACTTGGACTATTTTTAAGTGTCAAAGTTTGTTTGTTTGCAAGCTCCAGCATTATTTACCCCTTGAAATGACAAATGAAAATGAAGGGTGCTAAAAAGTTCTGAAATGTAGTACTTGTTAGCTTGTCTCCATTATTATTGTTATGTTAACCAACAAGTTTTATGTTTTTGTGTGTTAGTAATACTACTGAGACTCCTCTGCAAACCTCATCATGGACCAGCACAGGTAATGTTATGCCTTTTAACACTGAGTCTAAAGCCAAAAGGACAAAGACAAATAATGGTGTAAATAGTATTATAAGCATTTAGAGATCAGATAGAGACCTAAATACACTCACCTAAATACTCGGATTAAATTATTTCAGAGCTTTTTCAGTGCTTCTGAATTCCAATAGCAGTGGCAACAGAGAAAACAAAGTAATAATACGATAAATCTCTTCCAGTCCTGCCAACTGGTAGTCCTGGCCTCTGGCCCCCTGCTGTGGACTTCTGTGATCTGCTATACTGTGATAAGGTGTACTGCTGCCCTTCATCAACAGAGGGAACCACTAACTCAAACATCAACATCTCCAAATCAACAGAAATACCTGTTATGAAAGGTAAAGTTATTTCACTCTCTAGTTCTTGCTTACGTTAAAAGAAAATTTCATCATAACTGATTTTTGGTTCACCATTTGATATTTCTGCTCCTCAGAAAAAAACATTGAAGATTTTTATGGACAACTGAAAAGTGCTGGAGACTGTGAGTAAAATTTTATATAGTTTCAATTCATATATTAAAGTTATTGAGAGATCTTTGACTGATTTTAACTTAGAAGGGAAAAACAAAGTGTTATTCAAAAGATCCTTCAACAAGGATTCATGAAGCCTCACCTCGACCAGAGATACTAGTACCCCAGCCTAGGCCTGGGCCTGGCAGTGGGCGAGAGCTCGGTTTCAGAGCACACCGGGTCTTAATGCATGCAACTCCTCTGGGTTCAGCATGAATGCACCAAATGGCTCAATCCTCCTCTGGTCCCACAGGAGGAGCCATAGGGGTTTAATACTTTGTGGACTGATTGTAAGCAGATGCCTTGGTGGATCAATCTTCAGTTGCCAAAACTGGCTATAGGGACATCTGTTTAAATAGTCCGGGTTTCTGCTCCTATCAGTATTACTTAGAAGGCAAACAGAGCTTGGATGGAGTCAGGGAGGAGACCCTCCCAGCTCCAGCTGCTTTTCAGTCCCGCTGATGCCGATCGTGTTCCCTCTGAAGGCCTGCTTGGTTGCGTGGCCTAGCCGTCAAGCCCTCCTCCTTCAGTCCCAATGTTATCAGCAGCTCGCCTCTAATCCATGCATTTAGTAAATAACTGGATTTTTTATGCTTTTTTATGCTAATCTTGAGAGGAGAGAGGCTGGCCACAATGCGTTTATCTCTCTTCCATGTAGATGTACTAGAATAGGAAGGAAGCCAAATCCTTGAAAGTTATAATCTTACACAGCAAAAATGAGCAGAGAAAAAGCCAAAAAATATACCCAGAAAACCAATATAAAACCAATTCGTGGGTCCACAGTGTTTGGGCGGTGGTTGCTCTTCTGCCATCTATTGCTGCAATATGTAACTTAATGTAAGAACTAGAGTAAGAACAACACCAAATGTTCCTAGGAGCCATTTTTTACATTATTTGCCCACATGTAGCCTCCTCTCTCTCCTCCCCTTTCTTGATGTCCATGACATTCCTTGTGGTTTTGGGTTGGGGAACAGTCTTTTGGGCAATAACAGTGAGACTTGGAGTGTGAGTGCCCTGCCTGATCTGAACCTGATTGGCATGAGGTTTCATAAGTGCATGTAGCAGCAGTATATACTGGGTCACAGGGAAGATGATGCATTGCCTAATGTTTCTAGTCCACTAAAATAAAGGATGTTTATTACATGTTAAACTTGAACCTTGAATTCCTGGACTTGGATTTTTGATGCTGTTTCTGGTCATAAATTTCATAATTTTTCATTTATCATCATTTACTTGCATGAGAACTGCAGTCTGAGTGACACCAGTAATGCTCCTATGATTTTCTTTGTTCTTTTTCTTTAAAAAAAATAAATAAATTATACATCTGTTTTTCTGTTTCTATCAGGGACGAACACCACTATCCATTCTATCACCATCAAAGAAAGCCAGCTGGTTATTGACAGAAAATACTGCCTAAGAGACGAATGTGGGTAAGTAGAGAAAGCGAACATAAACACACTGTGATTGTATGCAGGTTATAGACTGTTCAGTATATTCTTCATTTGATAACACTGCTGTAAAAAGGGTGTTTCAGCTTTTGTGAGCTTGTTAAATAACCAGATTCACCATGAGAGCCAAATAAAGTGGACTTTGTCCCAATATCAAACATTTATGGGTTAAATCTCATCCTAAGCCATGGCTCTCCAAGTGCAGCTCGTGGGCAAATTGGTGGCCCTTGTTTATTCTTTGTGTGGATCGTGGGCGTAACAAAGAAAGAATGCACTCCCAAAATCTTCTTTGGCCACTCTACACCTTTGAGCTGTCATTTTAACTATTGCCTTTATATTCAGTGGTCACGGAATATGAATATGAACATGTAGAGAACCACTAGCAAAATTTAATTTCAAATCTCGTAAATTTTAATTTTAAGGAGTTCCTTGTTATACTTCTATCACCAGCAAGTTGTAAAAAATCTGCTGAGGTTTTCCTATGTCAACATTTTATTTCTATGGCGCTTGCCAACTGTTATTTTATCTGTAATGCTTGTGATTTTGGTATATAATTGCTTGTAAGGTGTCCCTGAGTGCCTTAAAAAGCATGCACAAATAAAATGCTCTTATTATTACCTTTGCTGTTGCAGAGTTCTCCCATAAAGTTCACTATAGGATTCTTTGAGAGTCATGTCACTCTCTTCTAAAGCACTACGTTAAATGTCTTTATATAGACTCAATTATTGCAAAATAGTTCCACAGTGAAAGTTTTCACACCTTTGTGATGTAACTGTCTCCATCTACTGGACATCCTTCTTAGATCTTTAGCAAGGAGACACTTTTGTAAAAAGAGTGAGAAGACTGTGAAAAGGTAGTTTGTTGTAAGAGAGATTTAAACTTGAGACAGTAAAGTTCTGCGTGATTTACATTTATGTAAATCATATAAACTTAAATGATATTTTAAGAAAACAGGCTGCAGTAATGCTTGACTGTGCATGTGGAGTGGATGTCGATGTCAAAGTCAAAAAGACCTTTAATCTTAAATGCCAGTAAAATCTCAATTAAATTTTGGCAGGTCCTCAGTAATGATACATGCAACCTCGTGCTATTAATTAAATATGTAGTAAAAATGAATAACGTTATACTTCTGTTGTTTCCTTTAAGCCCCAGTCGATACATCTTCAGAGTTCCTGTCAGTGAGTTTGTTCCTGTCAACATGAAAGTAACCCTGCTCATGAAGTAAGTATCCTAATATACTCACACATGCTATTAAAACATGTATTATTAATATTATTATTCTTGTTATTCTTGTTATTATTATTTATATTTAAGCTTAATCTATTCCCTTTTTATCTGCTAATGTTGGAATGACACTTTAGATTTTCAAATGCCAATTTACATGCGACATTGAAATAAATTGACATAAATGTTATTTTCTGTTTGTGTATATAAATCTGTGTCTGGTTTATGTAGCTCTACAGAGGAGTTGGTAGTCCATCTGTGCAATTTTGATGAGTCCACAGTCTGTTCTGCTCAGCTGGATATCAGCGCTGTGTCTGACAGCAGATACCCATCAAATACACAGGTCAGAATCAAGAATCTGTTTCCCTAAACGTCACTTATATACAGCATGCAAATATAAATGTAACTGTAAAAGCTTCACACAAAACAATAGGATAATTAACAGGGTTTTTCTTTATTTGTAATCTGAGCTTTTATCTTCTTTAGAACATAAATGCCATTTTTAAAATAAGGGAATCTCCTCGTTGTTTTCCATTAATTTAAGGCTTTTTCATCTTTAAGAATATAAATCAATATTAAGTATAACTTCTTATCATTTACATGAAATTTGAAAAAAAATGTTTTAATAGATTAAATTCATCCAGACTTTGGAACTTAAAAAAAAATAAGTGCTCTAATTCATGAAAATTAAATATATATATATATATATCTATATATATATCTATATATATATAAAATTATTGTTTACTATGTCTATGTTATAAATATGAGACAATACAGAAATGTGTTTAATATCTAATTGTTTACTGTGACGCTGTGTATTAAAACACAAAAGCCTGTGTGAAGATGCAAATTAATGGATCATTTTTCATCGTTTTTTTGTTACATTGCTGGTCAAAATCAATCCACCCATTCATCAGTTTTCTTCCATTTATCAGGCCTGGGTTGTTCGGCAGTTAGGCAGAAATTTGTTTTGAGGGCCGCTGAGGTTCCAGTTCACTAACTCAGTCACTGTGGCAGTTAATAATGCAGGAAGTGTGGGCCAATCACTGATGAATAATGAATGTGTGGCAGGTTTTCTTCACAGTGGGATGACAACATGCTAATCACAGTAACACTTAAACCTTGATATACAGAGGACTGTCCAGAAGACCAAACATACCAATACTTTGTCATACGTTTAGATTTATGTCGAGGTTTTCTTTCTACTAAGTGAGTTTTGAGGCATGAAATGAATCAGTCCTGATTCTGGAATAAAAAAGAAGAAATAAACTTATCTGGATCTGTGAAACTTACTTTGAGTGAATTTTCAGCCTTGTCAAAGTAATTATCAAGGGCAGCGCTGATGAAAATCAACCCAGCTGTAGAAATCGTTTGATTTTGCCCTTGTTTTAAAGTTAAATACTAAGTCTCTTAAAAACTATATTATATTTATCAAAAACCATTTAATTATTCTCAAAAATTAAGTAAAGCTTCATCAATAATTCAGAATAATTTTGAACTTCTAACTTTGGGAATGAATTTAGTTCATTTGGGGAAGTTTGAAGCCTTTTTCTTTCTTCTAATATGAAGTGATGAGTTTGGCTTATCTTCTTAAGACAAAATGAGAATTTTACTAATATTCCTTCCAATCTTACAAACATATAAAATCTGGGGTACTTTTAGCACTTCGGTATCAATTGGCCCAAATGTCACAAGCCAGACTTCTTATGGTTCATGACAAGTGTAGTGTGGGCATCTGTGGCCCATGCTACACTTGTCAAGGAGGAGAACTGGCAGATGAGTTGCAGCAACCAGGCTCTTAATTGCTATCTGAGTAGGTATGGCCATTTCTTCACTTTTATGGGCTAATTCCCCAAATGAGCAAAGAAGTGATCATGATAACATTCATTCAGAATTAGCTTCAAATAATTGTTTTTCTGACCTTAATGTGACATTTTTTTACTGTTTCCATTGAAAATTAGAGGTTTTGCTGAATAAATAGTAACTGACCTTTTTTGGCCTTTTTTCGGCAGGGGGAACATGAATGGCCTCTTCATGTGGCTCGCCTTTATCAAAGCTGGTATCACTTCCGCTCAACAGTGGCTGTAAGAAACCAAAAATTATTAATTTTTCTTCTATAAAAGACCTACATTTCACTGGTTATGAAACCTTAAAGACACACAGTCCTCTTCTTGCTGCATGAACATGAAAACACTATTTAAACAATCCTCACTTTTACTAAGAACATTGATGGAAACATTAGTGTTATAAAAACATTTTATTTTATGTTGCCTGTCATAGAAATTTTCATTATTGATGTTATTTATATAAATATTTTCACAGAAACATGGATCCTACAGACTGTTGGGCTATAATAATGTATATGCTTATCAATATCTTTCTTCAGGGTCAAGCAGACTGCAGTACCAACTATCAATACGCAGGGGCGCTCTTCACAGACTACCACTTCTACTTCTACAGACACTGCACGGAATTTTAGAAACATAATTACAGACAAATTACAAAAACATGTTTATGGAAAATTTGCTTTATTTCTGCAAAGATGACAATTAGAGAAATCCAAGTATGCTCCAATCACTTCTGCAAGTTTTTATGTTTGGTTGTTTTGTTTTGGGGGGTTTCGCGGGGTGGGGTGGGGGGTGGGGGGGCAGGTTTGTTATTCTAGAAAAATGGCTGGTTAATTTAAAAAAAAACAAAAAAACGACAAGTTGAAAACATTAACTTTGACGTTGTATTATTTAATGTATTTTACTCATATCTTTGTTTTGTGCTAACTTTTACACAGACTGGCAAACATGGAAATGCCAAAAATAAAAAACATTACAACGACCCATCTTCCAGTCAGAGATGGGATTTACTGTGACTGCAGTTCAGACAGGATAAGTGTAGGCACACATGCGGGGATCATCGAGATTTAAAAAAAAGTATATTTCTGCCATGTGAAAATTTGTTTTTTATATGCATTTTTAAATTGTCTATTTTTCTGCCTTTTCTCAAATATTTGTTTTTGTTTTTCTTTGATATGAGCAATTTTACCTCCTTGTGTCTGTGAAACTGTTAAAATGTAGATAGATATAAAAATCCTTATATACACACGACATCCCAGATGAGAATGAATGAATAATTTATATTAAATACTTTGTTTCTTCACATAGTTGAATGTGCTGACAAAAAAATCACACAAAATTTATCAATGGAAATCAAATTTAGCAACCCATGGAGGTCCATATTGTGAGTCACGCTCAAAATTAAAATTGAAAAAAAAAAAAAAAACACACTGCAGGCTGATCCAACTTTGATGTAATGCCCTTAAAACATGCCAAAATGAGGCTCAGTAGTGTGCGTGGCCTCCACGTGCCTGTATGACCTCCTTACAATGCTTGGGTATGCTCCTGATGAGATGATGGATTATCTGTTGAGGGATCTTCTCCCAAGTCCTGGACTAAAGCATCTGCCAACTCCTGGATCAGGCGGGACATGATGTCCCAGATATGTCCACTTGGATTCAGGTCTGGGGGAACGGGCGGGCCAGTCCATAGCATCAATGCTTTGTCTTGCAGGAACTGCTGACACAAGCAGGCAGCAGAACATTCTCCACGGTGTCTCCAGACTCTGTCACATCTGTCACATGTGCTCAGTGTGAACCTACTTTCATCTGTGAAGAGAACAGGTCACCAGTGGCGAAGATGCCAATCTTGCTGTTCTCTGGCAAATGCCAAACACTCCTATCCTCCTAGTTTACGCATACAAAATGCAAATATGGCCATAGGGTTAACTTGTCTTGGTTTATAACTGTAATCATCATTTCCTAAAATAATAAAAGTTCATTTTAAATATTTAAATATTATCTATAAACCTAACCAAGGAAATGGCAGAATAGCTTGTGATAAAAGACCGAAACACCCTTTGAAGTTGAGGCACACGACGATGTGTCCTGTTGGTAAAGTTTCCGGGTGCCATTCCTCGAGACTTTCACCATTTGAAGCAATGTTTTATCAGGGATTGTAACACTTAGTTACAAAATGATTATTGAATCATTTAAATATAATGTTAAGTGTTTTTAGAATTCGTAAGTTTTATATTCAACATTCAAGTTTATGGGGATGTGCCACTTTCTATGCATTACCATAGTGTAAACGTGGTCCTGACTTCAACCTGTAATCAAACCTTGTAATTACTGACTTTCTATATTGCACCACTATTGGGTAAAAAATGTAACTTTATGTTTACGGCCAGTTTTAGCTTCACAAATGGGCTCCTCCATCATAAATCCAGCGTGCAGTGTGTATTTACTCTAAAACAGACTGGTCACATTTTGTTGGGAAAAGTGTTTTCCTCTTGAATTCTACGAGCTCAGAGGTAAAAAATGCAAATGAAAGTTTCCTACTTGAAAGATGAAACATGCTAACACAAACATCAAGGAGATGCATTCAAAATTAAAGTAATACAAATTAGAAACATCCTATCTCAAAGTAATGCTCATGCTTGCTTGCGTATTTATTATTTCTAGGCTCAACTGCTGTATTTCATCAAAAATATGTAGAGGCCACCTTTAAAAGTCACTGAATGATTCAAAGTGCTGTATGTATGAACATAAATTTTTAAGAGAATCTGGTTTCTTGACCATGTGAGTTTGTTCAGCAGAAAGCACACACACACACACACAAACACACACTGATGACTAATTCAGGTGGAGGAGGTGCAGCAGAAACACCAAGCTAATTAGGCATCTGAGTGAACCAGCTCAGCTGCACAGAGGAAGCTAAAGTTGCAGGACAGAGACAAAGCAAAGGACCAAGATGGACTCTCAGCACATTGTAAGTATCTGCTGAGTTGTTTTTCTTTATTTAAATACATTATTTGTGGTTACTAAAAAAAATGCTGTATTGAACATTATTTTTAAAAATTATAAGGAAAACAGAAAGCCTAAGTTCTCAGCTGCTGCATGGGTCCGTTGACTTTTGATTTTGACACTGAATGCAGATTGAATTAAGTGAGTTTCATATCATAACAGTTAGTTAAAATGATGATTCCCTCTATTAATAAAGGAAAAAAATAATCCAAGCCTATCTGGTCCTGAGTTAAAAATCACGAGTTAAGTGTGATCAACCATATTTGTTTGGATAGCTGAGTACAATTTCATTAGTCACACTTAGATTAGATTACTTAAGTAGAACCTGTGTGACAAAGTGAAGTAGGTTTCAAGATCTCAAAAATAAACAGATCCTGTTACAATTTAAAAAAACAAACAGCTGAGAAACAAAGTGTTTGATATCTATCAGTCTGGAAAGGGTTACAAAGACCGTTATTCACAAATGGAGAAAACATGGAACATCTGTGAACCTACCCAGGAGTGACCAGCCTACCAGAAGTAGTCTGAGTGGATCATTGCCTCAATAATAAAAGAGACTGGGCAAAACTGGCATCCATGGGAGACTTCCATGGAGAAAACCCCTGCTGACTAAAAAGAGCACAAAGGCTTGTCTGACATTACCAAAAAGCATCTTGATGAACCCCCAAGTTTTGGGGGGAAATATTCTGTGGACTGATGACACAAAAGCTAAACTTTTTGGAAAGTTTGGGTTACATTAAATCTGGAGCAAAACTAACACAGCAATTCATAAAAAGAACATCACAGTCAAACATGGTGGTAGTAGTATCCTGGTCTGAGGCTGCTTTGCTACTTGAGGACCTGTATGACTTGTTGTAATTGTAGAATTCTGCAAAAAAGATTGGGCCAAAATTCCTCCACAGAGATCTCAAAGACTTATTGACTGTTGTCAAAAATGCTTGATTGCAGTTGTTGCTGCAAAGATGGCCCAACCTGTTAAAATTTAAATCTACATTTTGCATATTTAACACTACCACTTTGTAATGTATATTACACTGATGGTGAGTTCATACAGACTGGTACTCAAAGGCCTTGGGTAACAAACAAAAGCATCAGCTGAGAGCTTGTGAGGTCATTCAGGACTGGAGTGACCTCTCTGGGTTAATTTGGTTGGACCAGTGAGGTAAATCTACACAAAACAAAAAAGACAAAAACCAGGTGTAGCGTTCCTGAGCCGATATAACCACCTAATCTCTACTCTGTGTGTGTGTGTGTGTGTGTGTGTGTGTGTGTCCGGTGTCGTCTGTCAGCCCGGAGACTGATGGACAGATGTCTCCTGTCACCACGGTAACTGTCTCCTTCTTTTCCAGGCTTCCGTCTGTCCTCTGACAACATGTAATTAACTGACACTCTACCCTCTGTGTGTGTGTGTGTGTGTGTGTGTGTGTGTGTGTGTGTGTGTGTGTGTGTGTGTGTGTGTGTGTGCGTGTGTGTTGCAGGGCCGGATTGGAGCTCGACATCTCTCTCAGATTCAGGAGGAGTCGGACAGCAGAGAGCACAGGTAACCGGTCAGGTGAAGAGATACACCACCGATAGAAAGAAAAGAAAGAAAGAAAAAACAGGAAATGACAAATTGATCTGAAACAAACGAGTCTGATTAAGAAGCTACCAGGCAAAGGTAGGATTACACAAGCAGGAAGAGAGGCTAAAAGGGGAGGGGGACAGTCTTGATAGTGCGTTCGTGCACATCATTGTTGTCATCATTTCACATAGGAAGGCTCCTAACTGAGCAAATTGACCTGGGAGTATCTGTATCTGTTTGATTTCTCTAGATGCTAAGGAAAGGCGCATGTGTGCTTCCTTTAGCAGAGGATACATTGGAGCATCTTTTGAAGCAGACAGTGCCATCTATCTATTCATAGCGACGCACCACCTGACGATTAATGAAAGCAGTAAGCAAAGCAAAGTAGTGCATATCATGTAAATGTTGAGTATATGTGTCCATTTCATAACATAATTTGATATGTTTTCAATTTTTAATAACAGACCATTAAACCCACAGCTGAACTCTGAGCATCAAATAAAATCTGCAACAGAGATTTATATAAGCTCTCTAAATCAAGATTATAAGCAATATTAATTATACTTAAGTTTCCCTGTAAATAAGCTTCCATTAGTTATGTCCCCACAATGGCCTCTTAATTGCATAAGTAATAGTCATATAAAATCCTAAACAAGGAGGAGGATTGGAGTTAGAGTCCAACATCTCTCTAGCAGGAAACATTATAATGCTGATGATTTATAATTTATTTCATTCAGAAATCAGGTTGTTGTTTTTATGATCTGCATGAAACAACGCAGTAAGAGAACACTGGGGAAGGTTTAGGGTTAGCGTTTATACTGCATGTATTTAATAAAATAGCTCGTTAAAAACACAAAATGAACAATCGATTAGCCTTAACTATTGACTTAAATTGATTAAATAATAGGAATAGAAGGTTCAAATTTCCAAAAGAGAATAAAAGCACAACTTAGATTTTGGTGGTTAGTAAAGTGGTTAAAAAAAATTAAAAATAAGAACTATAAAGCAAAGTCATCCAAACTAAACTTGGATGGAAACATTGCTGCTGGCAATAGAGGACCTGGAAACTCAGTCAGGGCAGTTCAATCTGATAACCGTGTGTGTGTGTGTGTGTGTGTGTGTGTGTGTGTGTGTGTGTGTGTGTG
>NW_005187520.1:1520260-1521409 GCF_000239375.1 Pundamilia nyererei
GACTATATGTCTTTGTGAGGCTTAGCTCTTTTATAAAGATTTAATCTTCAAAGGGCTCTTTGAGAGTTCCGACTTGGTTTTTAGGGTTCATGTTTAAAATCAGTTTTGGTCCTGAGAACATGATATCATGGGTCCACACAAAGATAGGATGGCAAATTTCTGTGTGTGTCTGTGTGTTAATTGCTATGCCAATCAGCACGCACTGTCAGCTTGACAAGATTAAGACATGATGGGCTGAAATATGAACTCATCACTCTCCCTCCTGCTCTGTCAGTTCCTGTTTCCTGCCGCCAATCATCCAGCAGCAGCAGAAAGGTGAAAGAAGGAAAGCACGTGTGGTGGAGAGACAGGAAGAGAGGAGTCCGTCTGATGATCCATCCTCGCTGCCTCTGGGCAGCCAACAGGAGAAGCTGGAGGACAACAGGAGTCTGCTGGAGGAGGTAATGTTTACAAAGATATTACAAATTCACATCACAGCTGTGGTTGATTGTTAGAAGAAGATCAAGATGAAGCAGCTCACCCACTACAATTTCTGAGGTATATTTAATATATAAATACCAGATAAATACTGATTTTAAGACTTAATACTGCACAATGTAAAAAATATGTTTTAAAAAAGACAAGACAAAACGATCTAGCTAGCTGTGCCTGTAACATTTGGGTATGAGTATATTTAAAGACAGTCAGTTTTAAACCTTATAATTTTTTTTCTTTTTGTTACTTTGTTACTCTTACTTCATAAAATTCGATAGTCTATGTTCTTCAAATTAAAACGGCCAATCACAAGAAAGCGGACAAACTGTGAACTGTGACTTATACACAGTGTTTACATTTGAAGAGAGATGTGAATTAATTAATTTATTAGTATTTATAAATCATTTTTATCAGCTAAATTAATGTATGAATACCAAAATAAAATACTTTCTTGGAACTTTGCCCAGAAAATAGAATTAACTGATAAGCTAAACCTTGCTAAGAATTTTTACAATCTATGATAGGAATTACAAGATCAATAAAATGGACAGTAAAAAAGAGTACAGACGAGTAAGAACAGAAGAAAGAATGAATGCATTTAAAAAAGATTTATTGAAGGAAAACTGGGGTGAAGTATATCAGGAACAGGACGTTAATAGTGCTTATAATAAATTC
>NW_005187520.1:1523477-1534835 GCF_000239375.1 Pundamilia nyererei
TTTTTTGTATGTAATTTGTATAGTATTTTTTTTCTCTCTTATTTCTTTTCTAAATGTACTTGTATATTGTTCACATGTTGAAATAAATTACCAATCAATCAATCAATTAATCAATGTTTCTGTGTCTAAAGCTTGATGTACATCCTCGTGCTGGGTGATTAGAGTGGGTTTTTCTTTTTTTTTTTCAGTTAGCTCATATCGAGAAAGAGCTTCGAGAGTCTCAGCAGCTGGATGAGGAGCGACAGCGGGAAGCTGAATTCCTCCGTCAACAGCAAAACAAGCTGCTGTGGCAAAACCTCTGTTACCTGAGTCTCAGCCAGCGGATCACCAAGTACGCAAAAATACGCAAACACACCCGAGGAGTTAAAGTTATGTAGTATTTTTAGCCTGTTTGCTTTAAAACATACAAAATAACCTCTCCACAAAAACCCTCTGCTTTCTGTGAGTACTCTGGTTAAAAAGAGATCCTTTAAAATCTTTAAAATATTGTAAGAAACAGTCATTTCTGATAAAACTCATTCAAGCTGAGCTGGTTGACTCAGAAATATTCAAGTAAAAATAAAGATTTGAGGAATTTTGCTAAAATTCCTCTTTCTAAAATGTATCAGAAAAGCCTGTTGAATGTTCTATGTTTTCCTTTTGTTGTTGCTCCTCTATTTAACCCTGCATTTCTCTTCCATTCAGCTTCATTAACCACAAATTTAAGAAAAGAAAAAAAAAACCTCTGTCAGCTTCAACGTCCGATCTTTAAGTGATGACGTATGAACCCTGATTGCGGGTCCAAATTACTCTGCGTTTATTAAGGCTGTTGTGTTTTTAACATGCTTTAATGTTTTGTATCTTGTTCTATTTAAATTGAACAAACCAGTAAAAACAGGCAGTGTTCACTTTCTGTCTCTCTCGGTTTTTCTTTTCATTATAAAGTTCGGTTTTTAAAACCTTACAGTGTCACCACAGCCCAGCCCATGCAGCAGTAAATTAATGACTAACCTCATATTGTGGATGGATTATCTCAGTTGTTCTCCTGACTGAAGTTTGGTCTGTTTACAGCATCCTGCCATGCGATTGCATTTGTCTCTAACCATCGGGAACCCTCACGTTAACTTTTATTGAATGGAAAAAAGTTAGCGTTCATCTTCCAGCTTCACTGTGTTTATGTTATGCTAACATAGTTGTGTCGCCAGCGATCACGTAGCACATCATTATATACCAGCAAATAGTTTACAGAAAATTTCTCTTTCAGCCAAGCCGTCTGATCTTTTATTATAACATCACCTTGTACTTACAGCTTTGTTACCGAACCATCATAATGGAAGGGCTTTTAACAGAAAAAGACTTCATTTGAAATCTAATGTCTTCTAGTCTCTAGAAAAATGTGGCTAAATCTCACCCACCCCTAGCCCTAGAAAGTTGATATGGTGGATGTTGAAATATTAAACGGTTTTATTGTTGGTAATTTAGAAATTCTGAACATTTTTTTTCTAA
The DNA here is from genome assembly GCF_000239375.1 of Pundamilia nyererei. Lineage (NCBI taxonomy): Eukaryota > Metazoa > Chordata > Actinopteri > Cichliformes > Cichlidae > Pundamilia > Pundamilia nyererei. Next base: position 1,524,963 of record NW_005187520.1, read on the forward strand.
CCTGAAACATGGCTGGGCTCTGAATTAAAAAGTATAAATGAGTCTAAGAGTAGATAAATTAAAACAGCTGCATTTATCCTGACACCTTTACAGCGTCAGGGATAATTAACTGATGATTAACTTTTTTGAGTGTAATCTTTTCCATGTATAGACCCTGGGTCAGCAGCTACTTCAAGACGTTTCCCATGCACATCTACTGTCTGCCAGTCCAGGGCCCCAGTCGCAAAGGCAGGAGGTGGGGACTGAAGAAGAGGAGATGACTTACACTTTGTAAATTTGTTGGAAAAATATGCGTTTATTGATGTTTTTTATCATACAAATAAATGTCATTTCCTCATTCTTGGCAAAACTTTCTGATTTATTGTTTTTAGTTTAGTTTAGATGCTGATCATTGTGTCAGGTGTGTTGATCATCTAGATAACATCATGTAATGATAATAATAAAGAACTGGGGAGATTAAAAGTGTTTATTGTCCACTGCAGTGTCTTTTATCCGCAACTTTAGGGACTGATGATACCCCCTAGTGTTTGCTTTCATTAACACAAAGTACTTCTAAGTGCTTCTAATTTTGAAGTCAAAAGATGTCTCTGCTTTGTGAACGACCTATTGATTAGTTTTGCTAGCTTTTGCTCACGGGAAAACAGATATCATACTTCATATTTCAAATATGATCTGGATATGATCATATACTATGATCATACCAGACCTCACCTTTCAGTGTGAGAAAATGAGCCTTTCATATACTGCATTTGAAAAGGGCAAGTGTATTAATCTCACTAACACAGTAGACACAAGGATAAGTTAGAATTTAAAAATCCCAAACGAAGGTAATTAAACCACATTAAGCATCCTTTGATGAAGACTATGGTTTAAAATCATATATTTGTTCTTCTGTATGATACATACCGTATATGGGTGTAAAATTGAACAGATGTTGGAACGGAGTGTTTTCCGTGATCGACTCTGAATGCAGCACTACGTTTGTACGTCACAGCGTCACAGCGTCGTCCCTCCCTTCTTGAGTGTGCGTGCACAGCTTCTCCGCTGAATACTAGACATTATGGTGAGCTTTTACCGTTGTTTCTTTAATATTTTGGACAGGTCTAAATAAACAGATTCGCTCCTATTTGTCTACAAGCGCTTACAGATTCAGTTCAGCAGCTTCTAAGTCATTAGTCAGTTTCAGAGGCAGTTTGGCTCCCCATTAGCTGGCGGTGCTAACCGGCAAGCAAGCACATGGACGTTGTGAATGCGCTAGCAGCTAAGCTAACAGCTTAAATGTGGACCTGTGTGTCATTACATAGGTTGTGATGAAGCTGGCAGATTTATGGCAGCGAACGGAGAAAACTAATCTGTGTGGTTGCTTTGGTGCCCCTCTGGCTGCTCTTGTTCCTCTCGTTTAACCCGTTAGCATGCTAACGGAGGGTTGGTTGTCATTTGTGCTTTGTGACTGTTTGAGGAACAACTCAGCAATTCTAGACGGTAATAAATGGTTAATTGCGCTATAGGCGGAAAAAAGGGAACGTGACCGACAAGTAAATGTTTAAACAGCTAACATGAGACAGAGATGTTTAAATTTTTACGTTGTGCTTATTTTCTTATTAATTTGTCTAAAAGCTTCTAGCGGTTTCTAGTGTATTAGGGGCGGGTCTCGACTGTCGCTGCTGCTTTCACGGCCGCAGGAAAAAAATACCCTGTGCACGCCTAGCAGCAACATATAGATATACATTTAATTCAAGTTTGTTAAAGTGTAACATTTTGTGGCTTTTTTGTGAACTGTACAAAAGTTACTGTAATGATCAGTAATCAGTGACTGACTGTTTGATTGTTGCCTTTCTTTGTAGGCGTCCTTATCGATGGCCCCGGTCAACATCTTCAAACATGGAGCAGATGAAGAAAAAGCAGAGACTGCTCGACTGGTGAGTTGCTTTGTATGAGATACATACTCGCCATAAAAAAATGTGTTTATTCTGTTTCAAGTTCAGTTAAATCTTTGAATTTTTCTCCCTCTAGTCATCTTTTATTGGTGCCATCGCTATTGGTGATCTGGTGAAGAGCACTCTTGGCCCAAAGGGGATGGTAGGTTGATTCAAACCTCAAGAGTGCTACTGTAGAATTTTAGTCTAAGGAAACACAAGAATAAGTTATAATCTGAGGGTTTCTCTTTCTCTTCAGGATAAGATCCTGCTTGGTGGCGGGAAGGGTGGCACAGTGACTGTGACCAATGATGGTGCAACCATCCTGAAAGCTATCGGTGTCGACAACCCAGCTGCCAAAGTTCTGGTTGGTGAGTGGAGACGCTTGACACTTTAAGAGCCAGGTTAAAGGTTTAAAAGAAAAAATAAACATTAATGAAGGTTTCTTGGTGCTGAATTTGCACTACCTCACTAAAAGTAGGCTAACGAATAAAAAAGCTGATTTAAAGTAGAGTGTTCATGCTTATTGGTTAAGACACAGTAAAAAATACTAATTAACCCTTTAAGACCTACCATAGAACCAAGTGCGCCAGAGCTTATATTATATTTTTACATGCTGTAGTGACATTTTTGGGAGCATTTCAAGTTGATATACATCAATACAACCATTATAACCCAAATTTTAATAATATGTCTGCATTAAGTGTATAGTAATTACATAAATTGCAAAAAAGTGCAATAAACTACAAAACAATTTAAAATCGTTTTTGTTTTTTTAACATATATTTTTAGTTAGAGAAATTTAAGAGGCTTATCCCTCAAAACTAAATACAAAAAAGTTGCACGAAATAGTTTCCCACCACAGGAAATTTATTTTAAGTGTCTTCATAGTTTTATTTGTGAAATACACCAATTTTTATATACTGCAGGAAAAACGAAAATAAATATTATAGTGCAAATTTGCAAAAAAAAACAGCATATGCATCAAAATAAACTATTTCCAGCAGTGCAATATGAGTCCTAAGCACCACAGAAACGACACAGAAAGTCATAAAGTCAAACATAACTTTTAAAAACACCAGTATAGGCTCATAAGGCCCTGATGGTAAAAAACTACATTTCCGCAAAATGACGTTACTTCCGGGCAGGGCATGGCGGACATGCGATAGTTCGCGCTGATGGAAGTGTTACAAACAGCTGATCAGATCGGCAAAGCGTGTTTCTGGAATATTATGTTTTTGTTGCTGCAAGTGCTTTTATGCAGTTTTTGCAAAGCTATATGTGGAAGGAAACTGTGACCTAGGACAAGCTGATGGCATAAGATGTAAGTACAACTCCTCCGGTCTCATATGCAAAAAAAAAAATATTGTGCTAGCTTACGTGGTTACAGTGCTACCGGGATTTAAAAATAGTTACGCAAGCCGGTCAGAGCGTGCCCGCTCTGACCGGCTTTAAAGGGTTAAGTGTAATTTAGAGATCCTTTGTAATCAAATGATATCACACTGAGACCTTTTATCTGAGGTTTTGATGGGAGAACAATTGTGTTTGCAGACATGTCCAAAGTTCAGGACGATGAAGTCGGAGATGGGACGACCTCCGTTACCGTGCTCGCTGCAGAGCTGCTGCGGGTAAATACCTATTTGTCAGACTCAGATTTCAAAGTAAAGCCACCCTGGTTCCCTGCTGTGGTGGCCATGTGGGTCTTGCTTGCAGTCTCAGCTGTCAGTGTTGCCATTTCAGGAGGCGGAGCTTCTGATCGCCAGGAAGATCCACCCACAGACTATCATCTCTGGCTGGAGGAAAGCGACTCAGGCGGCCAGAGAGGCTCTGAGGGACGCCGCTGTCGATCACAGGTAAGGCAAAATTAAGATGTCCGTGTTTGTCTCCTTGCTTTCACCTTCCGCTTTCCCTGCCTCATCATGCTCTCTGGTCTCCATAGCAACGACCCAGCTCGTTTCCAGGAGGACCTGCTGAACATCGCCCGCACCACACTGTCCTCCAAGCTGCTCACTCACCACAAAGATCACTTTGCCAAGCTCGCCGTCAACGCCGTCATGAGGCTGAAAGGCTCTGGAAACTTGGAGGCCATCCACATCATCAAGAAGCTGGGAGGCAGCCTCACCGACTCCTACCTGGATGAAGGTGAGGTCATGAAACGTCACGGATCTCCTGTCTCATTCCTGATTGGTTGCAGGACTTTAATGCCTGTTGTGCATGTCTAGGTTTCCTATTGGACAAGAAGATCGGAGTGAACCAGCCAAAGAGGCTGGAGAACGTCAACATCCTGATCGCCAACACCGGCATGGACACTGACAAGATCAAGGTAAAAACACCAGGTCACTGTCAGGAGACGTTGCAAGTTTCTCAAAGAAAGCGAGAGGATCTAAATTGGGTGCTTCCTGTTCCTGTGTGATCGATATCGTGATTGTTTGTGTTTCTGTCAGATCTTCGGCTCCAGGGTTCGCGTTGACTCGACGGCAAAGGTCGCAGAGATCGAACTCGCAGAAAAAGAGAAGATGAAGGAGAAGGTCGACAGAATCCTGAAACACGGCATCAACTGCTTCATCAACAGGTACGACTGAACCGCCATTGCACGTTTCTGTAACCTGTCAGGTGTTCTGCTTCTGTCCTCCCCGAGGTTGAATCACATTGTTTTTGTCAGTCTAACCTGAAAGTCTTAGTGATGCTGAACTGTGAAGCTTCTTTTAGTTTTTCATAAAGCCCGTGGCAGCTGCATTATTGCCCAGTCTGGCCCAAACTTCACACGTGTAATCAGAGGTTGATGCAAACACTTCTGTTATTGTATTGTATTTTGCACACCTGTTGCTTGTGAAGCTTGCACACAAGAATTTCACTTGCATGTGCTGTACCAGTGTACCTGCACATGTGATGTGACAATAAAAGTGATTTGATTTGATTTGACACGCCTGCATGCCAGAATTCAGGGGCTGTCATAGCACCATCTTGTTGTGCACTTCATAGCTGGATTAACACAGCTGCCTAAAATGTGGTCAGGGATGTTTTAAAAAGTCGAAGGTGCTCTTTGTTAAAAGAAAAGTATTAAATGTTTTTTCTTGGCAACATGTTGGATTTTGATGTGTTCCCATGAAACACAAAGCGGTCCCACAGGGTTTAAAACAGCAGCAGCTAAATCTGTTTGGTGGATATGAGGCTACTACTCACTGATCTCCTACACACAATTAGCAAAATGCAGACAAATTTCAAAGATGGTTAAGGCGTTAGTTTTGTGTAAATAAACCTGAGAATACAGAATCCAATATTAACAGTGTGTAAAATAGTGAGCCATGTTCGTCAGCTTCAGCATGATGACCTTCATGTTTGTTTGAGGCAGTGGTCAATGGGACAGTTGCTCACTTTATCTCAGTGTCACTCACCCCAGTGTTTGTTTTGTTTTCCCTTCGTACAGGCAGCTCATCTATAACTACCCAGAGCAGCTCTTTGCTCAGGCTGGCGTCATGGCCATCGAGCACGCCGACTTCGCTGGCATTGAGCGCCTCGCTCTCGTCACCGGTGTGTATGCATATACAAACACACAAAAATAAACTGTTCTTTAACGAAAGGCGTGTTTTACAATCTTTTTCATGTGTTAAATACTTGAAAAAATGTGACCATCACTGATTACTGATGTAATCTGATCAGGTGGGGAGATCACCTCCACCTTTGACCACCCAGAGCTGGTGAAGCTTGGGCACTGCAAGCTGATCGAGGAGGTGATGATCGGCGAGGACACGCTTATCCACTTCTCTGGAGTTGCCATGGGTACGAACACACACTGAGGACTTGAACTCATTTTTCATAATGACATACTCATCTTTAGCTCCTCCTCTTCCTCAGGTGAGGCATGCACCGTTGTCCTGCGGGGAGCGACCCAGCAGATCCTGGATGAAGCGGAGCGCTCACTGCACGATGCTCTGTGTGTGCTCGCACAGACAGTGAAGGAGCCACGCACGGTCTATGGAGGAGGTAGGCGCACATACAGCTGATCTAAAACTACAGCACTGTCCTCATTCTTCGCCCACCTTACAGCAGAGCACAAAAAATGCGGCACATGTGGAACATTAAGGTTCTTAAGGATGGGAATTTGTGTTAGCAGCATAATAAAGCTGTTTCTGTCCTGGATGCAGTCTCCACTTTACCATCGTGCTTACTGTCTTTAGTGCAATGAAAATAGAATTAATGTTTAAATCCACGCTGCAGAAAGCGCTGCTGTTTTCCTCCTCCGGCACACGAACTGAAATCAGCTGATTGTAGCATAGGTGGGATCGATCAGCAGGCAGACTTACAATTCCAGGGAACTGAACTACTGGGAGCCGGTTCTTGATTCCCATCCCTAATGATGAACTAATACATCTCACACCTGCGTGTTCTCCTTCTCATCAGGCTGCTCTGAGATGCTGATGGCTAAGGTTGTGAGTGATCTGGCCAACAGGACGCCAGGAAAGGAGTCAGTTGCCATGGAGTCATTTGCCAAGGCTCTGAGGATGGTAAATACTAAAACTCCGATTCTACAATTGTAAATTATAGGAATTTCTTTGATTACAACTAGGGCTGCTCAATTAATCGAATTTTAATCACGATTACGATCTGGGCTTTCAACGATCATTAAAAATGACTGAGCCGATTATTAGCCCCTCCCTCGTGCTTTACTCTCGCGCTGCTCCGTGTGGCAAACCAACCTTTTTTGCACCACGGACCGGTTTATGCCCGACAATATTTTCATAGACCGGCCTTTAAGGTGTCGCGGATAAATACAACAAAATAAAACTAGTACCGGTACCGAAAAAAAGAAAATTTATTCATAACACACGTGAAAAGACCAAGGAAAACCAAGTAAACGATAAAAACGATAACAAAATAACGCTGAAAACCGATAAAAACCCTGAAACCATTTCACACCTGAGCCTCAACTCTCACGGACCGGTACCAAACCGGTACCGGTCCGTGAGTCGTTTGGGGGTTGGGGACCGCTGATTAAGAGGACCCGAGGGAAGCTCGGAAAGCTGAGTTATTTGGAGAGGAGAGTGACTGCCGTTGGTTGAAAAGAGAGGTTAAAAAAAAGCTTCAGTGGTTGGAAACATTATGGGTTCGCAGAGTCAGACGTGGATCAAGTAGACATAGTGTCGTAGCTGCACCACAGAGCAACACTGCAAAGTTCACTAAACATAGATGTTTACATTTTTCATTTATTTTTTATACTGCAAACATTTGCACTGTTATCAGTATTTGCATACTATTTTATATTATTTTTTGACAATCTTTAAAGTCATTATTCAATACATTGTTATTGTTAAATAAATATCATCAAATAATCGAGATCTCAATTTCAGTGAAAATAATCGTGATTATCATTTTTGCCATAATCGAGCAGCCCTAATTACAACCACATGTGACTTTGATCTCATGTGTCATCATCCGCTTCCTCTTCCAGCTGCCAACCATCATTGCAGACAACGCCGGATACGACAGCGCCGACCTGGTGGCTCAGCTCAGAGCTGCGCATCAGGAGAACAAGACCACGTTTGGACTGAGTGAGTGATGCTCACAGACAAGCACACATCACCTCATCTCAGAACTAGAGGAATAATAACTATAATTATTAACAAACACATGTTTGCCTTATTTAAAAAATATATATATATCAAGGTTTATCCTTGAACCTGTGCTGCTCTACTAACACAGTCAGGACCACAGCTAGCTGCATACCGACTGAATCTAACTTCCTATGAAGATGGGTAAGTGCAGCTAATGCTAGAGAGAAAATATGCATCCTAGAAAGACTAGAACTAATATCATATAAAGAGGGTGAACATCTTAGAAAGATGGTTAACTATGTGGCTAAAGTGAAGGATGGCCAAATAACTAAGCTAACATATAAATATCTAACTTTTTTTTTAATTGCTTATTTATTAAGCCAAAGTCCCAGAAGGTTGGCTAATTGTAGCTAAAGTCACATATAGAAAGCCAATTAAAGCTAAAATCAAAACAGCATGACTACTTAACTGAAGTCATAAACAATTAACATCCTACAAAGATGGTCAACTATAGAAAAGGGCATAGAAAGATGGCAAACATTGAAGAGGAATTGAAAGAGCAATTATGTAGCTAAACACAGAAAAATTAGTAACTACAGCTAAGGTTGTACAGCTAAAGACACTTAACTGTTTCGCTAAACCTAAAAATGTCAGACTAAAGTTAATGTCATAGACAGCTAGTATCATAAACATGGTTAACTACCTAAGTACACTTACGCATAGAAAGCTGACGAAAGACTGTTGTACAGACGTGCAATATCTTGTTATCTTGCTCGAATGCTTAGCTAAAGTCACAGGATAATGTTGCAGAGACACCTAATCTAGAAAGATTAACTATGTAGCTAAAGTCACAGGTGAAAATGCTAACTAAGGCTGTGTGAAATAAAAATGACTGTTTGGCTAAATTGCAAAAAAAGTTAACTAACGCTGGTGTTACAGACAAAAAGCTAATATCATAAAAGGATAGCAACTGAGCTAAAGCCACAAAAAGAAACAACTACCACTTGCACCATAAAAAGGTAGCTAACATCTTACAAAGAAGGCTAACTACCTAGCTTAAATCACATTTTATTGTGAATAATTTAAACTGCTGACTAGCTTAGCATGCCTGTTTCTCCTGTTTTATTCTTGTGATTTGGTGGTTAAGCAGCTGTTAGATTCTAACAGCGTCTGTGTTTCCCCGCAGACATGTCTGATGGCACGGTGGGAAACATGGTAGATCTCTGCATCACAGAGTCGTTCCAAGTGAAGCGCCAGATGTTGCTGAGCGCGTCTGAGGCCGCCGAGATGATCCTAAGAGTGGACAACATCATCAAAGCTGCACCCAGGTCAGTTCAGTCCTTTTCAGATCATCTGCGTTTGTTCGTACCAGGTTACAGAAATTTACTCTTCATCTCTGTTCTGTAGGAAGAGAGTTCCCGACCATCACCCCTGCTAGAGGAAGAGGAGGATGAGAAAAAACAAACGGGGATCACTTTAGTTATTTATCACTCCTGTGTAGTTCAAATTACATCAAATTGTCAAATTTTTTTCTCTGTTGAATTGGCTGATGCTAACCACCAGACACAGCTAACATCAGTGGCTCTGCTAATGCTAGCTTATGCTGTGCAGTTTCAGCATAAAGTGAAGATGAGAAGTCTTCACACTGTTTTGTTTTTTATGCTAACATTAGCTGAGCTGTTGGCCGAGGCTGGTTGGTGCCAGCTACGCTTAGGAAAGAAGTTTGAACGTTGTTTTGTTTACTGAATAAATGAACCGGACACCATTACCTGATTCTTTTGTTGTTGTTATTTATTTAGTTTTTCATTCTTTGGCATTTATATTTAACATTTTCCAAATAATAGAAGTAATCACTGCAAATGAAAAAATCTGAAGCAGATTTAATCTTGTATAATTAGTCAGACTGTACATTAGGTTGGTGCAGGTTTCTGATCGAGTTGTTCTACTGAGATCAGCAGCTTGGAAACTGAAAGTCTATCACTCATTTTCAAGGTAATGCATTTATTGGTTACTTTATTAGTTACATTTTGCTGTTACCTGGCTTTACCTTTGCCTTCAGAACTGCCTCAGATATTTTGGCCCATGTTAACATGATTCCATCGCACAGCTGCAGTCATGAATCAGTACATTTCACATTCATGATGCAATTCTCTCATTCTGCAACATCCCAAAGCTCCTCTGTTGGATGGCCATCTGGTGACTGTGAAATCATCTATGACTGGCTGATCAGAATCAGAATCAGAATGGGGTTTATTGCCAGATGTTGAGGTTTACAACATTAGGAAATTGCTGCGGTGCTTCAGTGCAAACAATAAGAATTAAAGTGCTATGTAGAAAGAAAGATATGTGCATGAGACATACATGAGATATATACATGAGAATAAGAATTATGAGTGCTACGTAGA
>NW_005187520.1:1535877-1543291 GCF_000239375.1 Pundamilia nyererei
GATCCTGGCGTAGGTTCCTGGGGAGTCCAGATGCTGCAGGATGAAGTGTAGGGCCATGTTGATGGCGTCGTCTACAGACCTGTTGGCTCTGTATGCAAACTGCAGGGGGTCCAGGAGGGGGGCCGTGAGGGTCTTGAGATGGGAGAGAACTAGGCGCTCAAATGACTTCATGACCACAGTGACAGTTGTAGTAACGTGTCGTTGAGCATGTGCACGTAATCAGTACTTTTATATATAAAGATGTAAAATATATACAGATTTATTTATGATCAGCTGTTGTGGTGAGATACTCCAGAAATTACATTTCATAACCTGGAAATGAGCAAGCAGAAGATCAGGAGTGCTGATTATTGATTGACCTGCAGTAACTTACTAAGGTCAAAGTGACTAAGACCTCAGAGTGTCAACAGTTACTCAATCAGACTTAACCACACAGATGGCTTTTCATAGAAAAATGTTTAAACCTTTAAAACTAGAAAAAAAATCGCTCATTCGGTGCCAGAAAACACATAAAATGCTATTGTTGTTGTCATAAAGCACACCCAGGGTTTTTTTTTTTCTTTTTTGTAAAGGGGGTTCTGTAATTTTAGAAAGTTCCCATTTACACGAGGAGTGAGGGTCACTTCTGTTTTTTGCTCATTCAGATTGAAGATGTTTAGAGGTATCTGGGATTGTATCTCAGCAAGGTTGTTCTTGGGAGGAGGGTAGGTTTGTGAGTCATCTGAATAACAGTGTGAGGGGAGTAGGTGATGCTGAAAAGCCACCCACAGAAAAAATGTCTGCTGGTTAAAATAAGATTTAAACTGCTAAAGAGCAGTTCCTGTAATGCTTTCACAACTCTCCAGTCTACAGACAAGCATGCAATAATCCACTGTGTGTAATGCAGCACTTGGATCTGAAAGTAGCAAGTACCCGGTCCTGGAGCTGAAGCTGGTGACAAACAACAGAGAAAAGGAGTTTGGAGATCATTAAAAGCAGTATGGCATGTTTAAAGTCAACTGGAACATTCCCAGTCAGAAGATGGGTGTTAATAATGGACAACACTCAGCCCAACAGTTTAAAAATACTAATTTAATATAATATTAGTCTAATAACATCCTGGCAAGATGGTGTCATCCATTTGACCATATCTTGATGGCATGGTGCTAAGTTACCAGCTAAAGGTGCCAGTATACCCACCATGTTACTCGCATGCCGTCTGTGACATCATTACACATTGATTTCTGCTCGCTGTTCTGACCGCTGAGTCTCCTGAACAGTAGGTGTCAGCACCAGATGGTAGCGCCACATTAACATTGGTTAAAAGAAACAGGGGAAGATTTAGTAACTGGAGCAAAGCTTTTTTCATCTTTGAATCTCTATGAGTCTCTGAGCGTACTGTACTGATAAATCATTAAAATCAACACTATCTTACACTCGTGCCTTCAACCCAGCGGCAGCAGTAAAAGCACAACGCGCCATGTTACAAAAAGCAAGAGTTGTTTAACTTGTAGAAATGGTTGCTATGCATATGATGTCAATTTGATGCCAACTTTATCGTACATCGCAGTTAACAAGCCACTGCAGGGCGGGTATAAAATTTAGCGGGCTTTATTAGTAACATCCAGAAAAATGTTTGGTGCCCTCTGGTGGCCATAACAGAGGTCCAGTTCAAGGACTCCAGCTAGCTAAAGTTAAATCTAGCAGACAGTCAGCAGCTTCAGCCGTGTCACCATCCACCTGTCAGTCAAAGAGGTCACGCCTCTAATAATGCAAAGTTTAAACCTTTATACAATTTAATTTGTAAACCTGTTTAAATAATTTAAACAGGTTTACATATAAAGGGGAAATCAAACGTCTTTTTTTCTGCTGTAAAGTTTTAACATGGGAGTCTAAGGGCCTCAAGTCAGGTTGCTAGTTTAATAATAAAAAATAATACATTAAAAAAAGCCTTGACCTCCCAGATTTGGACATATGCTGTATTGGTAGCTGAGAGAGCCATGGATGACTTAAATACTTGTTGATCCACGTAATCTAAAATCTTCTGTGATCAAATAACTGAATAATAAAGACCTCTTCTGTCTGTTTAAGCTTTTGGGGGTGGACCTTCTCACAGTTTATTCACAGACTCAGATCCAATCAGACTTACAGTTCAGTCTGATAAACGTCCCCATCGGGTGCCAAACAGCAGTCTCTCAGACTGGCAGATACAGACATGTTCAGGCTGCTGCTCCTGCTGTTTTTAACATGGATGACCTCAGCGCTGGTCAGGTAGGACAATTACACCTTTGTTAATATGGTTGTTCTCTTTATATTAACAGCTGTCCATCCACCAGGGATTTAACAATATAAAGTCTGATTTTCTTCTTTGTTGTACATTTATCGAGGTGCTGTTTAGTGGACCTTCCTCTGTTGAGCCAAAACTAGGCCAACTGTTTTCAAATCAAAAAAGACAATTTGATATAAAAAGTTTACAGAGATACTAAAATGTTCCATCGTCAGCATACCTCTTAGACGGACGCGCTCAATTCGTACTCGATTGCGAGCTGATGGCCTGCTGAATGAGTTCCTGAAGGATCACGCCCCTGACATGATTAATCGCCGTTACGCTCAGTGCTTCCCGTCCAGCACGCCGTCACTGAGGCTCGGACGCACCAGCGAGAGGATCTACAACTTCATGGATGTAAGAAGAACAACACTGAGAGTTAGGGTTGCTGGTTCAAAGCCTTCAGCTATTATCAAAATATCCAGTGAGAAGTTTTAACCTTGTTACAGTGATTTAAATATTCCTCTAGGGGTCAGTGTTGTTCATAAATATGCTGATTTGTTAAGAATGATTATCAGATTTAAGGGAAAGTTGCTCAGTTCCGAAATATCAGTATGTCCTAAGTATGCAACTTAAGCTGGACAGAAGCAGTATTAAGTATTATTACAGAAGCAGAAATAAAATAAATAATAAATAAAAAGTTATCATTTGTACTGCATTTCCATTCTTTATGTCCTCACAAGATATATGTTCCCAAAGTAAGACGTAGTTATTTCCTACATATAGAAGTTTTAAAATGAAAACAACACAGCCCAGTTTACTGAATAGAAACTAACTTAACTAATTTATACTATGAAAACAAAGGGAGTGCCAAGCTGGCCAAAATATGTTAGCATACATGCTAACATTAGCATGAGCATGTCACAACCAGCTACCTTTTTATTTATCTCAGAATTTTTCAAATTAAAATCTCAGCCACACTTTGTGCCCCTGCTGCGTTTCAGGCTCAGTTTTATGGTGAGATCAGTTTGGGGACTCCAGAGCAGAACTTTTCTGTGATTTTTGACACTGGATCAGCTGACCTCTGGGTGCCATCATCCTACTGCATCAGCGAGGCCTGCGGTAACACCTTACATAGCACCACACAATACCACACAACACCAGTGTTGCATTTGCAGGTCAGGGCAGCCTGACTTTGGTTTATTTTGTTCCAGTCTGATAAGAAGTTCAAAGTCTGTGTGTGTCTGTGTGTACTTGTATAAAGATGTTGTAGGCACATAAATCTGACAAAGGCAAGTCCACATAAAGTAAATAACATGTAATGAATATAAGAAAAGATAATGTCTATGTGTGTGTTTGCATTCACAGCGCTCCACAAGCGTTTCAAGGCATTTAAATCAGCTTCGTTCAGGCATGATGGTCGGAGATTTGGGATTTACTACGGATCAGGTCACCTGCTTGGAACTATGGCCAGAGACACACTGAAGGTCCAAAAGCTCTCAAAATTAAAAAGCTAAACTTCAGTATTAAAATTAACTAACAGCTGCCACGATTAATTTCAAAAATATTTTCATCCATCAAACTCAGTTTGACATTCAGGCACAACTAAAGGAGTACTGTTTTATCTTAATCAACTTGTTCCAGATTGGTGGTCTAACCATCCTGAACCAAGAGTTTGGGGAGTCCGTTTTCGAACCTAGTGAATCATTCCTGACGGCGAAGTTTGACGGTGTTCTGGGAATGAGTTACCAATCCCTTGCAGAGATTCTGGGCACCAATGTTTTTGACAACATGATTGCACAGAAGCTTGTGGACCAGCCAGTGTTCTCCTTTTACCTGAGCAGGTGCATTCATATCAGGAGCTCACCATTTCACCTCAATTAGATGCTCATTGTCATGCTCAGAGGAGCATGAGAGGGAGGATAATTACTTCTTCCTGTCTATTAACCTCTTACTACCCACCTGGTTGTTGGCAGCCCTGCTGAAAATATGGATGGGTTTAGTCTTACATTGTAGATGTTAAGAGGGTTTATTTTTAGAATTTCTGGGTAAGCAGCTTTAAAAATCATGCTTTGAAACAGGCAGAAGTTTCACAACTAGTTCTTAAGTTTTGATAGAGTTTTGGTTGGTCAAGAGGGAAAGGCAGAGCAAGAGATAGCCACAGAGAAATGGAAAGGTCAAGGGTAACCAGGAAGTTCAAAGGGGTTTTACTGTGAGCTGTGGAGATTAGAGTTTTTCCCAAGGTTTCAGTTTTTTAAATAGGGTCTGCCTAGTCTGTGTCTAGGTCCAAGACTTATAGACTTCCTACCATCTACAGTGATATCAGAACAAATCCGCTTGGCTTCACTGACAAGAGCATCTGGTGAGCAGTGTTTCAGAGATACTTGATGTTTAGGGAGGTCTTATGGCTTCTAAGTATGCTTAAGTACGACAGGGTAATTCTACAATTTCGATCATAGACATGTTAGGATAAAGAAGAACAATCACCAGGTGAACCAGGAAGATCCACATGGTTGTAATTATTTAAGCATTCCTCCAGTGTTTCAGGGGTCCAGTCCAAGAGTATCTGGTTAGGCACTCGACAGAGATGCTGTACTTCTTGAGGGATATAAATGTGTTTGTTGTTTTTAATATGAGAGTTCTTATCTTTTGTTTACGTAAATGTGAGTTTTGTGCCCGCAGAAAAACCGGCCGTACCAATCCAGCAGGGGAACTGTTGTTAGGTGGAACAAACGAAGCGCTGTATATTGGACCAATCAACTGGCATCCTGTCACTGCCAAGGGGTATTGGCAGATCAAGATGGACAGGTACATTTTTCATATCCCAACAGCACAGCACTTTGGCAGTGTACTATGAACCACTTACACTAGGGGAAATGGCACAAGACCTTTACCCTTTCTTGTGAAGACATTCATTAATAGAAACATAAAAATGCTTAATATTTCAGTGTAGCAGTACAAGGTGTGAACTTGTTTTGTCCAAGTGGATGTCAGGCGATTGTTGATACTGGAACTTCCCTCATTGCTGGACCAACCAATGACATTCTGAGGCTCCAACAGCTGATTGGAGCAACACCCTCAAACTTGGGAGAGGTACCAAAATATGTCATCTCATAGTCTACTGAAAGACCAGAGAAAGTTATGACTTTTTCAAAGAAAATGTTTAACCTACAGAGGGGACACTTAGACCTACTACTTATTCCTGCTTCAAAAACAATATCAGATATTTCTTGAGAATACTATATGACTACCGTAACTGAATTTTTTCAGCATGTCACTCCTCATTTTGTGTGTTTCAGTTTGTTATCGACTGTGCCAGGTTGTCCAGTTTGCCTCAGGTGACTTTTGTCCTGAATGGAACAGAGTACACACTAACAAGTGAACAGTACATCAGGAAGGTAAGGAAGGCTTATTGTTTTCTTTAGCTTGTGTTAGAACAGCTGCCAGTCTTCTCTTTCTTTTTATTTTCTTTTTCTTTCTTTATTTTTTTGATAAAATAGTAGGAAGGGTAATTGTTTTGGCGTATTCAAAAATGCGTATTATTTTATTATTTTAATGATGCACCTGTCAAATGGCTGAAATCAGAGATTGTTTTGAAATGCAGCTAGCATTTAAACTTCTGTTTATAGATTCTTTGCTTTTTTTCTTTTTTTTTTTTACCTCACGGCTAAAAGAAACCACATAAAAAAATTCATAAATAGATCATTAATACATTGAGACTTAAGTGCAAATTTAGTAATTTGGCAGCTATATTTATTTTATATACTTTCATATTTTTACTAACAATTAAAATTGCTTAAGAAATAGAATGTCTCTTTTATACATGAAGCTACTAAAAAACTACACAATCCACTTTTTGTCATTATCAGGAGACACTTGGCAGGAATGAGTTCTGTTTCAGCGGTTTCCAGGCTATGGACATTTATTCCAGCACAGACCCTCAGTGGATTCTGGGAGATGTATTTCTGACAGAGTACTACTCCATCTTTGATAAAGGACATGACCGGGTCGGCTTAGCACGTGCCAAACACTCTCCTGAACCATAACTTATTGGCGAACTCAACAGTAAATAAATACTGCACAATTGAAAAGCATTTTGTCATTCTCTGGCCTATTATTGTTCTCACATCATTCTCCAAATACATCAAGGACAAACAACTGTCTAGAAACTGCTGAATATTGCTGACAATACATTAGCCATTACTTCTGCCCCAATGACCACAAAGTTAACATTTTATTTGAAAAGGTACAGTTATTGGAGATTTAACAGCAGCAACAGGGATTGTACATTCATCACTTTATCTACATTTACAAAAGCACGTGTGATTTACAGTAATCACGGAAAGAAAGAAGATTTTGTTCTTATCCCCTGAGTACCAGTGTTTCATTAAGTGTTACAGTTCCTCTAATGGCCACCAGATGGCATCCAAGAAGAGTTTATTGAAGTGGATGAGAAACCCCCCTCCCCCCCATTCTTTCAGCATAAACAGCTAACTTGAAATGTTCTCATGTGGGCTGGAAATTATTCTTCAGCTAGAAAAATCACAAAGATACATAGGCTTGTTTTTTTGTTGTTGTTGTTGTTTGTTTGGGGTTTTTTTGCACACGTTTCAACTCTAATAATTGTTGATTATTTTGTCTCATTTTGCCTCATTTCAAATTTTTTAAGGAATCATCTATGGGGGTTTTGTAATCTTTGGAATACCAGGATTAAAGAGTAATTCCAGCAAATTTATTTTTAATGTGCTACTTAACGTCTCATTGGGCCATACTTAATTTGCACATTCTGATACAAAAATTCAGGAAAAAGAAAATTCACACAAAACACCATATGGTGAGTTAAACAGCACAATTTTTATGCATCTTTATGAAAAAAAAAATTGCATTTGGACTGTAGATGAATATGCAGATAATTAGCTTAAATCGGCAGTTGCCCTGGATGAAGTTCCTGAATTGAGATGGCAAAATGAATGATCTAAGAGATGGATTTCAGTGTTTAACCATCCAGAGTCTGGCTCATCACAGTGATTCATGATTTCCCATTTTAAATTTGAAGTTCACCATTTAGTACACGGGTTTACAAGGGTACACGTTTTAAACTTGTTCAGTTTCCAAGGTATTTCAGTCAAGTAATTAAGATTGGGCATAAATATATTGTTGGATAAAAAT
>NW_005187520.1:1543336-1565103 GCF_000239375.1 Pundamilia nyererei
ATTGTTTTTGATGTGTGTTACTACAATGATTGATTTAATTATAAAATGATTTGATTGCTAGAATGAGGAAGCTTGGGAGAACATTTCTTAAAAAAAACAATACATGCTATTAAACATTGTCAGCGGGGTCAGGAGTATTTATCTTTAATAATAAGTTAAACCTCACAGGATTAAAATGGGGGTTCATGCTAGAACTGAAGAATAGTTGTTTGCGGTTTATTTTTTTGATAGATCATGGTGGCAACAACTGATAAACCCAAAAACCTAGCTTAAATACATCCCTTAAGAGGCCATGTAGATCCTGTTTTCCAAGTATTTTTGGTTAAAAACAACAACAACATTAAAGAGTCTTCTTCTTAGGCAACATGGTATTCATGTTACTCAGTTTGGTCTTACTGAACAGCTGAAGTTGTGGCTGGTTCTTATTTCTTTTCGAAACTCTCTGATTGGGAGCTGGTGTTTTTGACCTCTTCATTGTCGTTGGTTTCTTCCTTCTCATCCTCCTGAGTCCCTGTTATTCCCTGGAAGTCGTAATCGGGGTCAGGGAGCTGCAGAGTGTCTGAGGTTGGACCAGGGGATCTCCTGGACTGGAATCGAGCCAGTCCTTTTCTCCGCCGCCCCAGTCCTTTAGGACTTGGCAGGCTGCGGACCGATGCCTTTGAAGTCTGCCTGGAGAACTGGAGTGAGAACTGACGCCCCCGTGGTTTGGTTGGCTGACGATTATGGCCATTGACAGTTGTCCACCGAAATTCTTTGGGCCCAAGTTGAGTGGGGGAACAACAGAGAGAGGACGCAGTCCTGGAAATACAAAAAGAAAAAAATTAATTCTCACCTAAAGGGCAAGTCTAAGATTATAAAATACTGGGGTATAATTATTAAATTTTCAAAACCTTTTATCTCAAAATGAAGTTTGATGGCCGAACATGGAGTTGAATATCGTTAAAAAGGACACTGGCTGATCACCTTAGGGTTTCTGAGCCTGGGGCTTCATCAGTGGGGGAAGGATTCAGGCCATTCTGAGGTTTGGTATACGAATCCACATTCTGGCAAACGTCGCCACATAATGGAGGGCTGATGACAAGCTGGGGGAAAACAGAAATGGAGCTTTCCGGTGAGGGTGGGTTGCTGTTGACCTCCCTTAAGGTGGACAAAGTGTCCATGGAAGGCTGAGACATGAACAGCGAGGACAGTGGAACATTGATCCCTGGTCCTGCATTGACCCTGGATTTAGAAATGACCAACAGAAAACATAAAAGATCAGATCATTGTAATCTGTGGACAGCTAGATCTTAATATATAAATTATTAAATAGGAACCTTTGGTACTATCAGTAGGATACCAGTTACACATCTATTCATGCTTTAAATATTCTAATACCTGACATCTGGGAAGAAACTGCCAGTTGCATCACTGCTATGTCGTTTGAAGATGGGTCGAGGGGGTCGGAGGTCAGGAGGTTCCTGAACACTAAGCAGACGGCGGACCCGACCCAAAACCTGCAAACATTAAAAATATACTCAGAATCTGAACTTAAAGACTTTATCATTAGTACCTAATGTCAAAGCTTTAAATTTAACAGGTTTCAAATTGTTCTATATTTTTATTCTTCTGCTGTACAAGAGTAGCTATGTATGATTCACAGTTCAAAAATCATTCTTATGTATCATTTACTGGACTTTGATGGTGTCCTTCAGTCCATCTTACCTATCAAACCAGCCATCCCTTTAAGGTCACCATCCCTATAAGCCAACATTTTTCTGATTGGCTGCCCCTCATAAATTAACAGCTTTGACACAACGTGGGTGGGGTTTCTGTGAATCTGATGACCAAAAAAGGAACATCCCTTCTCTGTGACATCAAACAGGTCCGAGTGCAGAAAAAAATCACCAGCAACAAAGCATTTAGAACAATTTAAAGCCTTAGGGTTTACCACACAGGGGTTACGGTATTTTCTGCACTATAAGACGCACTTAAAATCCTTTAATTTTCTCAAAAATCAACAGTGCGCCTTATAATCCGGTGCGCCATATGTATGACTTCTGGTTGTGCTTACTGACCTCGAACCGATTTTATGTGGTATACGGTACTCAAAAAATCTGTCAAAAGATGTTTTAGTATGACTTTGGTAAGCTAAGAAGCCACACCACTTGATGGATTGTCGGAGCATTATGGCTACCATAGTCAGGAGTCTCGCGGGGTAATCTCGGACCAAAACGCGTCCGCTTCAGGTCCAAAACACTGCGGCATCACTGAGAGTTACAAACTGTCTAAATTCTTTCATCTTTAATAAAATGATCAGCGTTGCTGCTTTACCAGATGTAACAATTAAGTTTAACATCCAGGCACCCATCAAAACAGAATATGTAATGTTCTGACTGAGAGATTACTGAAAAAATTAAAACGTACAGCTCTGCTATCACTTCCAACAGACCCAAGACAGAAAACTAAACAGCAGTGACTTTTGTAGGTTTACTGAAGTTGGGCTAGCTGGTATATAATGATGTGCCATGTGATCGCTAGCAACACAGCTATGTTAGCATAACATAAACACAATGAAGCTGGGGGATGAATGTTAACTTTTTTCCACTCGATAAAAGTTAACGTGAGGGTTCCCGATGGTTAGGGGCAAAGGCAATCGCATGGCAGGATGCTGTAAACGGACCAAATTTCACTCAGGAGAACAACTGAGATAATCCATCTACAGTACGAGGTTGTCATAAATATACTGCAACAATATGGGAATAGAGCACCTGCGAGAGAATTCAACATTAATGAATCAATGCTGGAAGTGGCGCAAGCAAGAAGAATGAGTTGAGTAAAGTTTGTCTTATCAGACTGTTTTGTTTCGCTTAATGCGCCTTTTAATCCGGTGCGCCTTATGAATGAACACAGACAGGTTCATCGACAGTGCGCCTTACGGTCCGAAAAATACGGTACTTGTACATTGGCCTTCCTATTAAAAGGTTGGTTTAATATGAAAATCCAACACTGGAATAGGACATATATGGCAAAAAAAACAAGGAAAAGTATAACAAATCCAAAATAAGGTTTAAGTTAAGGCCTCATGATTAAACTGTTTAACAAATAATATCTCTCAAGGTCAACCCCCTTATTTACATTTTCACAAGTACTTATTTTTCTACTCTCTGCAGTTTTTATACTTACCTCCTTTTTTCCAGAAATCAATTTTAAATTAAAAAATGAAAGCAATAAACATTTTACCGACTCTTGGCGCCGCGGCAAAGTATAGTCCTGTTGCCGCTGATGGTCGTGGCTAACATCAGTGTCGTCAAACTGCAGGATGTCCGAGAGACTGGAAGAGACATTGAAAAAGACTTTGTCATGCTGATAAAACTTCTCTAAAAAAAACTAATTCTATAACAACTAGCACGTCTGTGACAATTCACCCACACAGACTGAGCTACAATGTGAAACATAAACTCCAACACGTCCTTCAGGAAAAATGTTTGTTCTCTAGAGGATTATAACTGTGCATCAGCCGCTAAACTTGATCCCTGACCCCATGTCGGTGGTGGAGCCAAGAAATGAGGGGATGCAGTAGTCTGCAGCAGCCAGCGTGTATGGTGGCCGTGCATCGCAGTCATTCCAGTAAATGTCTTTGGTCATGTGAGGCATGTTCATGTGCATCTCATCCACTGCCAGGAGAGACACCTGCAGGAACAGGTAAAGAGGAAGAATGAGGCGTGTTCAGTTTTCAAGAGACATTATTTATAAAAATGTATTAAGTAAGATTAAATTGGTAAGAAAATCTACCAATAATTTAACAGGAGAATCTTTCATAGTCAAATCTAATCCGGTTGATTGATTGTGCTTCTTGGAAGAATGGATATTATTATATAACTATAAGAAGGAAGAAAACTGCCTAAATCACAACTGAAAAGAGCTCAGCAATATTTTTAATTATTTTTTTATACTTAAAGGAAGTAAGGAATTTATAAAAGATGGCACAATATGTTGTATTAAATATCACATTTGCTTTTCTTGTTAGTTTATTTTCTAACCTTGTTGTTGTTTCTGATTTATTTTGTCACATTTATTTATTCATTTATTTACTGCTTTCATTTTCTTCTTATTTACCAACTTGTTCAATGTTAGTTTATTTCTTTATTTCTGTTTATTTCTTTATTTTCCCATTGTATTTCCCCAATAATTCACAGATTTTGAATTACTGATTTATTTATTTTTTGTTATTATTATCTTATTTTTTTCTGCATTTTCTCTTTTTTTTATGTAAACAAGGGTGTGATTTAAAGTATAATATGGGCTAAATGTTTAGCCAGAATGAAAAATAAAACAGATTATGAAAACAACAACTTTGACCAAAATCAATAAATAAATGACAAATTAAATGGTCAGTAAATCAACAGGATGTAATACAAAGAAAAATGAATGTAGAAGCTCACTGAATGAGAAACATCAAATGTCACATTTTAGGAATCAACTGATGTCCTTATATATTTTTTCTATTATTTTGCGGTCTGTAACGCATTCTTCATTTGAGTAATTTTTTCATGAATGAGTGAATTGGGTAGTTTTGGTCTTTTATATGTTTTTGTGATTTCATATTTGCAAATATATAGTCATAGTTCTAGTTCTAGCATGCTAATAAAAGTTTGAATTATTTATTCAGAACATTAACTGTTACACAAAACAATGGAAATGTAAAAACTATTTAATTTTGATTTCTGTTTTCTTATAAATACAAAAATCCATGTTGTAAGCTTTGTCATTATGATTTATTTAGTGCGGATTGATGTGGAAATTCATTTAGAGTGAAATGAAACAGAGTAAAAAATAAAAGTTTACTCTAAAACTTGCTTTCGAGTAGCTTGTGTTTAAATTGTGTGTAGCTGGGCCTCATGTGGCATCATGTGCTTGACTTCGTTGCGTGATGTAAAAATAAAACCAAGTGTGGAAATGTTCCAGAGTATATTTTTGTCCAGCAGGAGAAACGTGTAGGCAGCTCCTTTCCATCTATTCCGTTCTGCTCCCTGACAAACCACAACAGTTTCTCATGTTCCCTTTCTGTCCACGATAAAGTCAAAAGTGTTTGTTCTACCAGAACAGACCCTGGAAATATAAGAGACTTTGAGCCTCCGTCATTGCTGACCTGAAGGTTCCTGTCGATGATCCAGTTTGCCTCAAAGTCATCGTCATCATCGCCAAACGGGTTGATCAGCTGCTCTGCTACCTGCCAAACAAACAAACATGTCTGAAAATCAGTCAAACTAAAAACACAAAACTGCCTATATGTAAAAAAAATAAATATTACTACTGCTCATGACAATCGAGATGGCCGTTGTCACTGCTCTGTAGGTTTCCTCGTCTCTGTTTAAGGGATTTTTCAACATTGCTTGCATTATAGTGATACCAGCATATGTATCTCCAATTTCTACAAAATATTGTTTTTGAGAGGATGTAGCAGCTTTAGTTTCTTTTACCATGACACTGAGAACAAAACATTTATAACCACACTACTTGTGACACTCTGGCTCATGCAATATTTCTGGCTCGTCTCCACCAAGTAGATTATTATTAACTTTGTGTTATTTATATAACAGAAATACGTCATGAGATGAAAGAGGTCAGCCACAAATGTACTGATGTGTTTCAAGCAGAAGAAAAACAAGATAGACACATCATTTTGTGTTATTAAATGTGTTATTAAATAATTAATCTGAAATATCTCATATAAACTTGGTCTTATTTCCCAATCAGCATCCTCCTTCTGCTTTTATTAATTGTACTCCTTCCATTAAAAATACATTTTGTTTGTGTTTGTCTACATTTGAGTTCCAATTTTGTACTGAAGCATAAGAACTGTGTGTGTTTTTGGCTTATTACTGCCTATCTTATCTCTGCATTTAGTACTAGATAAATAAGTACTTGAATTTTTGAATATGCAGTCATGTAGATTACATACATTAGCATATGTTACCCTGTCTCTGTGAAACTGTAGGACACATCTTCCATGAAAAATATCTGCATAAATATATTTTGTTGTATAACAAACTTGAGGAATAAAGAAGTCCAAAACTAAATTTTACTTTTGCCAGAACAGCACAAAAGCCCCTCTGCAGGCTTCCAGACAGGAACCAATCAGACAACAGTGGGCTTTCACAGAGGTGTGACCTAATGAGACATGACACACCAGGCTTGATGAGTCATGCAAAGCTACTCCGGTGGAGTCTCTGACTAAAAATATAAATTCACAAGTTTGTTTTACATATTCACAAATTGTAGGAAAGAATTTATTTGACCTTAAGCCAGCCACAGTAGAAGAAGAACTGCAGCAAGGTGAAAACGGGGACGTACAGGTCAAGGTCATGACCTTGGTAACCACGGGTGTGGTCAAGAAACTGTCGACCAATTAGACAAGCAAAGAAAAAGGTGTAGACAGCAAGAGTGACAACCTAAAAGGGGAGAGAGAGTGAGAGTGTTGTTCAGATTCCTTCTTTTCTCTGTGGGCGATTCAGAGCTCTGATTCAGTTAGTGTAATGATTATGATGTGATTACATGAGCTACATCCGTATCAAACATGCCGCTGTGGCAAGTACGAAACAGAGAGGACGGACACAGACCTGTGTGTAAACCAGAGGGACACCGACCCAGTTGTAGCCAAAAAGAGTCGCACACCAGGTCCTGAAGCGATTCATTTCCTAACACAGAGAGGAAACAGCAGTCTTTCCCCAGCTTCCAGCAAACTGTGAATTTCTGTAACTCAGTAGGCTAGTTGGAAAAAGAGTCTCATTTGCCGTTCTGGGAAAGCTGAGTGTCACATTACCTACATGTCTCCTTTATGTGGTCACAGGCTAACGGGGGTTTTAGGATCTAACTGGCTCCAAAGGATGAATGAGTGTGCTTTGAGTGCTTAAGAGCTTTTTCCTCTCTAACAGCATATGTCTGTAATCAAATGGCAGCGTTGGAAAAAATATTAAGGTTATCTGATTATACTGATCTTTAATGGCCATACTGTATTGTTTTTTACCATGATGTTATCATGATAATGTAAGATATAAGCATGTAGTTAAATTAATAGTGATACATTATGAGACGTAAGTGGCTGAGCCCTTAAAACCACTGGGAAAGTGTTTACAGAGGTCAGGTCTAATGGCTGGTCTGTTACGCACTTCTACAGGATCAAAAATCTTTTTGCAGCTGTAAACAGTATAAAAGATGGACATAGCTTCTGGGTCTGACACCGGTCAACAAGCATTTTGGTACTGGCAGTTTTTCACCTGTGCTGTAGCAGATTTTACTTGCTGATGCCAAATGTAAAAACTGTTTTTGTTTAGCTTGTTGTGTTTTGTAGTTATGAAGTATTGGACAACTTCAATGACTGGGCAGAAACACCGATGCATTTCAGCATTTAAGAAATATGTTTATTTTCCAGAAAAGTGAAGCCAACATTAAGGAAGGTGTTTTTGTTGGTCGTGAAATACGTGAACTGATGTTTGATGACGTGTTCAAAACGAAACCGAAGCCTAATGGATCATCACCACGTGAAGCATTCATGTAGCATGTCCAGAATTTTCTTGGCAATCATGGAGCAGAGAAATTATCCACAGCTGAGCTTGTGGATAACGCGCTGAACGCATAACAGCTAATAAGTGCCAAAATATTAATGAAGATACACGCCTTACATCTCAACTTTCTTTCACCAAATCTGGTTGATGTCAGTCTCGAGGCTTCAAAATAGGGCTTCCAAAGATAGGATGTTGTCATAGAAGCTATGTCCACCCTTAGTCAATATTGCCCATTTCCAAACATGAAAAAGATAAAATAAATAAAATACCCAGGCTAATACTTTAAGCTTTAGTGTGCCCCAGGGAAGGGATTTGCTAATAAGTGACTAAATTATACTAATGATAATAAACGTCTTCATGGCAAAAACAAGAACCTGTGGTGGTGGTAAAGTCACTGCGGCGTCGTTCATCTATGCAATTTATTTCTTGTGTTTGAATTTATGCTTACATTGCTTACATTACATGCTTACAAATCATAAAAGTGTTGTGAGTTTATGGAGATTATGTTGCTAAGCAATTTCTATGAAGCGAACCACGGCGACGCTAACTGCCCTGTCGGCCAACAACAGTGACACATTATCCCTGCAGCGTTCTCTCGCCATAAAAGTGCATTTTTATAGTCACGTTGAGAATGTTCTGCAGGTCGATGCTGTCTTGGATGCGTCCTTCCTGCCGAGCTTTAGACGCCAGGTTGGAGAACCAGACAACAGGGATCCAGTACTTCAGGTGAGGAGAACGAACGTTCTCAAACACCTTCCTCTCCTCAGGTGTCATGAAACCTACAGATGGGGAAAAAACATTGTTTAAAATAAGTCAGTGTTGGATTCATGTTGATAGACTATTTAAATAAAATGATGGATCATATTGTTCCAAAGCAGTTTCAGACATAACGCTTCCATGCAGACAGACGTTTAGGTTTTGTTGACAGAGTATCAGCCCAAAGTACTTCTTTAATTGGCCAATAACAAGGTAGTCCCTGGAGTGATATCAGGAAGAAATTTAAGTGGCGAGGAGCCGAACTCTGACTTTTATATTTCTAGTTAAGACACATTAAGATCACAGTGTGCTCATTTTGAAACACAGCTGATACACACTAAAATACTCAGGCTCTAACCTGCCTCGACCACATGATCCATGGTCGGGAATCGTTTGCAGACAGCCGTGCTGACGGAGCGGAAGATGAGGAGCGATGTGAGGTTAACGTAACGTACCAATGTCCGACGCAGCAGGCGGCCATATTCGTCTTTACCCTGAACACAGCTGTAGAAAGATAGAAAACAAAAATGGAGTTCGTGATTATCGTCAGCTAACCACACCTTATTCTTCTTGTGTATTCAGGCTCGTTTTGCACGGGGCACTGAAGTGTTCCCAAATCACTAAACAAGACAAGGTAGCTTCTAAATAAGTTAATTATGGATTCTTAGTGGCTACATTTGTCTATCTTTGATGTAAAGTCTGTGAGTTCCTGTCTGTGCCTGTAGAGGGCAGTGTTTTTGTAGTGGATACTTGTGGCCTGTAGAGGGCACATTAGAGATGTAGACTGTACCTGGAGATGTGGAACATGAGTCTGTCCGGCCAGGGCAGGTTAACAAACTGATTCCACCACCGATTCACCACCAGAGTCACATAAAAACCTAAAACATTTATATTCAGTTAACACATAATAATTTGCAACTGTTGTGATAATGCAACCTATCCAAACAATTGAGCTCTTTTACAGCAGTAAATAAATAATCATGTCATGCTGACTTACAATGATGTTGCTGCAAGCACATTTAACATGAAGGACACATTGTGAGAGGCCCTAACCCTAAGAGTTTGATAGAGATCTTATCAAACTCTTATGATATACTTCAGTATTCAAACACAACACATGTCTGTCAGTCAGCGCTAAGCCCTGTTCTCAGTGGGTAATATTAGCTTGGCGTATCCTGAGATTATTATAATAACACTCTGGTTCTTTGATCCCCTGTAAATCCAACAAACTGTAAAGTGACAGCCAGGTGTTTGTTAAAATCTTAAATCTTAACCACCTGAAATATATGGCAATGACCCAGTGTGCACACATTTACAGGCGTGTATAAAGGACACACAGTGGTACTAAATACTGTCAGTGGACTTGAGTCTCACACACAGTTCACAGTTGTAGCTTGTAAACTTCATGTTGCAGTTTGCAAAATACCAGAAGTGCATTTATTTCTTTTTCTGCCACATATCCAGACCTCCGTCCAACATAGTCCAGATATATCCAGACCTCCTCTGAGGTCTTCTCAGCTATCAACAGGTATATCAGACAGGTGGATGTATGATCTAAATGTCTGCTAGGCTTTACCTCAGCCAAATGAAATTCTTTAATTCTGGACTGTGTTTGGAGCACTTTTAATACAATTATCTGACAAATAACATGGCTGGCTGTGAGGTTTAGTTTTGGTGAGTG
The DNA here is from genome assembly GCF_000239375.1 of Pundamilia nyererei. Classification (NCBI taxonomy): domain Eukaryota; kingdom Metazoa; phylum Chordata; class Actinopteri; order Cichliformes; family Cichlidae; genus Pundamilia; species Pundamilia nyererei. The sequence goes on from NW_005187520.1 coordinate 1,553,321, forward strand.
AGATTTACCTGGATGCTACTTAGCACTAATCATCAGCTATCTGTGAGTGACGCACCCACACAGAAAAACGAAAATCTATTGAAACTTGAAATTAAGCAGAGAATCAATGGATGGCATTACCTTGATTATCTCTTCTAAAGAGTGTATGTGTCCTCTAAGGACTGATTGGATATATGATGTTTCCTGGTCTATCCAGGGGTTCCCACACAATTTTTCCCGCTGGGAAAACCTCCAGAATAAAGCCCAGGATGCCCAAACTATGTGAAGTGACTGTTTTCAGTGCAATATTACTCTGAACCTGACTTTCTCGTGAGTCCACATTGTATATTCGAGACTCTAAGGTCAATTCACTTACTGCAAGGGCATTTTTACAGTTCATTTACTCTGGTCCAAATCAGTTGATGAGTTTTTAAACTTGTTAGTTTCCTCTATTGTCTGATTTCACACGTAGAAAAATTCAAGTAAACACCACACAAACTAAAATATGTCACTCAAACCACATGGTAGTGTGAAGTCCTCTTATTGGCCATGTGTGCGGAGCGGGAGTGACAGAAACAAAAACAGGACTATTTTTTGGATAATTCTAAAATTCATATTTATCTGGGAAATGTTTTGAGCAAAACTGTACTCTGCATATGGCTCCAAGTGTGATTAACATTTTCACATCTGAGTTTAATTTAAACAAAACTAAAGAGCACTCGCTGCAGGACACGACACCTATTTTGTTACATTGTGTTGTTGATGTCATCACAGTCATTTAAGACCATGGGTCATTTTTGTCTGGATACTTTGATAAATTGTCAACTCATGCACATGCATCTCCTGTTTTTGGCATTTACTTTAGTTACTGACACTATTTGTCTTTTATTTTCTGGAAAAACCACATTTTAGGAACTGTCAGGTTTTAATCTTTTTTTCAGTTGACAAACATAGTGAATATGCATCCTGGGATGGTGGTGGTGATGGTGGGTGGAGATCAGCTACACAAACATTCATCCTGCTTTTAGCCTTTTCTCCTCTTTAATGATCCGATTCCATTAGCAGGCTGCTAATGAGGCAACCAAACACCCCCTCTGTTCAGCTCTCCGCTCAAGCAGGAAACACACTTACAGTTATATTTGAGTTTTCATGTCGCTCTTTTTTTATTAGACTTAATTTTTACTTTAGTATAATAATAACACAGGTCGGCTACGTTCTTCAATCCCCTGAGAATCTCTCAAGTCTGAAAGGCATTAGGAATGAAATCTAGGAAGATAATAAAATGTTATGTAATCTCTTCCAGTATCTGAGAATCACTGGTTAAATGATCATAAAGCTTGTTTTTAAAATATAAATATATTAAGTAAAATATAGCAACTAAATATGCTTACTGTATAATTGAGACTTTTCATGAATGGACAAGATGAATATCAGATATGTAACTCAACCATTCACCACAGTGACGTCTACTTTAGTCTGGAAGTGTTTCTTTCAGAACAATCGTCCATGTGATGATTCATGTGTTTTACATGTCATCAGTTCAGATAGTAGTAAGCTTTAAGGTTAGGACCTTGTGCAGACAATGGTGACTGTATAGCACATGGTACACTTGACTCCAACTAAGTCCCTGAACTGGACTCTGCAACATGTTTGTGGAGAATTTTTACTGCAGTTATGTTAAAAAAATTGTGGCTTGCTGAACAGTTAAAATAATAATAATAATAATAATAATAATAATAATAATAATAATAAAGTCTTTTATATAAGCATTTTTCTAAACAATATTATAAAGTGCTTTACAGAAAGCATTTTTAAGAAGTTATTAAACACATCTGTCAAAAAGAAAACAATAACAAAAAAGTTGCTCTACCTTCCTGCCCAAAAAATCCACTACAACCACAGCACTAACACACTCACAGTGGCTTTACAGTTCTATGAAGTCAGACAGAAAGGTCTAACCGTGAGGTTAAAAATGGAATTAGCCTGTATGTTTCTTTTAAAAGAAAAATACTAGAAGACTATTGAAATAAAAGTAAAGCTATGGTTTGTCAGCTAACATACCCAAGACGAAGGTGACGGGGATCTGTTCAGCATATTTGTCACAGTACATGGAAAGTTTCTCAAACAGTCTCTTCTGATCCTCGGAGAGCACAATCCTAGAGGACAGAGGAAACCGTCGTCACTGCCAGCAACTAAGAATCTAACATATGAGAAATTCTTCTGAAGTTACTCTTCAGCCGATCAGAAAGTTTCTGAATGAACTACAATAAGCTGCAGGTCTGTTGCCCAATATGTGCTTCTATTCAGAAATACAAAGTCAGATAAATCTTTTTCTACACAGACATTTTCTGATATACTGTATTAGTTATTTAATATAAAACCTTTAATGAAATTGCATAGAAGGCTCACATCCTGTTTGCCTGGAGTCAGATATGTGGTTACAACTTGATGAAAGCTAAATAGTCAACTTTCATTTGTAGCATATATAAATGATAACTCAGTCATGTTGTTTGTTTTGTACAACAGTCTCATCAAGTTAATTTATTCTGTCATATTATATTTATTGTAGTGAGCTGTTATACTTTATTTAAGATATTTTGCTAAATAATGTGTTCATTGTTTTCCCTGCTGCAATAAAGGAATTTGGCAGGTTTGGGGCTGTGAAATAGATCTTTTCTTAAATATATATGAAGATAGTATCAAAAACAAGAGCCGCTGAGACATAGTTTTAGAAAGAGGAGATTGTGTTACTAGGTCCCACCTCCTGTTTTACCCAAGTCTGAGCTTAGCTGTTGTTGTATCAGATTCTACTAATATTTTGTTCTCACTGATTGGATAGCAGGGGAAAAAATGCAGTGGTCCCATGGATCTGTCAAAAAAAAAAGTTGAACAATTTAGGGCAACTGATTTGGTGGTTTGTTTTGTATGATTTACGCTTTAAAATAATCCCAGTTCATTGTATACTGGATCTTGATACTAAGGTTATGACAGAGAGCTAAAACTAAAAACTAAAAACCAAAATAAAAGTTTTGGAAAATAAAAACTTCAGAAAGAGCTGAAAGATTCAGACAGAACAAAGCTCATTTAGCTTCTTCCCCTTCTGAAACACTCTAAGATCAAACTTTTGCTCACAGAATATGAACATTAATCATTCACAAGATGAAAAAAATGTTTTTGGTTGGCTCATGTTGCTAACCAAAAAGGGGCGGAGCTTATAACCACTAGAGTGAGGATATATTTTGGCTTCACTTCTTGGGACTCATCCGACATTACATCGAGTTTTGAGTTGTATCAGCCACTCTGGACAGTGTAGCAATATTTATTAGTAACTATGTTGAAATTTACAAGAATTTAAAAGAAACACTTGCATGATGCACAGCTGTAATACGACACTGTCGCTTCCCTTCCTGTGACTGTGTGTGTGTGTTTGACCTGTATACGACGCTGAGGACGGTGTACAGCAGAGCAAACAGGATGAACTCTCGGTACAGCAGCTTGTAGATGCTCCCCTTCCAGCGCAGCAGCAGCTGGTGAAAACCGAAGAAGGTGGCGTTGGCGACTTTACTGGAATAAGTAACCGTCATCCTGAGACTGAGGAGCAGACTAAGACCTTCATCCAATGGGAGCTAGTGGATAGTCCCACTGGTTTTCTGGTTACAGCCTGGATAATTAACACCACCTTAACATTATGAACATAAATGATCACTTTTGTTATTATTGCTGTATTTTACTCACAGAAAAATGCCGTTGCTTCCTCCTCAGCAGTGCTCTTCATCAGGCTTCTTTCCTGATTTCTTTTTGCCAAATGCCAACCAAACACACACTCTTTCTCTATCTCTTCCGTTCTCTCTCTCCCTCTTTTCTCTTCACCATGATGCTGTCCAGTTGCCCAGTAATGCCAGGCAGCACACACACACACACACACACACACACACACACACACACACACACACACACACACACACACACTATTCAGAGCTATATTGATGAGCCAGAAGGCTAAATGTAGTCATGTTTCAGCTGTGTGTGTGCCAGCATACATAACATTCGAGGTAAACATGTATAAACAGAAACACTATAAGAGGCAACATGAGGTCATAACACAGAGTGACAGTGAACAATCAAATAAACATAAATGTTTTAATATGACTATAAAATAATAAAGAAAGATTCATTTTAAATCTTTTTTAAAATTTGATTATAAAACATTTAAATACCAAACAGCACTAACTTTATATTTCTAAAGAGGTTTTCCATTTGCCTCGAGTCAGATGAAATTTGTTTAGTGGCATCTAGTGGACACTAGAGCAACTCAACTAATTCATGTTGAGAAATATGGAGGGCTCATGGTGCCAAAATAACAAATTAAATAAAAATAAAAAAATAGGGTCCTTCGCAGTATCTTACCTATTCCTAGGACTGCACTCTTCTGGACAGAGATCTCAGATGTTGTTCCCGGGGTCTGCTGGAGTTACTCGCCTAGCTTGGGGGCCACTGCATCGAGTACTCAGATTACAACTGGGACCACTGTTGCCTTCACCCTCCACATCTTCTCGAGCTCTTGTGCTCCTTATGCCCTACATTGTCTCAGGAGCATCGCTGCACAGCCTACCCTTGGGGTCTTTCCTGGTGTGGTAAACCCCAACCTTTTTTGCTTTTGTGCTCAGAGCGTGTTACTGTGAGGTCATGGTCAGTGTCCCTGTGCTGGCTTTCAGTCCAGGTTTGTCAAGCCACAGTTTCAGATTGAAGAAGTCAGTTGGATGACTCATGAAACGTAGTCAGTATCTGTAGCCAGTCTTGTTGATGGGCTTCAGTACAGCAGCGGGATCCAGGCCTGATCTGCTCTTCATTTTTTTCGTGTTTATATCATGTGAGACAAATGTCTTGGTGCATGTTCAATCATCCGAGGAAGGAAATCCCAAAAAGTTTCTTTTCTTCTGGACGTAACGTTTTTATTGGGAGAAACGTTTCATCACTCATCCAAGTGACTTCTTCAGTCTAGGTGACTGCAGGTTTTCCCAATCTTATAAACAGTACATTTGCATAATGACTGAAACTAGCACCACTGAAGGAACAAAGGGCTTGGAGGTCAGTGGTTGATCAACAATCACTGATGAGGCAAAGCACAGCAGGACAGCTGCTCCTACAGCAGGACAGCTGCTCCTTAAGACAAATATTGTTCCTCTTCTTCTCAGAATCCAAGCTGGGAGCTGGTTCCACAGACGAGGGGCCTGAAAGCTGAAGGCTCTGCCTCCCAGTCTACTTGGATGGGAGGCAAACACATAAAACTTAGCACTGCCGTTCCTGAAAAAAACACCTCTGCTCCAAAACATATTTCAGAAAGCAGTTGCACATCTTTAGGCACAGAGAAGGCCTTCGGTAGAGAAAAACAGCACTGTTTGTTCAACGTGTTATGAGTTCATGTCAGGAAAAACATCACAGAGATCATGTGACATTAAAAAACTCGACTGCAGGAATTTTACAGCAGAAATATTACCAATGTGAGGCTCTGCCACTGCTGCTGGTCACGCCTTATCAAACCTTATCCAATAACTGTACAGTCGCACTGTCCCTAAAACGTCTGTTTTCTTAGAAGACATAATGATAAATAAATGGTTTTAAAGTGCTTTTGTGGATATTTTGTTGACTCCATTTACATATGGGGGGATTTTGACATATTTTTGTCACTGAAGAGGTATGTGCCACCCTACCTAGACCATAAGCCTTTCCTTTGGACCTCTGATGAAAGAAATTACTCATAGATTGATGTCTACACCCATTTAATAAAGTAAAAAGGTCAATGTTTAAAAAATAATTTTGCATGTTTGCATGTTTGTATGTTTTGAACAGATATTCATCAACAGTATTTTCAGTATTTTTCATTAGTTATTATTTTTATGAGGGTTTTTTTTTATTCAGTTAACTTTTTATTAGTATATTTACTTTTAGTTTTGTTTTCGTTAGTTTCAGAGTAAGCTTTGAGTTTATATTCAGTGTAATGTGGGGATATTTGTTTAGATTTAGTTCAGATCCCAGTCTTGTAGAAACCTCTGCACTGCTTGTTCTACTCAAAAATCTAACCAAAGTTAATTCGCTTAGACTGACCTAAAGACCTTTCTCTTGGATCTGAGTTGACCATGGTATCATTGTAAAGGATACAGCAGGAGGTTTTGTTCTATATAGTGGAATATCCCAGGAGCCAAATCTTGGCCTTATTTTATTTTCTATGCTGTTTGGGTCATATACTCTACAACCATGTTCACTTCAGCCATTATGTTGATGTTATGCTATATGGTCCACTATCTCAAATGTCTTCTATGATGTTTAGTGCTATATGTATCAAATCTTCCTTCATCACACCGAACTTCTCTAAGAAATTAATCAGAACGCAGAACGTACGGAAGCCCCAAACGCAATTTCATTGTTCCCTGACAATGACAATAAATACTTAAATGCTTAAATTCAAATACGGAAACAAAATTTTCTGTTCAGAAATGCAATTAAATAACTAATTCAACATCTTAGAAACATAAAATGACTCTGATAATACCAATACTGGCTGTAGGCTTGCCACTCAGATAGACATTAGAAACAGTACTTAAGCTTTCTGTCTTCATCTTTCTAAACAAAAACATCTTTTTTTAAACATTGTGAATGGGTGGATACTTGTTTAAGAGGAATGAGCTAACTTTTATCCACAGCAAGAGCTTTTTTCAATATATAAAATTTAAAAAAGAAATCTCTTAACATTTGTCACAAGCTAACATAACTGAATTTTAAGTTTTAAATTTAGAAGCAGTTATGCTCCTGTATAAGACCTTGCATGTACTGTTTATGTGGTGATTTATTTGTGCATTTATTCCAGAGGGTTTAATATAATATTATGGAAATGCTTTTAATTTTAAATCTGATGAGACACTTGACTCTTTTAAAAAGTGGAGACTGAAATGAACCAATGACTGTCAAAGTAAGATGTTCCAGTCGTGTGAGTTTAAAAGCTGGTGGGGTTCAACGGTTTATTTAACACAGTTTGCAAATACCATTCAGAGTACATTCATCTTAATTATTGGTTTTGTGTAAAACATTACAGTGTGGCTGTAGCATAGTGGCACTATGGGAATCCCCCACATGCACCTGCACACATTGTTTCTTTGTTCTGAACCACAGACCACACCCTATCAGCACAATAACCACCTGCAGTGTCTGAAGAAATGTATCCTCTTTAAGAGCTTTAAAGTCTCTAAAGAACTGTAATGATCTGATAGATCTTGAGCCAATTGCATGAAGAGAAAAAGACAAATGTTGATGTGGATGCTCAGTTATGAAGAGCCCACAGTTTCTTCTAAGCCACAACATTTCTGGTAAATGTTATAATGCAGCAATGATATCATACTTTTACTTTTACTTTCATTCACCTCTCACACTACATGACATTGGCTCAAAGCCTGTGGGAAGGCTTTGTCAGGGGCAGATCTCCAGTCAAAGGTCGCTGAACTCTATAAAACAGTGCTGATAAGATTCACTGAGACGCAGCTGCATCTACACAAACTGGACCGAGCTCAGAAACACAAAGGAAAGGTGAGTACGTATTAACTGTGGAACATTTTTGTGTGTGAGTACACGCATGTGTGTGTGTGTGTGTGTGTGTCGGTTACTTTCATTCACTGCAAAGCCGAGTTAGCTCTACCAGGGTTAAAAGGTTTAATAAGGATGACAGTGAATCGTGCAGCTGTGATCAGAGAGTTACAAACACTAATCATGGATTCATGGCATGAATTTAAATACATTCTGCTAATTCTGGTCAAATATCCAACTGTATTTAGGCCAGAAATGTTGAAGGCAAAAAGTTAAACCCTATATTAATGCGAGCGTATGTCTGTATTTGAGCTTGTCTGTATATTTTGGACTGTGTGTGGATTAAGTCACCAAGGAGGTATGCTGTGTAATCAAGAACAGTTCGAGGAAACTGTGAAAAGCCCAAAACTGCCCTGACATTCATGCCCATGATGAGTGGATGTAAACGTCTGACCACAAAGATATGCACATATTCCCATATTGCGGTTAAAACACCAAATCCGGGAATTTATTTTCTTAAGAACTGTGCTCATCCCTCCAGAAATACTTGAAGAATAAATGCCAACAAGCACTAAACCTGTTCTTGCAGCACATGATCATCCAGCATGTGGTGCTTTATGTTGGGCTTTCCTTTAATTTATCCATCTTATACACATTGTTTTTACTTAGTTTTCTTGTGAAAAACTTTGTTACCAAACTTTGAACTTTTGAATGAACTTTCATATTTGCTGCTTTCACATTTGATGTGGTTGAGCTTCCTTTTACTGTCAGTTTTGTCTAGTTGACAAGTTTGGTACTCGCCACTCTTTGCTCATCGGTAAAGTCCCTGCTGCCATATTCCTCCATTCTTATGTGGGCTTTCAAAAATATTAGTTTAACATTTTTATACATACAATATAATCAGGAGCAGTTCTAAGGCAAAAGACAGTCGTTAGAGCAACTGACAGATAACTAGGTAGTTTGGTCTGAGTCCCTGTTCAGATGCAGATGTTTTTTTTTACATGATAGGAAAATGACTGAGAACTCATTTGTTTCTGTCCACAAACTGAAGGACTGCAGTCAATGCAGGAATCAGCACATTTGTAAAGGTAATGTTACGAGTTCAAAATTGGGGATGGAAACAAGAGAAACACCACAATAACAACACTGGTCCGGTCGGGTTGAGTCAAACGATGATTTTAATGATCACACGCGTGGGAGATGGACACTGATGCAGACAGCCTCAAAATCTCAAAATGGTGGAGCATTGCTCAAACTCTTATAGCCTCTGGTGCCTCCACCTTATCATAAAAAGCCTAAACATTTACATGCTTTTCCCTCACACGGCGCCTAAGCTACGACCTTGGCTCCCTGCTTATCTGCTCCTGCTGAGAAGGGGCAGAAAACTCCAGCATATTCTGCTCTCTTCTAATCAGACAAATAAGACAATAACTCTCTGCGAACAGTATTTCTTATAACTCAGCAGTATAATGCATCATAAAGCAATGTCATTCATTCATAACAAGTCAGCAGTTTAATGTAATACAAATCAGTTTAACTAATGCAATAGTTATCAGCTTCTTCTAATTCAGGAGGAAAATGCAAACTAAACTACATAATAATTCACAATCTTTAATTCGGGGTATAACATGGCATAAAATAACACTACAATCCAACAGTAACAAAGTAGACAGTTAATATATAAAGGAAGAAGAAAAAAACCTTCAAGTCAGAGACAAAAGTTAAAAAAATAAAAACAGGGAAAAAGCCACCTTTTCATTCTTAGTGACCTTAGAGAGGACGCAGTCAAAGCCAGATGTAAAGAAACACTGAAAATGGACCATATTTACCAAAACACATTATGATGACTTCTGACCACGGATCATTTTTTGTTTAACTTCACAAATCTCAAAAAGCTCAAAAACTTCATGTGCAGTCAAAGGTCTGCAAATATTTGTGACATTCTTTGCAGTTGAAAATCATTCATCACACATCACAAACACAAATCATCACGCACACAGATCACATCACACGTGCACAGACACAGTGCCAGCATTGTGGATCACAAGACATGTATAGCCTTGTAATTATAGAAGTTAATGTTTTCAATGGAACAAGTGTGTCAGGGGTGATTTGTGAATGAAGGATAGCAGGCAGGGTGAAGGGGTTGGTTCACATGTAGATGGAAAAGAAAACCAAAAGCAGCATGTTCACTCAAGTGTGGTCAGTTTCACTTTGGGGTTGTTTTTAATACAACAACAAAGTGTTAGATTTCAGAAATGCTAATATTATGAAGCTTTTCTTATAATCAGGTGTTTTCACAGTGTGGTACTTCTAATTTTACTAAATTCAGAACCGGTTTTCAGTTTGTGTCACTATGTCTTCTTGTTAGTCTGGGCAACAGTAGCTCTCCGCTGAAATCTGTTTGCTGACCTGCTAAGGTCGCAGTTTATTCTGTATTTGTTTTGGGGAAAAGCACATTAGTTGTTTACAGTTCATTTCTGCAATCTGCTGCTATGATAAAGTTGTGGTTTTTTTCCTTGATTCAAAATGAAACCAAGATGCAGTTATTTAATTTTCTGTTTTCTGTAATTTTCTGTTTTAATCTCTCTTTTTGAATCATCTCTGATAGATTACACTACTGATCTTCTGCTTGGATGAAAATCCACCGAGATGGAGGAGCTTGAGCAGACAGCAGAAAAGAAAGGAGGAAAAAGAAACCGTAGACTTTGTAGAAAAAGAAGAAAGTGTAAAATCTTCCGTTTGTGTTGCTGTTGCTGTGCCACAGACGGTACTGTGTCATTTACTGTGATCTCTCTGTACACACTGGTGTTCTGCTGCTAGCTGATTTTGTAGTTGATTAATTCATCTTTTAAATAGCACACTCGTTCTGCTTGTAAAACACAAATTAGGCAGGGACCCCGTATAACTAACTGCAGACTGTGCCTGTAGCATTTCTGTAATGAGTGTGTTTTTTTAGGTGAACTAGCTTAACCGTTAGCAAACTAACTATGTGCTTCTGGCTCTGCAGCTGTTTCACCAACACTCCACAGCCCTGCTAAGTGGTGCATATAATAAATGTGACTGTTTTGTAGTTGTAGATGGCAGGTTTAATGTTCCACATTGTTCAAAATAAACTGTCAGCTAATCGGGCTCTTTAGTCAGTGCAGGCCGAAGAAGCCTACTCCTTGTTAGCAATGCCTGAGCCAGTCTTTCCAAGCAGCGAGGAACCCATGCCGGCTTGGAGACCATGATAAGGAAGCATAATTCATTCTTATTCTCAAATTGATTTTCCCACTTTGGAATAAACCCACTGAGAAAAAAACTCAAACATAAACTAGAGACTCCAGCAGCCACCGTTAAAGACATTTTATGATGAAGAGCCAGCATTGCTAAATACTGACTGTAACATTCATCTGTTTTAATGAATTATTAGATACAACTCAAACTGCTAATGTAGCACACTTAACGTTTTAATTGCTCTTTACAGTCGTAGAAACTGAACATTGATAACTAAATCACAAGTAAGTGATAAATCATCTGACCTACGTTTATAAAGTCGTTCACTTCATTTATTTTATCTGCTTGATGGAGCCCATGATGGGTTTCCCTCATGAGGACCCAACAGGGCAAAACTGCTGTGGACCCTGTGTCTGCACAACCACTTGGGCCCCATATTCCATGAGATAAATGTGGATTTGTCACACCTACAGTTCCACAATACACCCACATCTACCCACTGTGGGCCTGCACTGGCATGTCTGCTGGATCAGCTTATTTCCCTGACTTCCTATTAAATCCAGATTTGAATGTACAATACTTCATCGTATCTGAAATACCTCATAGTACCATGTTATCCCACAGTTGAGCGGGCTTGTTCACTTCTTCACAATGCGGATCATTTACTTCAGTCTGAGCTCTTGCATTTTGTCTTTTCTCCCTATGCACTTCTTTTTTCTTCTTTCTCACCTTTCTAGCTGATTGCATTGATTGCTGCCCGTCTGTTTCTGCCAGAGGTCTACTCGTTTCAAAAGGGTGTTCTTCCTTCCCACTGACGCTAGGCGCTGCTCATAGGGGACTGCATAGTGTAATGTGCTTTGAGGCGACTGTTGTTACTTTAAAAGTAACAAACTGAAACATTCAGGACTTAAATGTAGTAATCAAACCTGACATTATGTATAAGTTGTGTTTTTTTTCTTTTTCCATAGATGAGTTGGATGAAAGTGAAACGACAACAAAGGTAAAAAATA
>NW_005187520.1:1567658-1571786 GCF_000239375.1 Pundamilia nyererei
TATATAATTCTCACATTTAATCCTACAGCTGTCACACATATTCATTTTCTAAGAGTTACATTTCAAGATATACAATACAAACATGTCCATAAGATACATTTTGCTTAAATCTACAAAAACCAATGACAAGCAATTGTTGTTACCCACAATGCCCAGTTCCTTTGCAGATTGATTAACCTCTGCCTATCTTTACTTGCCACAAACCCTAAAATGCTCTGCTCATGTTGCTGACCTGTCAACCAAATTAGCTGTAAATGTCCTTCCAGCTGTTTGTCTTTAGTACCTACTAAAGTACTTACTTTCTGAAACATGTTGCTGCCATCAAATTCAAAATGAGCCTGTATTTTTAGTGAAATACTAAAATGCCTCATCAGTTATTTTTTGTGTGGTCTATTAGGAATAAAATATCAGTTTATGGGATTTGCAAATAATTGCATTTCTGTGTACATCCTTACAGTCAAACACTTCAACATTTTATCTCAGATCTAACCTGTTATTTATTACCTGTTTTCTCAGCCTTTATTGAATAAAACTGGTGAAGCTCAGCACCTAGAGCTGAACGTTACAAGCACAGGAAGTGAAACTGAAAATGCATCTGTACCATCTTCCACCAATAATAGAGGTAATCTAATCACGACAGCCTGACCGAGCATTTTAAAATATATTTTTTGGAGTTGTTTGTTGGACATTGGAGTTTAAACATGAAGAAGAATTATTAATCTTATTAAACACAAAAGTGTGCAAAGGAGAGAAGCTCTGAAGGACAGGAGTCCAGCTTGGTCCAATCTGTGTTTCTACAGATATCAAATGTGTAATCTCTACTTACTGTTCCTTCAGTACTTTTAAGTGTTTTTGTTGGCTGCTCTTGGACAATTCTCAGTACATATTTCAAGCTCTGATCTCTAAAAATGCATGTCCCAAAACAACTCGTACATACAGCAGAAAAATGGAAAAAATGTCTTCCTCTGTCATGATTATGAAGAGACATGAAGCTCAGCACAGAGACATATGTGTAAACATTAATTAAAGTTATATTTCTGTATGAAATCCGATGTTTTTACACTACGCTTTACACTAAAGCAACAGCAACAACAAAGTCAAATATCTTTTGCAAGCAGCAAAATAATTTACCTCAGAGTCAGCATACTAATTACTGCCTTCCACACATTGTTATCAGTGTGGTCAGAAAATCTTCTCGGTTTGTTGAACCAATATAAAACTCAGTACTGAGTATTGATCCATGTCCAGTCACTAAGACGGCGTACAACCCCATTTACCATGGACAATATGCAAATAACATGAACAAAGAACAGTTGCCTTGACTGCACAATCATCTTTTCTATGTCCTCTTGCAGTAGAAGAAAAAGTGGAGATCACACGTGAAGTCAGAGGAAAGGTAATGTTTTACCCTTTAATGTTTGTTCATCATTAAAGGACAACGTCTGTGTTCTGACAGTGTTCTGATAATGACAAGTTCAATTCGATTCAGTTTTATTTATATAGAGCCAAATCACATGTACAGTTTGAATCTCAGACATCGCAGCCAGCAAATAAAGTCATACAAGTGACTTCTTTACTCAGACTGAGCCACAAGACGAAAATGAAGATCAGTCAGAGAAAAGAGAAGACACCGCAACAGGAGGAGGAGAATCTGAAACCTGGACTCCATCACAACCTTTAAACATTGAGAAGGGTAACAATGAAAACTTTACTTCTACAGTAACATGCATTGAGGGAAATAACTATTTTATGCTTTGCTCATTTGCAAAGAAATAAACAGTCTTACAAATCCAACAGATTCAACAGTTCAGATCCAAAAGTGTCTAAACGTCATTCAAAATGAGCGATATCATGTAAAAGCTGTCAGTGTGCACAATAACTGAGCTGGTTCACTTCTAGACACTGACCTTCTTCCAAAACATGGTTTATTAGCAAATACCCAAAAATGTCACTTCCCTTTGTCCTGAAAAGTGACCATGTCCTCAGCACCACCAATCAGAAGATGTAAATCAGATCATGTGACATTTAAACAGGCAATTTATCAGTTTGTTCACACAGTTATAATTTTGTTTGCTAACTTTATGTGCTATTTTGTATCTTAACAACAGTAGTCTTTTGATACATCATATTATTTTACATTACCTATATGTGTGTCGTTATTTATTTTAGGCACAGTGTAGTTTGTGAAGCGTAACTTCTGTTAATGGATTATTGCTCATTCTGTTACTGTTTAGCAGTGTGTAAAACGTTTGGCTCCAATCCTTCAATTGGACGGATTGAAAGTAAAGAGGTCACCTTTGATAGGGGCAGCATCTCGATTAATACATCAATGTATAAATACAACTAAGACTCTTTATATTTAACTGAAGGAGATTCATTTCTTCAAAATAACATATTTTGACACTTGATGAAGCATTTCTTCAATGTTCGATCTTTTAACCTGCCTGTTGTTAACTTAAACTGCAGGAGAGGAGTCAGCGAAGAGCGCAGCTGAAACAGAGGTAAAGATGAAGTCTTTGTATCGTCCCTGTTCACTGTCATAGCAAAATGAACACCAAACTGCTCCTCTAAGTCTACTTATAGCAGTCTACTCTGATGAAAAGAAAGTACACTGTCAATTTTTTTGTTTTACAAATATAATAAAATCATCTGTTCCTTACCAGGTTCTGAAACACAACCTCGGGTGCACAACAAGACATGACAGACTACACAATGTCATCATTTATTTAACAGGAAAAAAAGCCAAACTGCAGTAGCAGTGTGTTAAAAACTAAGTACACCATCGTCATCAACTGGGACCAAGTTTTGGCAATGTGCAGATCTGGAGCAGTGTGAGAAATGTGTGTTAATACAATCTTCCAAGGAGTGGACATAAATGTCGGACGTGAAATGATCAGAGAAACTGCAAAAGCATGAGAGCTCCTGACTCTACATGCCCCAGTTAGCATACTAAATGTTAACTGTCATGTCAGTAGAAAAGGACTGAACAAATACAGGTTCTTTGGAAGGTCTGCAGGAGAAAGTCTCTATTCTCTCTCTAAAAAAAAGTTTAGATTTGCAAAGCTTCATATGAACAAACCACAAAATATATCTGGAACAATGCACTTCGGACAGATGAGAACAGAGTGGAGATGTTTGCCCATAATGCATAAAACCAAACTCAGCATATCACCGCAAACACCTCAAACCAACTGTCTGCACTGTGGTTGAGACGTGATGATTTTGCATCCACAGAAAACCTTACAGTCGCTGAGTCATCCAGGAAGTCTGTATACTAAAGAAGTCAAAAGATATTTTGAACTAAATATCACACAACAAATCTACAACAGAAAGGCTGAAAAAGAAAAGAACAAATGTGTTGAAATTGTCCAGTGAAAGACCAGACCTCAACCCAACTGATATTCAGTGGTGGGAGTTTAAGAGAGCTGTGCAAAAATAAACGACCACAAATCTCAAAGAATTGAAGCAACGATGTGAAAGAGTGATCACTTCAAGTTATTGCTGCTAAAAGTGGTTCTGCAGTTTACTTAATCCTGGGGTGGACTGGTTTCTCTTACGTAGTTTTTTACAAACTACTTCATTTTGGTTCAGTCTTTGTTGAATACTGACAGGGAGCAACAAGTTACGATACATGTGTGAGATGTTTATCAATATGTTTTATTCTCTAATGCTTAAAATTTTATTTGTGAAGAAAGTAATTTCTAGCCATAACAGCTGAGGTTAAATAACAAGAATTTGATGAGATAAATTAAGTTTTCAGTTATCAAGTGGTTAACACTGTCATTTGAGAGCGAGAAAGACCTTGATTTCACAAAAAATCAAGAGCTTGTCATCATTTTGTTATAAAGGTCGGTGGCTCTACCTGCACGCTAAGTTAAAATATCTGTTTTTTAGAGCTACACTATGAATGAAGACATACAGTCAAAGAGTAATGACACTGCAGCACCAGCAGAAAACTCTATAATCAAGATTCAAGCGACATCTGAAGCCAATAAGAAGGGTAATATTTTCTATTTGAACTTTGATCATACACAATAGCAAAACATATACATATCTCACACACACACACACACACACACACACACACACACACACACACACATGTATGTGTATATATATATATAAAAG
>NW_005187520.1:1571806-1577073 GCF_000239375.1 Pundamilia nyererei
TGTGTGTGTGTGTGTGTGTGTGTGTGTGTGTGTGTGTGTGTGTGTGTGTGTGTGTGTGTGTGTGTGTGTGTGTATACAGAAATGTGCTGATTCCAACTTGCTTGGTTCTGCTTCATTGATATCCCGCAGGAACGTCAGATAATGACGCGAGTGAAAATGAAGAGGAGGTAGGAGAATAAACATTTCTATCAAATGATCGAAATGAATATTTGGTTTGTTCTTTAATGTGACAAGATATTTTAATTTCATTCTCACAGAAGAAGTCATGCCATCGACAATTTGAGACACTGCTCAGCAGACTTCATCTTCAAGACAAACTCCAACTCAAGTTTTCAGTAGAAGATTTTTTTCAAATACGCCCACCTATAAAACTGCACCACATCACATCTGAGAAAGATCTAGCTCAGATGTTTCTCTATAGACTGATGATGTTAGACTACAGGGCCAGATGTATTCTTGTAAGAACAGACAGTCTTGAGATGGCCTATTTAAATCCCACAGTGTCTGAAATCACTGAGACGGATGACGGTGATTTAGAGGCTTTATTGAGAACAAGCGTAGACACGCATGAGAAAGAACAGACTCCTCTGCATCCAATGGATGTTCAGATGGCAGTATATCACTGCTCAGACAGCTTCCTTAAACAGATCATAATTGCAAAGCTCGCTCAGTGTCAGTATGCCTTACCTTTGCTTGTTCCTGACCCAGTATCAAAGGAGATTGTGTGTCCTTTGTGGACATTCAGACAAATAACAAAAAGCTGGAAGGTAACTCAAATCGAACCTGACTCACAAATTGTCACCATGAAGAACATCCCAGTCTACAAAGCTCAGACACCCTTGGTGTCATTTTTCCGCCTGGGTTCTTTGTCAGTGTCTAAATCTCAGCTGATGAACACTTTGCTCAACGATCGTCACAGCACCTTCTTCCACAGAAACTGCTTAGGAAGCACCAAGTCTCGCCATCTGATGGATGGTGTGGCAGAGATTGCCTGGTACTGTCCTGCTGGAAAACCCAATGATGCCTTCAATGACTGCATTGCCTTTTGTAATCTTCATGGTGATGCGCTGTCACTTCAAGAACAGCGTGAAATATTGATTGAAAAATCCTCCATCAATATTTTTCTTGTTGAAACTCTGCAGAAAAACAAAGAAAGTAGTTCTTTCATAGCAACTCTTTTTAAGTCCAAGAAGTCGCTCATTTGTGTCACTGTTGATGACTGCTATGATGTTAAGACAAAAAATGGAAAATACATTATCGGGCTCAAAGATAAAAACCAAGCGGATGTATCTGAACAGCTGAAAAAGATAATTAGAGAAGTTTTATCTTCTCCAGATGGTTCCAACTTGAAGCCATTTTTCCATCTTGAAACCATGGCTGAGCTCTCTGGAACCAGAGTGGATGAAAGTGACCCAGCCTGTCAAAGAGGGAAATCTGCTGCTTTGCAAATAATGAATCTGCTCACAAAAGACAACATGGATGTCTCGAAGATCAAAGATGAATTTCTTGCTGTTCAAGGGCAGCTCTGGTGTGACTGGTGCAAAATACACAAACAGCTGTTTCATCTTAGAGGAGAAATTGAAAAGGAGAGAAGTCAAAAGCAACAAGAACTGATGAGAATCCGTCAGAAACAATGTGCTGCTTCCTGCAGTAAACTGATGGAGCTGTTCATTGGAAGCCTCTCATCATTGCCACCAATAGACAAAGAATATTTCCTAAAATGGACTCAGATCTTAATAGATGCGCTCTCCACAAATTATCTTTCTTTGATTCTCAGAAGTTACAATACAACATGGTCTGAGGTCTTGGTTTTGAAAAGCAAACATGACAAATCAGATTTGCTATTGAGAAAACGGGCTGAGCTCGAAGGCATCTCCAAAAAACTGCAGTCTGCATCTTTTGGCTTGGAGCACATCTTCAGGGAAATGGGACAGCTCTATGAAGCCCATAGAGAAATACAGCAGGAGAGAAACAACACTGACTGGTCTAAATATCCTGAGCTGGCTGCACAGTTGATGATATCAGGATATCCAATGGAGCTGATGGATGGAGATGCAGGTCACGTGCCTTTAACGTGGATCTCCAGTCTTTTAGAGGAAGTCATCAAGAAACTGGGTGACCAGAGAGTTTTTGTGTTGTCAGTTTTAGGCCTACAAAGCAGTGGAAAATCAACAATGCTGAACACCATGTTTGGTTTGCAGTTTGCAGTAAGTGCTGGCAGGTGCACCAAAGGTGCCTTTATGCAACTGCTCAAAATATCAGAGGAGATGCAGAAAGACTTTCAGACCGACTATGTTCTAGTGGTGGACACTGAAGGACTCTGTGCTCTTGAGTTGGAAGGTAATGCCACTCCTCACCATGACAATGAACTGGCAACATTTGTTGTTGGTCTGGGAAACTTGACATTGATCAACATCTTTGGAGAGAATCCATCTGAGATGCAGGACATTCTGCAGATTGTTGTTCAGGCTTTCATGAGGATGAAGAAAGTTCATCTTTCTCCCAGTTGTGTGTTTGTTCACCAGAATGTTACAGATGTGGCAGCAGCAGAGAAAAACATGGATGGAAAGAGACGCCTGCAGGAAAAACTGGACCAGATGACCAAGCTAGCAGCTGAAGAGGAGGTTTGCGATGCAGAGTGCTTCAGTGATGTCATTGAATTTGATGTGCAAAAAGATGTGAAATACTGTGCCCAGCTATGGGAGGGCAGTCCACCCATGGCTCCTCCAAATCCAGGTTACAGTGAGAGCATCCAAGAACTAAAGGACGTCATCCTGTCTAAAGCTTCAAAGTCTGCTGGAATCACACTCTCTCAGTTCAAGACCAAAGTTGAGGACCTGTGGAATGCCCTTCTGAATGAAAGCTTTGTTTTCAGTTTTAAAAACACACTTGAAATCGCAGTATACAGAAAACTTGAGGTTCAGTATGGGAACTGGACCTGGGCCCTTAGAAGCAAGATGTTGACCACTGAAGAACAGCTTCATAACAGAATTGAAAATGGTGATCTTGACAAGGTTGAGAAGAAGTATCTTTTGGAGGAAACAAGCAAAACATTTAAAGAAATTAGGAAAGCGATAAAAACATACTTTGAGAGTGACAAGGATAAAGAAATGTTGACTCAGTGGAGAGGACGATTTGAAATCAAAATCAGTGAGTTTTATGATGAGCAGGTGAGCAGATTAAAAACAAAACTTGATGGAGTTATCCTCCAGAAGAAAGCATGTAAACAGTTGGATGATGATAAGACAGGCTTTGAGAACAAGCTGCTACAGAAGAGCAAAGAGCTCGCTCAGCAACTGAAGGATAAAGTCAGAGATGAAGAAGAGCTTAACAAACAGTTCAACTCTGTTTGGAGCGGCTGGATTACTGAATTAACAGCAGATACTAAAACAGTTGTAGACGTCAACTTGGAAGAAGATTATTGTACTATTCTTCAAGAACTCGGTTTTGAACTGGCTTTTGTAGATGAATCAAAAAGACGTGGGAGATACAAGAAAATATCTGAGATTGGTGATTATTCAGACTACCTGAAGACAAGTGGACCAAAATTTCTGGGGACTGTGGTAGATCTTTACAAAAAATATGCTTTCAGCAGTTCTTTCTCATTTAAAGAACAACAACAAATCAGATCGCTCATTGAAAAAGCTGAAAACGAGTCCCTTGGTGCACTGAAAAGTAAACCTGTAGTAACAAGAGGCTACACACCAACTTACTTGCATGAACTTGCCAAACATGTGAAAGATGAAGTCGAGAAATTTGTGTCAGAAAGGAAATTTGCTTTGAAGAAGGATTTTACAGTTGATCTCTTGCTGTATGTGTTCGACAGAGCAGAGACTTGGCTTCTCGAGTCCCATAAAAAATTCAAAATGAGGAATGATCCACTCACATATTTAGAAAGCAAGGAAGCACAGTTTTCCACAGTTTTTAGAAGCTTTTGCAAAGGAAACTCATCTGCTGTTGTCCTTGGAGAACTGATCTGTGAAAAGCTGAAAGCTTCCACTGTTGAGGCTCTCTACAACAGGACTGCCATTGATCTGGCTGACCAGATGAAGTGCAATTTCCCAGCATTCAGTGGCAACACTCTGGACTTGGAAAAACATATACTGAAGTCCCTCGCTGAGAAAGAAGTCTTTGATGATTTCATCACCTACATCAAGAACCCAGGGAAACATACAAAAGCTTTTATCGCAGCAGCAGTAGAGAAATACATCTTCAAAGATCACAAGGATGAAGCCATGAATTTACTTGAGAAAAACGTTCTTGACATCAACTCACTTGTTAGTCAAGCTTTATTTACTGCAACACATAAAGTCCAAACTCAGGGAGGAGAGGCAGACAGGTGGCTGAAGGAGTTTTCCAGTGCGCTAAATGATAAGCTTACTCTGGATCCCATTTGTTCTCAAAACTTCAGTGACATAAATGATTTTAACTTTCTGAAGGGAGAGATAGAGAAAGGATTTGCTGCCATCATTGTGCAGATGAGCACCATGTCACTGGAAAACTTGAAGGAATCCAGACTGAAGCCAGATGAAATCCTCACAGATCAGCTGTGTAAGCGTTGCTGGGTAAAGTGTCCATTCTGTTCCGCTGTTTGTATCAACACTATTGAAGATCACAGTCCCGATGACCACAGCGTCCCTTTCCATCGACCTAATGGGATCCAAGGATGGCACTACAAAGGCACAGTGGAGTTGTGCATCACTTTCTGCACAACAAACGTTTCGAGCGAAGGCAGGTTTTACCCTCATCATGATTCAGAGGAAAGCATTCCTTATAAACAATACAGAACTGCTGGCTCAAAGTATGCCACATGGAGAATCACTCCCGATGGGTCGAGACTATCGTACTGGAAATGGTTTGTGTGCCGATTTCAAAACACACTGGAAGAGCACTATAATCTAAAATTCCAGGGCAGAGGAGAGATTCCTGATGACTGGAAAAAAATCTCTAAAGAGGAAGCCATTAAAAGCCTTGATGAAATGTACTGCTAACTCAAACAAACTGAAGCCCTGGGCTAAATTATCTTTTCTTTTCACCTCAAAAACCCACCTAATATCTGAATTAACCACTGAAAAATTTTGTTTTAGGATTAATCAAGATTCCTACAACTAACCGGTGACAGTTGGTCAGGGGGTTTGCAGCGTAAACAAACGTTTGGCAGCCACATAAAGAAAATCACCTGCATTTAATAACTGTACACAGACCTTGTGTGTGTGTGTGTGTGTGTGTGTGTGTGTGTGTGTGTGTGTGTGTGTGTGTGTGTGTGT
>NW_005187520.1:1577093-1580696 GCF_000239375.1 Pundamilia nyererei
TGTGTGTGTACAGATTTATCAGATATGTTGTCACAAATTATGTAACATTTAAAGGATGTAAACCTTTTTACACAAATAGTTTGGAACTACTGCCACTGAAAACCATATCAGGTCCACAACATTGTTTTATTTTAATTTTTTAGTTTTAGATTCTATGTTTATGCTAAAGAACATTGTCCCATATAAGATTTAGGATGGTGTTGTCTAGCTTATGCTAGAATCATATAAAACAGTTACTATAGCCTCACTGTATGTAGTTAGTTAGACTTTTGTTTTATGCTGACAGTTTTCATATACATACAATTTTTTTTATTTGAAATTGTTTTGGACTTTTTAAATGTGATATGAATAAATGACATGTACATTATCTAAAAATGCTTAAAAAATAAACACTCTAAATTTTCCAAGTCTTTTTTTGTTTGTTTTTGTTCTGACATACAGTCTGAACTTTGTGAATTTATATGCACAGAAGTGAGTATTTCAAACCTCCTATCAAGCCAAGTTTAATTAAAAGAGTAGTACTTAATAAAGTATGTTTATGCAAAAAATACATTTTCCAACTGATAACAATGAAAATACGTTTTAAAATTTGTGAAAGTGTTTATGTGTTACACATAGGAAGTAGCATAACTAACTTGCATAACCAGCTAATATTATGCCTAAAATACCCTAAAATTCATATTTTGCCTCTGATAAAAAGTTAAGTGTAAAGTTACACAGCCCAACAGGGTTAGATCCACTTCAAAGGAAGGAGCTAACAGAGGCTAACAGCAGCACCCCATACCAGTTGGTGGCGATAATCCACCATTTCCCTGTTTGCCAGCCACCAATAAAACGCACAAGAAGAAGAAAGACGCCGACGGCGCTGCGGCTCCTCCCGTCAGTCAGCGCTGACTTGCGGTTAGATTGGTCCGTTACCTCCGCCTCTGCTTCTCCTCCCCGGAGGCATGGTATCGCGGCAAAATTAAGCCTCGTTGACGCAGTTAGACAGCAGCAGAGACTCGTGAACAGGTGAGACTTAAAAAGTTTTATTTGTGCAAATCTATTTTTTCCTGCAGCTGACTGTTGCACTTTCTGCTACCTTTGCATTAACACCGGCTTCCATAGCTAATCGGTGTCTTTACCGCCAAGCCTTAGAAACTCCTGAAGACCTGTCACGAGGTCCATGGAGAAGTTATCCTCATGCGTACAGGCTTATCTAATCATCCGAAGAAAAATATGCCCGCATCTGAAGTACATGTACGGATTTTAATACGCCTCTTTCAAGACGCCATCTTTGTTTTGGTTCTGAAGCAGTGGCGTAGTTTTGTGAAAATAATAAAAATAGTCTCTGTGAATATACTTTATCCCGTATTGTTAGAAGAGTATTTGAGGATTAAAAACGCTGCTACGTGTTTGGATATGTCTTTCTGAGTTGTTCAAACATGGCATAGAATTTCAAAATTAACGGTTAGATGAGGGACTGAGGATGCTGTGAGTCTGTGGAAGCCTGTTAGTATGGAGGGCCAAACTCAGGAATAAATAAATAACGAAAATAAAGAACCGAAATATGATTGAAGAAACACATTACTTATTATTATTATTATTATTGTTGTTGTTATTATTGTTACTTTTTCAGACTTATGGTCTAATTTTGCATGAATATCTTTGGTGATGGTTGGGACATCTTTAAAAGGTTACAGGTTAGAGTATAAAACTCATAACAAGTTTCTGTGCAGGTAAAGTTAATTTTGGTGTTATTTAATCAGGTACAAACACATTGCATGTTTTGTATGTACTCAGTAGAGCCATGCCGTCCAATGTGGAGATCAAAGCCAAAGTGAGCGACCTGACACAGTTTGCCCAGAAGGCGGCTGAGCTCAGCCAATCGGAGGGGACGATCATCAGGCAGCATGACACTTTCTTCAGCTGCAGCCAAGGACGGCTGAAGCTGCGAGACTTCATGGTACAGAGAACAACCGATGAGGTTTAGAGAAGTTTAAAATACAAAAAATTACATTTTTGGGGTTTTTTTGCTCCTTAGAACGGGTCAGGTCAGCTGATCTTCTACGAGCGTCCGGACACCGATGGACCCAAACTGTCTCGTTACTCCATCACCCCCACCAGTGACCCACAGAGCCTCCAGGTAAAGCACCAACATATGTAACTGTTAATGAAATTAGGTAGTGTAGGCCATGCCCCCAAACCAGAGACATAACTTAAATCAAGATTTCTCTGTGAATGTGGATTTTGTTTTGTTTTTTTAATTTACACTCGGACCGGCGGCTGCCTGGGGTCTCTCCTCCTCCTTCCTCCCCTTTCTCTCATCCACCTGCTGGCCTCCACCACCATCTGAGGAAGCTCCGCCATAGCCACCACCAAACAACTGAGTTATTTTTACACACCGACCAGCATCTGGCCAATCCACCACCTTTCATTGTTTATACCGTTACAAAGAGAAAAAAAAAGTCACCGGGCCACCGAGCAAATGCCCAGTATGCCGGATGGCCAGTCCAGCTATGGTCGTGCCATCAGTTAACCCTTCACGCGTGTCTAGGGTTGCCGACCCCTGCAGTAGACCAATAAAATTGATAAGTAGTGTATATATATGGTATATATTTTTACCGGTTGTTAAGAGACATAATGTTGTTTGTGCACTGTTCTGTAAAAAAACCCATAAACAACGTAATTTGTGTGTTACTGATACGTACGTATACTTAAGGCGCTGTTCGAGGAAAAAAAGCATTTGCAGTATGTATTTTTGTATGTTACCATCACGTTTATGTTACCTTATGGATGAAATTAAATGTTAAAAATCCTCACGTGTAATATTTCTGTGTAAATATCTCATATTACGAGTGAAACGCATACGGCTTAAAATCCAGTGCGGCCTGAACAAGTGCAAAATTGATTTTCTTTCTAAAATTACAGCATGCGGCTTTTAATCAGGTGCGCTCTGTAGTCCGGGATTTACGGTAATAATTGTTTTTGATAGTACAGCCAAAGTGTAGAATGAGAGGGTGTAGAGCTGTAGAGGGAGGTTAAAGTTGGGGCTACAGATGAAGCTAGGCATACAGCAAAGAAAGAGATGGCAAAGGCTCATACTGAGACTGAGGAAGAAGTAAAGGACTTTTATTATTGGCTAGGCAGACAAATCAAGGTGATAAGGATGTGCAGCAGGCTAGAGTGATTAAGGATAGAGATGACAACCACTAAAAAAAGAGTTGCTTAGATGAAAGGAGTACTTTGAGCAGCTAACATGGATGAAGTTTGTGTTTGGAGTTTTACAGTGAGTTTGGGGACGGGGACAATAACAAGCTGTTGAAAGACAGCTAGAGCTACTGATGTAGTTAAGAAGGCTATTTAGACTTCGCGGTGGACGGACAGCTCCACCGCGACCCCAACATCACTCCGTGGCTGTATTAACCTCACACCAGATAAGAATCAGCTACACCATTTCCCTATCCACTCACACTAACTTGCATTAACATCTGTTTAACTTACCAGTATCAAATCGCATCTTAAAGTGTGATTTCATAGCAGATTTAACACCGTCACTCTCCGTCAGTGATTTAATTGGAATGTTTACGTTTTGTTTCTGTTTTTTTTCTTCTCGTTTTTTTT
>NW_005187520.1:1597649-1628388 GCF_000239375.1 Pundamilia nyererei
TCTTAAACTGCTTCCTCACATCTGCTTCATGAATATGAAGAGTTGTGGTGGGAGGAGGTGGTGTGAAATCCTCTTTTGTGTGGGATGAGGAGGGGGGTGTTGTAGGTGAACGGTTCATCAACATCAACAAGCTTCTGGAATAATTCAGACTTTATATTTGACCACCCAGGCAGAACTGGTAGTTAATTTACATTGGCTAGTTTCCTCGCATTCTCCTGGCTTTTAAGTATAGTTGACTATAGTCTTTGTTATTGTAAGGTCTTTACTTTATAATAAAAATGCGCCGTGAGGCAGTTGTGATTTGATGCTAGATAAATAAAATTAAGTTGAATTCAGCATATTTTCAACAAGGTTTTGGGAAGCCCATTCTAGAAGCTTAATGTTAGCCAGCTTTATCCAATTCAGAACCAGTTTTGATATGTATTTGTCGTGTTAGAACACCCGACTGTGTCCAAGTTTCAAGCATCTAGTTCTTAATTTTAATTTAATTTAATTTAGTCCTCCATTATTCCACACACTTTGTGCAATGTACCAGCCCAGAGCATGATGCTACCACCACAGTTGGTACAGTGTTCTATACTGTGCAAGTTTCAGTGAGTCTCAACGGTGTTGATTGTAGAGCAGAGACTTCTTTCTTGGTACGCACCATCTCAGTCCATGGTGGTGTAAAACTGGCTTCACTGTGGACCGTGCTGCTGGTGTTCCAGCACTTTCCAGTTTATAACAGGCTTGATCCTTGGTGTTTCCTGGGTCGTTCCTGAACATCCTAACCAGTTTCCTCTTATCTGAGGGTGAGAGTTTGGGTCTTCTTCTAGACCTTGGTAAAGTTACACATTTTAATAATTTGTACTTGCATTCAGCTGTTTGAACGGATGATCTTAGAATCTGCTGCTGTTCAGAAATGGCTCCAAGAGATCTTCCAACTTAAGTAAATCTAGAATTCTTGTTTTTAGATGATGAGTTCCTTGAACTTTTTAATTGATCTGAGTATTGATCAGTCCACCGAGTGCTGTCAAACAAGTCATTTTTATGCTGTAAAGAGAACCTACCATTTGCAGTTAATCCTGATCACTGATCAGAAGTTAATAGTCCTTGGACCCGTCAAGTTAAAAGACATTGCAAGACCTTCAATATCACTTATAAACACATTTTTGAGTGTATGTATATATTTGAACCTATGTGGATGAGAGATCATTCAAAATAAATTTAAACTTGTGCACTCAGGTCTTGTTTTTTATAGTCATTATTGATGCATGATGCACAGTCATTCGACCATCGAAAAAGAACAGTTCCAAGTATTCACATTGATGCCAATGATGAAACCATGGCCAAACAGTATAAGGTGGATTTCACTGTGATACATGGTGTAGGTTTCTTCCTCAGTAGATGACACTGTTTTATGGCTGCTGCTCATTTTTATTTTATTTTAATCAAAACTGAGTTGAAAAAACCTTTTAAGTGCTCACTTTAAAGCTTTACCCTCAATTGCAGTACACCTGGAAACACCTCGTAT
Organism: Pundamilia nyererei; assembly: GCF_000239375.1. NCBI lineage: Eukaryota > Metazoa > Chordata > Actinopteri > Cichliformes > Cichlidae > Pundamilia > Pundamilia nyererei. The sequence goes on from NW_005187520.1 coordinate 1,599,163, forward strand.
AGCACACGTTAACAAGGTGCTTAATCTCCCGTCCATGTGCTGTTGCCATGGTAGCGAGCCGATCTGCCTCTTATTTAAATGTAAATCCCCAAAACACAGATATTCAGCTCTGTGGGAAACTATTTTTTTCCTCTTTCTTCCTTTAAATCCAGCTTGGCTGGAAAATCTCCTGAAAGGTGAGGAGGAAGAAGAATCAGGAATTTCAGGAGGTTTTTAATCTGCCACAGGCCTTATAACTCAGATCACATATCAACCTTTAACCTGCGTGTATTTCCTTTAGTTAGACAACAGGAAATGAAGGTTTGTTTTCTGCTCTGTGCAGTTTTACCTTGGAGCCAAACATGCTGCAGTCCACCAGAGAGCGCTGTGGTTCTTTAACAGGCTCAGTGGCATGTGGACCTGCAGTTTAAGAGGTTTTCTTCAAGCCTGCAAACTTTTCTCAAAGCGATATTAAAGACGTTTTAGTGGGAAACTGGAGTTAGTTTTGTGGTACTGAAGAATGACCCACAAAGAGCATCAAGGACTAGCACAGATTAACGGACAATACAACTTTATTTAACCAGAAGTTTGGAAATTCTTTTGTTACAGCAGTCATCTTCATTCCGTTTTGCTTTTGTCCTCATCTCTGTGGAGACAAAAACCCAAACAGCTTCAGTGTATGTCGTCTGGAGGCTCCCAGCTGATGAGGTTCGGGACCCTAATTGTCATCAGCTAATTTTTCACTGAAGCTGAAATCTTTTTAACTCATGCAGTGGCGTCTTCACCTCAAGTCTCACCACAGGGCGTGAATTTCTGTATAATCACTTCCCTTTGCATTAGAAGGGCACTGTGACGCACCAATAGCAGCTTTTTCTCTGTGTGATTGGAAGATAAAGAACAAGTTCTGCACACAGTTCTGCAGTATAACCACGGACAACAGGGGGGAAAGGGGAAGGTCAGGATGGAGAGGGTTGGTGTGACAGTGCGGCGGATGCTCAGGATGGGATGATCCACTGAGGCAGCCCCTGAAGTTAGTGGCCCAAGAAACAAGAAGAAGCACCACAGTCGGTGTAAAACATGGACAATGTGAACATGATGTCACCTATTGATTTGTGAAGTCCTCTTCTGAAGCCTTGAGTGTTTTCAACGTCACCATCTTGATTGTTTGGTATTAGTCCTTTCCTTTCTTTGAATGGGCTCACAAACTCATCAGGAAGGTATTTAGAGAGGTTTTCCCGCACATTTCTATAGGACCACAAGACCTTTTGCAGCCACAAGTGTGGCCCCCTGGTGGCCATTACAAAGAATACAAGTCTAAAACAAGAGCATAATTATTTCTTTTGGCTCTTAAATGTACAAACAGTATTTAAACTTATCTGTTCATGTTTTCTGATTTTGAAATAGTTCAGATTTTCTTCTGCCAGTTACTGTGAACACACCGTTGTAGGTGTACCTTGGATCCACCTGTTTGTACTCTCCTTCCTCAATATTTGAACCTTAACACTGGTCAAAACAACTGTTTATTGTTTGTTTATCACAGCTTATGTCTTCTGCCGCTCCCTGCCCTTAACTTTAGGTAGCACGTCTGTCCATAACACAGAAACCAACATGTCTCCATGTTAAATGATTGGAAAGTGCATATAAAGAGATTTATTCGGGTTTTTCACCCAAACATGGAACACTTCAAAACATTTTTGTCCGGGTCAATCGTTTACGCCCAGATTTAGCTTTCAGAGGAGGTCTGTGGTGACGTGTTAAACTCCTCAGGGTGGCGCTCTGCGAGTGGTGCATGTATATAGTATGGCTGAGTGACGGGTGAGAGGTTTACATGTGAAGAAGGGGAAAGAGTCATGTGATTGTGGGCCACGTGCACTCTGATTGGTCGAGTGTCTTGAAATTCAAGTTAAAAGTGTGTGATTTATTTATTGTTTTTCCCACATCCATCTTTAAATGGGGCTCATCATCATCATCATCATTGGATGAGAGTGATGATGCTCAGATGCTGAATTCCCCCCCCAACCAGGTTTCATCGTTGCCATGGTGATGGGGCCGCTCCTCCACGCCCACACTGCTTACCCCCTCTCTCTCTCTGCTCTCTCTCATGCTCACAGCGAGCGAGCGAGGGAGAAAAGACAAGGAAAAAAGAAAGAGAGCGAGAGAGAGGTGTGTTTTCTAACCCACGCATTGGAGTGGGAGACAACGTGCACACTCACACGTGCACACACACACACACACACACACACACACTTGCATCCACAGTGTGTCATGCTAGCAGTGTGTGGGCTGAGCCGACCAGCCTTCCACTCATCCTGCTTCTCTCCCTCTCTCTCCCTCTTCTTCTCCTCTCTCTTTTCGTCTCCAGATACTCCTCTTCTTCTTCCTCCTCTTCTTTTCTCCTCATCTTCCATCCTCTCCCATCCTCTCCTCCTCTGTGTTTCTCTCTCCATCTTTTCTTTTCAGTTTATCATCATGGAGAACGAGTCGGCAATCTTCTGGGTGAGTCTCTCTCTGCAGCGCTCTGTGTGTGTGTTTGTGTGTGTGTGTTAAAGGTTTGTTTGGATGATGTTTCAGCAATATGTTTGCAAGTGTGTGTGTGTAGGTGTGTGAATCAGTAATTTGTAACTTTAAAACTCACGATTCCTTTTATTCACACTTAACCATTTTTACCTCTTCTTATCATATGTTTCCTTCCCTCATCCCTCCTTCCCATCTCTTTCCTTTCCCTAACTGTCTTTCATCTCCTCCTTTCTATCTCTTGGTCCTTTTTTCTTTTTTCTTTCTTCATACTTTTTTCTTCCCCCCCCCCCCCCCCATTAGTTTCCTTTGCCAATTTGTCCCCTTCCTCTTTTCTTTATCCCCGTGTCTCTGTTTTCCATCTCACCTCTTCTGTACCTTACCTTGTCTGTTCCTTCCTTAATTTTTATTCTGCATTCTTCCTTTTTTCCTCTTGATTCCTTTACTCTTCTCATGTCCTTCTCTATCTATCTTTTAATTCCTTTACGTCTGCGTACCGCCTTCCCCTTCTCTTCTCCTCTCCTCTGCTTTCCTTTCCTTTCCTCTCTTGTCCTGCCTTTTTATTTCCTGTTTCTATTTCCTCCAGCATCACTTTACTGTCCTTTGAGTATGTGTGTGTTATGTAAGCGCAGCTGTCAATGTGTAGGCTGTAGTCTCAGACCGACCACCTAAACACATGATCCCCTCCAGCCCATCCCACTAAAAAAAGAGAAAGAAAAAACCCCACTTAAAACAGGAACAGGAAGTAGATCTTCTTCTAAAGCACTGACTCTCTTTGACATCTTGTTGCTGTCACAGCTAGGTGGTTAAAAGCTGTTGTGAAAGAAATTTATATCACAAATTAATGCGAAAAGAAAGTGTAATTAAAAAAATTATAGAGGCTGATTTTTTTCTAGAAAGCTTTGGAAAAACTCCATTCTTAAATGCCAGATCGTGGTTTTGAATGAATGGTATAAATGGCGTTCTTCACTCATCAAACAAGACAAGACATCTGACATCTGATAATTAATCCGGTTTGCAGTTTGTGGAAGCTGGCTTGTGACTGAAGCTGGCCAGATTTTTAAAAATCATACCTTTCCTCTGATATTGATTACATTCTCACATCGTAGAGACAATGTTAGATTCAATTCAAAGACAGTTTCACTAAGACTAGCTACTGGCAGCTAACCACAGCTAACAAAAATAGCAGCAACAAAAAAGCAGCGCTTTCAGACAGAAAAATTCAGCATATCCTCAACAACTCACCACAGTATAGTTGTCATCAGTCAGAAGTGACTTGTATCAATGACTTGTATCAGTTCTGACTGATGACTCCAGAGTAAAGAGTGTAGAGACTTCTCACCCAGCATTAACAGCTGAGGTAAGCAGTGGACTGACAGCCTTCCACAAATAGGGAAAATCTGCAGGTTCCAGTACAAACAGTAGTAGAAACACACAGGTTGGCTTAAGCTATTTTGGAGATTGAAACATTTTTGTCATACAGCAGCCATCTTAGCTATTGTTATGCACTTGAACTGGGAGGGGTAATAAAGCAAAAATCAGCTGATCCACTGACATCTAGTGGTGAAACTTTTACACATTAGCAATGTTAGAAACCTGTTTATTTCTTCTGTAAAGTTAGACATTTGAATGTAGGAGTCTGTGGGGACTGGCTGTTGCAGCCAGCTTCAACTTTTTTAGTTAACCTAATTGTTAAAAAGGGTTGTTTTGTTGTCCATTAAGCTCATTTACATTTCTCAGAGGAGTGATTACACTATTAGAATTTATTTGTGTGGAAAATGGTGAAAATTGTAGTTAACAGATGTTTCCAAAGGTCCAGCTGTGTGGAAACCTCCTAAAGGCCCCGAACAGGCTGGCCTTGGCCACGCTAACCCCCATTTAGTCCATGAAGGCCCTGAGGCCAGAAACACTAATTGTCTTGTATCTTTGTTGGAAAACATGTTTGAATTGGCATTTGCATTTACAGTCTCTTTGAGTCTTTATTGTCCGTTTGTCATTCTGTGGTCTTTACGGTTGTTTTTGAGCCTCTTTTTCTCAATATTACATCTTGTTACAGCCTTATATTTGATATTGATATTTTTAAATCTTTTAATGGTCATGCTATCTTTAAAAGCATCTCTGTGGTGATTTATGGGATAGAACAAGAGTGTCCACCCTTGGACACTCTTGTGCTGTTGTTGGTCCATGAGACAGCTGCAGAGAGATGTTCTAACATACAAAGAGCTGAAATTAAAACAACCGTTAAAAACAATAAAAAGTGTCCACTGTACCCACTGTCTGAGCTTTTTGTCTTTGGTGTCTTTTTCTCCTCTTCTCCTGTTCCTGGTGAACTCCTTTGTCTCTTCTTTCCTTGTTCTGGTCTACTAGTCACCCATTTAGAATTAGATTTGCATCCGGTGTGCAGTTCGCATTTTGGAGGACTGCACACGAGCTCATTTATGATGAATAAAAATGCCTCTCCATAGGCTCTCTGTAAGCAAATGTCTCTGTAAATAGACAAAACAACAGTAGCATAAGCTAAACTAAGTAGTTTTTAGTACCTAAACCAAACCAGGTAGACTTCAGGAACTAAATCAAACTAAGTTTTTACATAAAACAAATCAGCAAAGAGAAAAACACATACCTGACATACATACAGTGTATTCTTCCACCACCTAAAGTGGGCACTGTGGGGCTGTAAAACGAGGCCTTTATCTCTTGGCTACAGATATTGCTGCAACCACTTCGTCAGGGCACCGATGCCAAGTGATGCCTTGAGTATAATGAGAAAACGCTGGATGCATATGTTGAAACAATATTATGTTATGTCTCGAGATCAGAAATCGTTGTTTGGTTTTTATCTTTTCCAATTTGCTGTGCTTTGTCTCATTCAGGAGAAGACACTGATGCTCATTCAGTCCATTGTATCAGATGCTGTAAGAATTCTTGTTCTTACTCTAATGTGAGAAGTACAGATTCTCCTCAGATTTTAGGTTCCCAGTGATGTGCGAAACTTGACAAGATAAAGTGTGTGTCAGAGGGAGAGAAATTCAGTGTGTATTATCAGCTCCTGCTATTGGTTACCATGGTAATGGCCAGGGGAGCTGCATTTCCAGGACACACACACACACACACACACACACACACATCTTGTTCACACCTTACAATAAAAAGCATCTTTGGTGATCTGACCACAAATGGATGGATGGCTTTAAATCCAGCTGTGAGCACACCTGAAGCATTCAGACGTGCTATCAGGATGTGGCTGTTTATATTCAGAGCGACACATGTGGCGAGAAGTGCAGCAAGAGCGCAGATACATAATGAATGCAAATGCAGTCAAAAGCTCTCTCAACTGCTGGGAGAGGACTGAAATCATCATCAAATTAAAGTCATGAATTCAAGATTCAATTTAGGGATGTTTTCACTTTGGTTCGGCTAAAACAAACTGGTCTGTTTGCGCAGCTACTTCGACTCATTTAGGCGAGTGAGAAATCTCATCTCGTATAAGGACAATTGTTTGAAATTCAATTCTGGATTTTACAGCAAGGCAATGAAGAGAAGCCAATATGAGAAAAATATGATGTCTCTTAGTACTCTCACAGCAGCATTTTCGGATCACCTGGAGGCTTTTTCATAGAGCTGTTAGGACTTCCTGATATTAAGGATAAAGGCCATTTTTCACTTTCATTCTGAGACAGGGTGTTCCTAATTTTGACAAATTAAGTAAATGAAAGAACGTGGTCCTCCAGATGTCTTTTATGTGCGAGTTAAAGGATATGATGACTCCAAGATTCCTTACAGCATCACTGAAGGCCTAGATAATGCATCCACAGTGACTATTTGATTGTTAAGTGTGACGGTATTAACCTTTTCTAGGTCCATATCTTCTTTTATTTCCCAAAAGTAAACAAGGACAGAGTTAGCACTAAGAGTTTCAAGGGCCAAAACCTATAACAAGTCCAATAAAGTTTCCAGATATTATAGTCAAACGTAGAGGCCAGTCATCCGTGAAGGAGATAATTTAGTAGGTTGAGGTGAATTGGAAGTTTGCAGTAAGCTAGCTCAAACAAAAACATAGAGAAGTTGGTATAAACCTTCAACCTTTAAAATACTTTTGTATTTTGTTATTTGGCTGATTTACGGTAGCGTCAACCTGTACGCAATCTTAAGGAAGGCGCCTCTTTGCTTATGAGGTCAGTCAGTAGTAAACCAGAAAGGATATAGGCTCCAGGTCGGACACAAAGGATAAAATAAACAAACTAGTAAGCGCCTTGAAGCAACTGTTGTTGTGATTTGGCGCTATATAAATAAAATTTAATTGATTTGAATCTGGAGAGTTAGCTAGTTTGGCTGGTTTACATATAATTATCTCTCATCAGATGGCTAACATAGAAAATAATTTTCAGTGTAAGGGTTAAACTGCACACAGTGAAACTATATATTCTGAGGTTCAATCAATGAGGTACAGCAGTGGCATCATAAGTTCCTACTGCCATCACATATCAGCACAAACACCATCCCCAGAGTGGTTTGGTGTGACATGCTGCTGTGTGGTTTGGTCTACTCACTGTGATAAAACCGTGATCCTCAGCCTCAGAAAGCTTAGAAGCCCTGATAGTGATTCTTTTATGAAGCATGTGTGGTAATGTACACCATGACTTTTTAAAAACAGGAGTAGTCCTAATAAAAAGCTGGAGAGGCAGAGTTTTTAGGGTTTGTGGTCTATACAAGTTCAATACAATATTTTTTAGTAGTAGTTGCAATTTTGATTTAAAAAAAAGCTATAAGATTTCTAGTTTTTTGGTTCAGAATTTGCCTCTGAGAGATAATAACTTTATTGGCATAAATTAAAAAAGAGAGTTGACAAAGTTTCTTGACAGACATCACACAGTATGGCCAAAAATAAAACAATAGTGTGAATGGGAAATTAAAACAGTACAACTCTCCATAAAAGTATACAGCACATTTTTAAAATGATACGCTAGCAATTACAAAACAATAAGATATGATAGAACAATAAATGTCAGAAAGAGCAACGAAAGAGAGAATGCATCATATAAAACACATAAATATGTGATTTTTAGAAGCAATTCTGAGAAGTCACACTGATTTCAAAGGTAGGTCATTCCAAAGTCCTGATGGCAAAAACATCATCTACTTTAGATTTAAGTCTCAGAACAGCCAGGAGGGCTGAGGATCTAAGGCTTTGAATTGGCTCATGTGGGGTCAACATATTTGCTATGCAGCTTGGAGCCAAACCACATCGGGCTTTAAAAATATCAGTAAAATCTTACAATCAATTCTAAAACCTACAGGGAGCCAGTGATGAGAAGCCAGGATCTGGGTGATGTGACGCCATCTGCTTAAACCAGTAAGAACCAGAGCTGTTGTATTTTGAACCAGTTGGAGACGAGTGACATTTCATTTATACCAAAAAAACAAAAGAAAGCTAGAGTAATCTAACCTGGAAATAAATGCACGGACAACTTTTTCACAGATCACATTTTGAAAGCACTGGTTTAATTGTGACGACAGATCTGATTTCGTTGAAGCAAGACTGGAAGACTTTCCGGATGTCTCAGTTAAAGTTTAGGCCTGAGTCAAACTGTAGCTTTAAGTGTCTGGCGGTTGGGTACATGTTAACATGTGTTTTGGCATGATGGCATCCCACAGTTGCTGCATACTTACATACATCCATGATGGAAATCTGTTGTTTCACCACATCTAGTGAGATCTGGTGACTGTGGAGGCCACTTAAGTAAAGTGAACTCATTGTCATATTATAGCGTCTGTTATAATGGCATCTACTATAATGGCATCCACTAAGACCCCCAGAGTGTGTGTGTTGCCTATAGCCATTACAGCCAGCCAGCCACACCTTTCTCATGTTCTCCTGAGGGAGACCTTACCTTTGTAACATGTTGATACAGGTATCTACCTGAAACTGGCACATGTAGAGCCGTGGAGACCTGTCCTGTGTGGTCTTGTTGTTATGCCAAATAAAAGCCTAGTGTTCTACCTACCTGCCTGGACTATGAGTTATCTGGTTGTCCCAGGCTAACTAAGAAATTAGTTTGAAATGATAGGAGCTTCTATGACATGGATTGTAATCCTGCTGGAAGCAGCCATCATAAGATGGGCATAGTGCGGTCATAAAGGGATGGACATAGTCAGCACCAGTAATCAGGTAGGCTGTGGGGTGTACAGGTTTCACAGTTGCTACTAAGGGGCACAGAGTGTGCCCAGAAAATACAAGGTATGATGGATCCTTGTTTTCATTTTAGTTATTCAAAATTCTGTAGCAGAAATCAGACAAAGCAATATTTTTCCAGTCTTCAATGTCAAATTTTGGAACTTGTGTGAATTATAGCCTCGGTTTTCTGTTGTGGCATCTGGTGTGTCGTTCTGCTGCTATCACCCATCCACCTCCAGGTTCGACATAAGCATTCAGAGATGCTCTTTTATATACTTTGGTTGTAACAAGTGTTTGTTTGAGATAGGGTAACGCAGATAACCACTTTGATTGTATGGGAAAATCCTAATAGACAAAAAGATAGCATTTCTTCCCCGTGGTTGGTTCGAACTTCAGTAGGTCGTCTTCACCATTTCTATATACCTAGAAGCATCAAGCTGCTGCCATGTGATTGGGGTATTAGACACTTCCGTTAAGAAGCAGTTGAACATCCATCCATCAAGTCTAAGCAGAGAAACTCAGACCCTACACCCTCTTCTAGCTCATCCGGAAATTCCCAGGCCAGCTATGAGACATAATATATCCAGCATGTCCTGGATCTTCCCTGAGTCTTCCTCCCAGTAGGGCATGCCAAGAACACTCACCTTCACCTAGGACAGGGGTGTCAAACTCAAATACACAGTGGGCCAAAATTCAAAACTAGAACAAGGTCGCGGGCTAACGTTAATATTTATTGAAAAATATCTTCCTCCAGATTTAAGAATGAATCTCTTCTTATGGACTCAAACAAGTTTTGCTGAAAAACTGAATGTGGAACAAGCAAAGCTTAATACTAAACAATGTATATATTAGCTGTATAATACCAGTAGGCCAGCTCTAATAGTAATTTGGTATGGCTTCGCGGGCCAAATGTAATTAGGCTGCGGGCCAAATTTGGCCCGCGGGCCAGAGTTTGACACCTATGACCTAGGAGATGCCGATTAGGTATCGCAGATATATGCCCTAATAAATTCATCTGTCTCCTATCGATGTGGAAGAGTAGCAGCAGAGCTTAGGTAAATCAACAGCTTCACTTTCAAATTCAGCCCTTTCTTCACACCAATAAACATGTACAGTATGCGGGGCCCCAATCCATCTTTTAATCTCTTGACCTCTGCTGGAAACAGCACCACAGGGTAATCAATATATTTTGGCATAATTTCTGGACAGCTGTTGTGTTCCCTACTTCTATTCAGATTTCACATACTCAAACCGTTAAAAGCACTTAAAAGTTTCAGTTGGTTTTGTCAAATCTGTGGTTCATAAAGGCCATCAGAAAAACAAAACAATCCCACAGTAATCATCCCAGTATGTTTCTCTACAAGACGCCTGTTTGTTATTATTCATGAAGTGATTGATTTGCAGGCGAACAATGCAAACTCACTACAGGCCTAAAGGGTAACTATAACCCTAAATTAGACGTGAAAGTGATCGCTACTGTTAGTCTTTGCAGTCGTCTCTGAATAAACTCTAGTGTCTACATTTATAAATAGAAGGAACAGTCTTTCTCTCTGAGCAACAGTGCAGCTCACTGATGGTTTTTTTGGACAACAATGGAGCTCGATGACACAGAAAAGACATGTACAGACAACACTTGTAAATAGGGTACATGCTGTGCTGCGTTTGGTGTTGTGATGGGCTATAATATTTTTAAAAATCTCCAAAGATCGTTTAATCCACACAGGATTTGGGGGGGATTTGTAATGTGTTCATCACATAATGTAGCAGCAGGTTTTAATACTTCATGTTGGATGTGAAATATATCAAATACAAATTAGGACACAATTAATGTGGTCTTGTTCATCCATGTTTATTCGGACTGTGAGTATTAGACCTTTTTTTTTTCAAGTACTTTTAGTTCTGTTCTGTAGTTACAGCTAAGGAAATAACAATGACGCTTCTCAAAAAGATGTAAATAGAAGAATATGTGGATGTGTTCTTGTTCAGGTATCAATGTGAGGACTTCTGTAAGCGTTTGACCTTCTGAGGACATTTTGTCAGGTCCTCGCTTTCTTAGAGGCCTGTTTGATGGTTCAGGTTTAAATGAAGTCACATCAAAGCAATTGTCAATGAGGGACCTCAAGAAGATATACAAGAATATGTGTATGTGCATGTGTTCTTGTTCAGCTGTGAGAACTAGTGTGAGTGCGGGGACATTTTATTGGGTAATAATGTTATTTCAGAGTTTAGTGGGGTTTCAGGTTAGAATCAGGTTACAGTTAGGAAAATGTGATTGGATGAAATCGATGTCAATCACCCAGTTAATTCTCTGGAAACAACATCAACATTCCTGGATGAATAGCGGGAGGGTCTAAATTTTTTCAGTAGCGTTTGTCTTGGTGTTTACCTGATGAGCATCAGTAAAAAAAAATATAGTAAGAAATATACATTTTTAGTGTTAACCTTTTTTTCCATTTTATTACTCTGTGAGTATTAACCCTTTAAAACCGGTCAGAGCGGGCACGCTCCGTTTTGCATAACTATTTTTAAATCCCGGTAGCACAGCAACCACGTGAGCTAGCGCAATCATTTTTTTTGCATATGAGACCGGAGGAGTTGTACTTACATCTTATGCCATCAGCTTGTCCTAGGTCACAGTTTCCTTCCACATAAAGCTTTGCAAAAACTGCATAAAAAGCACTTGCAGCAACAAAAACATAATATTCCAGAAACTCGCTTTGCCGATCCGATCAGCTGTTCATAACACTTCCTACGTCCATCAGCGTGAACTATCGCATGTCCGCCATGACCTGCCCGAAACCGGAAGTGACGTCATTTTCGCGGAAATGTAGTTTTTTTACCATCAGGGCCTCATGAGCTTATACTGGTGTTTTTAAAACTTATGTTTGACTTTATGACTTTCTGTATCGTTTCTGGGATGCTTAGGACTCATATTGCACTGCTGGAAATAGTTTATTTTGATGCATATGCTGCTTTTTTGCAAATTTGCACTATAATATTTATTTTCGTTTTTCCTGCAGTGTATAAAAATTGGTGTATTTCAAAAATAAAACTATGAAGACACTCAAAATAAATTTCCTGTGGTGGGAAACTAGTTTGTGCAACTTTTTTGCATTTACAGTTTTGAGGGTTAAGCCTCTTAAATTTCTCTAACTAGAAATATATGTTAAAAAACAAAAACGATTTTAAATTTTTTTGCAGTTTATTGCACTTTTTTTGCCATTTATGTAATTACTATGCACTTAATGCATGCATATTATTACAATTTAGGCTGTAATGGTTGTATTGATGTATAGCAACTTGAAATGCTCCCAAAAATGGCTCCACAGCATGTAAAAATATAATATAAGCTCTGGCGGACTTGGTTCTATAGGTCTTAAAGGGTTAATGTATGATCCTATAACAGGGCTTCTGGACCTTATATCAAATTTGCATGTATTCTGAGTCTAGTCTGTCTGAATTCTGTTTTTATAGTTAACATCTACATTCAGGCATTTAAACACAATCTGTGTCTTAATCCCAGAGGTCAGGATTTTTTCTCAATTTTTCTTCCTTCAAATCGTCTTAACTTGAATAATATAGTAGGTCTTTTACAATCTTCCTAACAAATAACAAAACCAGCACAATGTCATATCCTCTTCCATCTATTGATTTATGCAGAAATATGGGAATATGGTACTCAAGAAGCCTGCCTCAAGTGGACATTAGAGCAATTGTAATTTTACTTCAGCTTCATTTTTCAGCCCTCTGGGTTGCCTCTTAAATTTTCAGTGATGGGGCATAAAATGTTAAAAAGCTGTGTATGTGTATGTCTGTGTTCTTGTATAGCTGTTTTTATGAGGACTAATGTAATAATTATTATTATACCATCATTGGGTTGTCTTTTTATCACATGCCTATTTGAGGGTTTAATGTCAAATCAAGTTGCAGTTAAGGAAATTTCAACAGGGTCTGTCACAAAGATAGAAGTTAAATGTGAGTGTTTGTGTGTTATCAGTGAAGTCCAGGTTCTCAGCTTTTTCCTGGCAAACATCCGTTTCCTTGGCAACCCAGACAGGAAACAGGAAGCGTGAGTCAGAGGAAGTCCTTCTAATCTTTGTCTTTACTTGTTTTAAATTGTGTTCTTGTTTGCAACATGTCCTCCTGCTGTCTGCGTTGCTGTGGACACATTCCGGTTTTACAGACAGACCCACACAGACCAGCTGGGTAGCATGCTGTTAGCAATTAGCAAGCCACCAACTGCCTGCAAGTAGGCTACCATAAGCTAACAGGCTACCAGAGGTTACTCCCACTCAGTCTGTTTTTCAGATTTGATCATGCATAACTTTGGTCTTTATTGTAGGGCCAAATTTGAGTCAGATGTTGATCTTCATATGTTGTTGGTCTTTCGTATCTGAATCTCAAGCACTCTGCCACCATTGATAAGTTAAAGCTGGCAATGCATAAAATAATTGTAAAAAATACATAAATAAAAGAAAGCCCAATCTTGGTGGCTGCATCAGTCAGGACACATTGGAGACTATATATATGAACAGACTAGTGGAGACAACATAAGCTTTAAAAGTATCAGGGTGAATAACCTGTAATATATGGTAGAATCACAGAAGAGTTTGCAGGACAGTTTGTTAGGTTTGTTGGATACGGGAATAGAGATTTCCTGCCAGCACTATCATGATCAGGCATAAGAAATTCCAGTAAACCAGCCATTCTGGTGTCTGTATTCAGCTCTCAATTCCAGATCAACACAAGTCAAACTGGCATGTGTCCGGTGTTGGGAAGGTTACTTTTAACATGTATTCCACTACAAATTACAGAATACATGCCCCAAAATGTATTTTGTAACGTATTCAGAATACGTTACTGAATGAGAGTGATGTATTCTGAATACTTTGGATTGCTTCATGTATTATCATGCTTTTTACAACTACATGAATGTACTATTGCTGTGTGATTCATTACTATTACTGAAGGCTACTCACCATACCAATACCAACTAGATTTTTAAATCTTAATATAAAATGAGTAGCAGTAGGTGGACATTGGGTAAGGCATACATGTGTTGTTTGGGTTTCAACCAGCGTGGAGTTACCAAAAATAGAGAGAGCATAGCTTAATATATGAAACAAGAAAAGACTGCTATGTAATCCATTTATTTCAACAAAGTAACTGTATTCTGAATACCACCTTTTGAAAAGGTAACTGTAACGGAACACAGTTACTCATATTTTGTATCTTAAATATGTAACGCCGGTACATGTATTACGTTACTCCCCAACAGTGCATGTAGCCGAATTAATCGAATAAACCGAATTAAAGCAACTGTTGGATTGCTGGTTAAGAAAATAGAAGGACAATTGTAAGTTGAAATAACCTTTTGCTCATTTCCAGCTCCATATTCTTATTCTTGGACTCTACTAGAGTACCATGCTTGACTTATAGTTCAAAATAATCCTTGCTGGGTCTTGGTGCAGTTCTGCAGTTCATCTTCTCTCTGAAACTAGTTAAATTAGCTCTAAATCCAAAGACTTTAAAAAGCGGAATAAGTTAAAAATTTACAGGAAAAAAATGGAGTTCATTTTGTATGGTAAAATAGCTCTATAAATGTAATATAGAAAAATAAAACAGAATTTACTTACCAAATGTAATAGAGAAATACTTAATGAGTAAAATAATTGGCGACTGGCTCCCTGATGCTAAGTCTCATGGTTCAAGGTTATCTTTGAGTGTCAGTTTGCAGTCCATACACTGGTTCGCTCGTGCATGCTAGCAGCTAATCAACCCTGCTAGCATGTACGAGCTTCAGCTGCTGCAGTGAGGCCCTCAGCCAGTTCACGTTTCTTTGTACTCGGCTTAGAATAGAAACTCAGAAATAAATCAATATGTAAAACTTTACATAATTCTGCCAGCATGGCAGTGGATAAGGAAAAAAAGGTTTGCAGCCTTGTTGCCATGCTAACAACTTCATATTGTGTAACTAAGTGAACCTGAAATGGCCTCCGTGAAATGCAGCTGTGTCTGACCCACTTCTGATTCACGCTGCTCCACCATCTCCTAACATGTTTTTTCTCCTTCTTTTCCCCCTCTATATCCTGGCCTCCCTCGCCTTTACCTCCCACCCGTCTTCCTCTCGCTCTTCCTCATCTCTCTTCCTCCCTTTCTACAGGATGGGCAGGGCAGCTCCCAGAACACAATCTGAAACCCTGAGACCTCTCACTCCCCTGCAGGATTACTACACTTTAACTACAGTATTACAACACAAAATCTTTCATAGTTTGAAGGGTTCAACAAAAGGCACTACAATATAAAGGTCTCCATCTGCTGCAGAAAGCACCCATCCTACTGCTACTACAGGATTACACCACATCTTCATCCAATCAAAACCTTTCAGAGACACAGGAAGCAGGCACCCCAGGCTGCACCAGGCTGCCCCAGGACCAGAAACCAAAGAAATCACCGGACCAGTAACCCAGACCAAAACAGAATCAGGAAAGACCAGAAGAGACCAGTCGAACTCAGTAAAGGACAGTGGAAAAGTTTGATGGGACTCTTGACGATAGGTGAGTAAATCTATCTTGATATTACTAGGTTTCCTCTCTGCACTTGAAGCGATGATGGATTTGCTTTTAGCCATTTCTGACTTTTTGTTGTCACTTTCAGCTGTTATGAGACTGTTTTGAGTTTGTTTTAAGTCATTTTTGCCGTTTGAGTCCATTTGGAGTCTTTTTTTAGTCATTTGTTTTGTCTCTGGAGTCAATATTAGTTGTTTTATGACTGTTTTTAATCTTTTTGTTCTCACTGTTGGCTATTTTTTGTGCTTTGACTCTGATTTTAGTCATTGTAGTCTTTTTGTGGTAATTTTTTGGGGGGTGTTTTTTATGAGGCTACTTAGTCATTTGTCATTTAGTCAGTTTGGTTTTGGTCATTTCATTCTTTTAGAGACATATTTAGTTTTTCTGAGGTCATTTTGTTGTTTTTAGCGGTTTTATAGCACTGTGCAAAAGACTTGAGCCACCACTCATTTTGCTAGAAACCCAATATATTGAGAGCATACAGAAATCGAGTTTGTAACATTCTAACAAACTTGACAGTCAATATTTGATATGATCACCTTTATTCTTCAGCACAGTTTGAACTGTCTGAGCCAGCTTTCTGTAATTTTTTTAAAATAGTCTTCATGAACATTTCTGCTGGCTTCTTGAAGGACATTCAAAGCTCTTCTTTGGATGTTTCTGCCTTTTATTCTGATCCCACACTTCTTCAAAATGTTGAGGTCCAGGCTTTGGGGAGGCCAATCCATGAATGATATTGTTCAACTGTGTGCTTTTCTGTCCAGATATGCCTTTATTACATTAGTCTGTTTGGAATCATAGTTATGCTGAAAAATGAATCTATTGGTACTTTCTTCATAATTCCATCCCTTTTTGTCAAGATCTTCAACACCACTGGATCAAATGTAGCCAGACCATAACAGAGCCTACACCATCTTTTACAGATGGCTGTAAACGCTCACTGTTGGACCTCCTTCTGGAATTCCTCTCCCTGTTTCCTTTATTCAAGAAGGGTTTCTTGGTAGCTGCTTTCCACTGAGACCATTTCCAATGAGACTTCAGTAAACAGTAGATGGATCAACTTCAGTTTTTTCTTATTTCTTACACACATGACTTTAAGGTAATGATTGTCTGCTGTAGATAGTTTTTGGGCCTGGTACTTCTTTTGTATTTTCCTGTCTTACAGTTTCGACTTGAACACTGCACTCAATGCTGAGATACAGTATACCAAGTTTCCCACTATTAGTCCTCTGAAAATTGTCAGGTTCAAGGACTACACTGAAAATCAATGAAAAAGCAGTCAATGTCCTTAAGAAACTCTGAACAACTATTACTCAAGAGCACTTTAAAAACATTACAAGTCACACTTCCTAAAAGCAAATTATAAAGACATTAGTGGTGGTTCAAGACATTTGAGCAGTATTCTACATTGCAGTGATTTTAGGACATTATGTGGTCTTTTCTTAATCTTCTAACTGAGCTTTGTGGATTTTACATGAAAAACAATTAGAGCCGCTTCAAGCAAACAAATATCCAGATGAAAGTGTGTTTTCAATCTTAGGCCAGTATCATAGCACCTGAGAAAATGATGTAAGAAGATGGCTTGTCTTATTATGACTGAACATACATTTATGGAGCACTGACATTATATTCTGAACCTAAAATCTGGAAGCATTTAAGTAAATTTGTAAGTTATTTTCATCAACAACTGATTCAACAACTGAGTAATTTGCCTGGATAAAAGCCTGTAACTGCATGGAGTGAGTCTTTTATTTTTTATTTATCCTGGATCATCTATCAGTTTTCAGACGTGTGTGTTGAGAAACTGTCGATCCGGAGACTTGATGCTGCTACATCGCTGTTTGCTTCAGGACAGGATTTGTAGTAAAAGGACTAACACAAGAAAAAAAGGACAAGTGTGATATTTTAAAACACTTCCAGACACTCATTCATTTGCAGTCTAATATAGGACCCCGTTTCTGCTGGTTCATCCACCTCTTCATTTAGGTTCCTCCAGCATATTTAAGGTCAATGAAGTCTCTTTTTTTATATCTCAGTCTATAAAGAGCATAAAAAACAC
Organism: Pundamilia nyererei; assembly: GCF_000239375.1. Lineage (NCBI taxonomy): Eukaryota > Metazoa > Chordata > Actinopteri > Cichliformes > Cichlidae > Pundamilia > Pundamilia nyererei. The sequence goes on from NW_005187520.1 coordinate 1,616,459, forward strand.
TCCTCACTGGCTCACATTCATGCCACAACATTGCAAACCTTGAGTCATGTTTGCAGGTCTGAAGAAGAAGTGAATTAGCTTTTCTGCTGCCATGATTCAAACAGCGCTCACATCCTGCAGCTATTGGCTGCAGTGAAAGCAGCTGAGGCGCCCTGTCAGTAGTGGAGGAGGAAGCCATTTTTTCTCTCTTTGGGCTTATTTTGAGTCTCTTCATGGCTGTTTTTAGTCATTTTGAATATGCATGTATAGAATCACCAGTCAAATTTTTACCTTTGGAAGTTATGCCTCTGCTGCCACCTTTGCTGTTGCAGAACTCTCCCATAGGTTTAATTCAAAGTTGTCTGAGTATAAAGTCTATATGTTATCAAACCTATGGATAAATACACTAGAGAATTTAATACTGAAACTAGTGAAAACATTAACTAGAACTCAACTACTTGATATAAACTGAAAGAAAACTAAACAGAATTTAAAAAAATAATTGAATGAAATGCTGGACAAGTACTTGAGTAACAAAACACAACAACGTGATTAAAGAACAATCACCAAAGAAAAAACTTTTTTTTAAGGTACGAAGACCCCTTTCTGACCTCGAGTCCAGGAAAACTAACCCGGTGTTCCCCTCCTGACTCCTCCAATAATAACGGCAATATCTGAAGTGCCTGATTAATTGGCTTTAGGCCAGTTCTATTGTAACAAGGTGGAAGTGTGTATGTAGGCTGAAGGCAAACTGTCAGCACAAGTAAAAACGTGCTTCTCACTTAGCCTTCACTCGACAACTTGCTGTGCTTTTTTCCTTCTCTTTCAGCCTCTGAAACAGAATTTGAAATTCAGGACGTCAAGCTAATTTTTTTTTTCCAAATTATTTTATTCTGATCACTCGGTGTGTAAAACAGCCAGACTGTGATCGCTGTCAGCTGGAAACACAGACGCTCTTCTCACTACAGAGGAACATTCAGTCTTTCTGAATTATACAAGAGGGCCGTGAAAGTACATCTGAGCTTTTTATCAGTTTTCCAGCTGTCAACTAAAATTATACTTAACTTTCAGATGTCAAAATGTAGACTGCTGATACACTCGTTGGATTTAAAATGTTTTTTTGAGTAAAAAAGGCCTTTTTTAATGGAATTTGGTTGGTATTCATCACATGACAGCTCATCAATTTCAAATGTACTGAGAGAAACTGAAGGCTTTCTATGGTCTTCACCTTAATGTATCAGTGACATATACCATATTTACATATTTGCCTAAACTGCCATAAATACAGCTGTGGTCATGCATATCTCATGGTAATTTGTTTTTAATGATTTCGTTGAACTGTTCTTTTTCCACGGTGGTATGATTGTACAGCATAGGTCTTTAATTACTGAAACAAGAACTGGAGGCACAAGTTGGAATTCATTTGGGATTGTCTCTAATACTTTTGGTATCCATCAACAAGCTGCAATAAATGAAACCCATTTGACACCTCAGAGTTAATAGAAAAATACACCTGTTACGGGATTCACAAAGATTTAGATTCTGTTTGAAATAGATGGACTCTATGTCTTATCATTGGGCAGTTAATGTTCATCAACCGGCTGGTGACAGAGAAAATTCAGTGTTTGTGTGTAAACTCTTACTATTAATCAATTCTTATCGGACTCTTCCTGTGGTCTTCAGGAACCAAAGCATTTTTAGACCTCACTTCTACTTCCAGATGAAGAATGTAGCCTCAGCATTGTTCTGTGTGGGAGGACAGTGGCTCCACTCAGGACAAAAACTGGAAATGATCAAAGTGTTGACCCCAAGTTATTTCAGGACAAAGTCTCCTGCTGCTCTAATCGAACAAATAATTTCTACTTTTTCCCAAAAGTCAAGCCTAAATCGGAGAAGCACAGAACATCCTTGATCAGATCGGTCCTGAAAGAAACCTGAGGACCAACCCGAGGAGACATTACATAACAGAGCACTCTGCAGGGTAGAGTGGAGGAAAATAGTCACTGTGAGCAACACAAAAGCTGCTCCTGCTCCCACTGAGTATTACCTGAAGGACCCATTAACATTTACAACAGCAAGCACAAAGATAACAAGGAGCTGCGCTTTTACCAGGGAAAATATACTTTGACTGCTGATATGTAGCAGAAACGTTTTGCTCACTCAGGTGTGAAAGTCTGATTTTCAGAGCGGCTGAGATGGAGGGAAGAATGGGAAGAGAAGAGGGATGAAACAAAATGGAAGAAGCAATGAGAGATGGAAAGAAAAAAACTGAACCTGTCTACATTTTCCAGGTGTTTGAAGATCTATTTGCTGAATTGATTTTAACCTTTTTTTATTAGCTCTATTTCTCCGTCAGATTTATGAAAGGGCAATACTAGAACTTTACTCTAATTTCTTATAGATCGTCTGCTGTTTGGCATTTTAGTTAATGAGAGGATTTATACTCCTAACTTGTCTCATATTGCCATTTGGTTAAGGTCCTCTGGTATAACATTTAACAAGCTGGGCTCCTCTCTACCTTCATTTTTCAAAGTCTAGTGCAGGGTAGGATCTGTACAAAGAAAATAGAAACAATATTTCCTTTAAGGCTGAAGACATCTGCCTTTAAAGTGGATATAAAAAAATAAATCTCAGGACTTTTCCCTTGAAGACAGCAGTTCAGATCCAATAAAAGACCATTAATTTAGACCTGAATAGAAATCAGTTGTAGAAACTGCATGGAAGCATTTGTGTATACCTGCAGGTCATCAAAAGACATCTGATAAATATCAGATATGGTAAAAACTGCCATTGATCGACAAACTATTCAGTTTTATTCCATCTATCTAAAACATGTGTGGGCAGATTTTTTCTTTTCTCTGAGAATGTGAAAAAACTGAAACATGAACCATAATGCTGAATTGTGGTGAACTTCATGAATGTGGTAATCATAATGTAAAACTTCTGGAGTCGTTACAGTACACTAGGACCAGCTAGGTTCGACTACTAGAGTAGTAATGAGTGTAGCGTGTAATAAAGACCACAGACCAGAAAATAAGTTACAAAGAACAAAAAAATGTAAAAAAAAACCTGAAAACAATTCAGCAAAAGGCTGAATAACCCCTTAAACAAACAAACAATCAAAAAAAGAAAAGTTGTCTCTGTGTCCTTTAACTATTAATCCCAGAATTACTCTGAATGCTTATCCGGTGCTTTGAGAGTCAACTGTTCTTTTGCAGAGGTGTATGGATTAATCCTACCAGGTTTTTTTTTCAGCGAAAGAGCGCAACCTCCAGCAGGGGGCGCTTTTCCCGTTTCCTGCTCAGCACAGTTCAATCGGTCTGTTAGTGGCTCACCATCTTGTTTCTTGCTCAGCGAATCAAGCTTTGATTCTAGCTCGGCATTTCCCAATCCAAACCTTAATGGCCAAGTCCCGTTCAGTTATGTTCAGAATGTCACTAAGGCAAGGACAGGTTGGAAAGACCAAAATACATTCTCCAGAGTACAAAAATGGCTTTATGTAGACTTCTGGCTTGTTTTTGAATATTTTTTTCACTTGTTTAGGCAGCAGCTCCGCAAGGACTGTCTGCATTTCTCCCTCTACAGCAGGAGTGTCAAACTCAAATATACAGTGGGCCAAAATTTAAAACTGGAACAAGGTCGCGGGCTAACATTAATATTTATTGAAAAAAAAATCTTCCTCCAGATTTAAGAATGAATCTCTTCTTATGGACTCAAACAAGTTTTGCTGAAAAACTGAATATGGAACAAGCAAAGCTTAATACTAAACAATATATATATTAGCTGTATAATACCGGTAGGCCAGCTCTAATAGTAATTTGGTATGGCTTCGCGGGCCAAATGTAATTAGGCTGCGGGCCAAATTTGGCCCGCGGGCCAGAGTTTGACACATATGCTCTACAGCATCAAAAAGAAGGAACAACCCGGTTGGGTGTAGCTGGTCATAGGAGTCACGCTGCAGCGTGCCCTTTCACAATAAGAGTCTGAACACATATTTTAGCCATCTTACCTGACTTAACATAAAAACACCATGAATTAGCAAGTTTTTTAACCTTTATGATCTATTTATTGACTATTTATCACCTGTAATATATTTCTTATGACTGTTTTTACTAACAGGTTTTTATTTATTAGCAGCTATGTTAACCAGGGTTACAATAACATATTTCTTAACAATAAGATTGAGATCCTTGTTTTAAAACCCTTTTAGAAACAGATGACTTTGTGTTGTACACTGCATTGTGTAAGTCCTGTACCAGGAGTAAATGGTTGTATCAACCAATGACAGAAATACTTTAAAAACGGACACCAATTAGGAACATAATACAGACCTAAATTAAGATTAAGGTCATATTTGCAATTTATGATTTCTTTTTTTGTACATGGATTCTGTGAATTATGAAATGTTGTCATATATCTGTAGACCTTTCCATAAAAGGTTTGAATTATGGCTTCTGATGCCAAAATATCCACTATAAAAGGGCAGATGTTTAGTTCAGGGGCAGTTTGTTTGCACAAAAACACGACAAGCCCTCTCAAGTCAAGTTAAATACAAGTATTGACTTTTAGAGTTATTTGCCTAGAGTTTATCTTTTACCTTTTTTACTTTTAGAAGGGTTGTTTACTTTTCCCTTCAGGACGTTGAGAGCCTGCGGGTCTATTTTGGTCTAAAGTCACACTAAAGCACTTTACTAAGGATTCAGTATAGTGTTTCAATCAGGAGCACAGGCAATGTCTGAACTAACAAATAACAGAACCTCAGTTTTGCTGTTACGGTTTATGGACATCCAGATGTTTAGGGCCCCTAAACAATGTAAAACCAATTGCTAGGTCTTCAACTTTACTAGTAAACGTAATAGAGTATCGTCTGCATAGAATGACATCCGTTTTTAAAGTAGAGCCTAAAGGAAGCAGGTATAGTTCAGAAAAGAATAAGACCATGAATGAAGCCTCGAGGGACACCACAGGTTGGGGAAAACTCAACATGGCTCCAACCTTGCACACTGTGTCAAGCGAGAAAGCGTCATACTGTTGAAAGAAGCAGTGTAGCTTGACAATGAAGATTTCTTAGATTCCATGCTGGAATAAGGGGCCAGCTTATTTAACTGCCACTTACAAAAATAGTTCAATGAAATGTGTTTTTGAGAACACTTCATTATTCTGTCGAATGGTATAATCACTTTTTGGGAGTTTCCAAAAGGGAACCGTTCCCCTCCCCACCTCACATCTGCCTCAACTTCAGACAAATGAAGAGGCAGCAAACGTGACTTCTAGAAAAGCAGTGGATGGGATGCATAAAAAGGATGAATCCTGGGGACACGTAGCATTTAGAAACTCCTGTGTAATCAAGCTTTTCATCAACAGTGCACGTCGCAAATTTATATTTGAACAGCTGTCACATTGTTGGCTCGCCTTTTGTCTTTGCCTTCATTTTGAAGGTTAATCCGTCAAAACAACAGTGAAAAGCTCTAATTTATTGAGCTTTTATTTCAGGCACTGAGGCATGAAAATGCAGTTTGGCTTTTTCTGTGCGTTCTTTTGTTACGACCGATGAGAGTGTCTCAGTTCAAAACCCTCAGAACAGGTGGAGATAAAAAGAAAAATGCACACAGGAGTGAAAACCTCAACAGCTGCAGGGCTATTCAGAAATGCTTCGTCGGTGAGTTTGGCTTCAGAAGTGTTTGTTGCCTTTTTAAACAGACAGAGAGGGGGGTTTCTCGGGTCTTACCATGCTAATCACAAGCAGAGAAAACATAATCTTCAGTAAGTTTAGTGTTTCTTGACTCCAGTCAACCACCTTCTCTCTCTATGAAAGGTTATTTGAATGACGGGGAAGTGATTCAGCGTCTCTGATTGGTAGAGCTGAAGTGGAAGCTGAAGTGGAGGCTGAAAATCAAACCCTGCAACTTAAAGCTGATTGCAGTGGGAACTGTCAAGGCAGCAAGTGGACAGAGCTGGACATTAATACAAGCTCTGTGTTTGAGAGTGCACCAGGTTATTTCAATAAGCACAGATGCAGTACACTGATATTATATGACCTCCTCTTTTGGTGTTAGGAGCCATTATTTACTGGGAAAACAGGGAGCACAGAAACACTCAGTGAGCTGATGACAAATTGATAATAACACAATTTTCCGCTCATTTTGTACAACAGAAATTCAGCGGCAGAAGACAAAAGAGCTGAGCTGAAAAAACTAGGTTACAGTAAGTGTGTCTCCTGGGATTTCACTCACTTTTTGTCCACACTAGTATTCCACTGCTATTAGATGGATTATGGATCAGCCACAACATTAAAAAATCCACTTTTCCATCCATTGTCTTCCTCTTATCTGAAGTTGGGTCATGTGGGCAGCAGACTAAGCAGCATTTTCCTGGGGGGATCCCAAGTTGCTCACAGACGAGATGACTTATATAACATCTTTCAGTAATCTGTCTAAGGTTAAGGTTAGCGTCAGAGTTTATTTCACAATCACCTTTTATATACTTTTATAGTTATATAGTTTTTCCTAATTACGGATTCAAAGGGGGAAAAAATCTGTTAAAAAAAACACTGCAAGACCAAAATGAATGTGTTGCACTTTATTTGCCTAATTGTTGTGTGGCTAACACAAACTATACTAGTGGATGTTAAGAGGTTAAAACCATTCATCCAGTTTGTTTTGCTCATGTAAAGTCAGGTTACAGTTGTAGTGGCTGAGCATTGTCCTCTGGATGTCATTTCCTCTAGCATTGTTTTCTAGTTCCTCTTAGAAGATCACGAGGCACTCCCATGTCAGATCTGCAGGAAGTTCTGGGTTTACCCCAACGTCTCCTCCCAGCTGGATATTCTCAGAAAAACACCAAGGAGAGACACGCAGGAGGATTGTCTGACTCTAAAACCAGAGGCAAAATGACTTGATCATCGTGTATCACAAGCATCACATTAATGGTTGGTTCCTAGTGGGCATATAAAACTATGTTTGCAGAGGTAACCCTTTAAAGCAGCGGTCCCCAACCTTTTTTGCACTACGGACCAGTTTATGTCCGACAATATTTTCACGGACCGGCCTTTAAGTTATCGCGGATAAATACAACAAAATAAAACCAGTACTGGTACCAAAAAAAGAAGATTTATTCATAACACACGGGATAATGACAAAAATGATAAATGATAAAGAAAAAGAAAATAACGCTAAAAACCACTAAAAACCCTGAAAACCATCAATTTCACACCTGAGCCTCAACTCTCACGGTACTGGTCTCATGATCTCATTCGTTTGGTTAATACCCAGGCTTAGATTGACTGGTAAACCTTTGTCTTCCAGCATTTGAAACCAGTTGCCTTTTTGTTTAGATCCTCTGTGTGCCAACCAAGCTCCTCTTGTCCGTTAGGAAATGGATATATTCCTTAGGGTTGTGGGGTGAAGTCTCCCTGGATCAGGCTTGTTCTGGCCCATGCCAAAGACAGAGTATCAGAATCTGGAGGCCTGTTTAACAGGCTCGGCTCTTTTGGAGCAGTATTTTGCATTGGCCATGAATAATTTCCAGGAGAGTGCTATTGTCGTAGTGTATATGGTGGTCTGCAGTGGTATTTAAAGTGGGAGGCAAATTTTAAAAAAAGCACATGTTTAAGACATCCTCCATGGATCAGGGTTACTCTAACGCCTCAAGCATTCAGGTGCTAATTGGGATCTTGGGAGACTGGAGGGCAGTTAAACACCTTGGGCTCTTTGTCGTGTTCCTCGAGCCATTCCTTAGCAGTTTGTATGGCAGAGGAGGGTGCAGTGTCTGCATATGGATATGATCCAGGATGTTGGACCTGTCACCCCATAGAAACATTAGAAGCGTTTTGGAGCAGAAATGATGACAAACAAAACTCTGAACATTTAACCAGAAAAACTCCCACATCAAGCAAGAACTGTAAAGGGTTCAGCTTTAACAACTACACAAATTTGTGTCCTCGGTTCCCAAAACACTTACAGAATGTTGTTAAAAGAAGATCTGATGCAACACAGTGAAAACTCTGCCTCAGCCCCAACTTTATTTGAGTTTTTTTGCAGGCATCAAACTCAAAATGAACTGCTATTCTAAATAAATAAATAAAAGTTCTCCATTTCATCATTAAATCCATTTTCCCCACCGTTTTTTAAATTAAATGTAGAGTTTAAGTTATAAAACGTCATACAGAATTCAATTTTTTTTAAAAACAGGGATTAGAAAAAAATGATTCAATTGTGATATTTATATTGATGATGTTTTTAATCTTGATTTTACCTACAGTAAAACTATCCTGAATTCACCTTTAACAGTACGAACAAGTCAACAGTAGGAAAACGTCTTAGGAACAAAGACTTTATAAACCTTGCATACGTGTTTCTATGAATGTTTTTGTTTTTAGCTTTGTGTGACCTCTGCCCAGTGCATGCTGGGAAACTCTCGAGCCTGCTCTAGCTCTGAATAGCTGTGTGTTGGTGTAAAAGGAATGAAAGAGTCTTTTTAATTTGGTCCTGTGACGTTTTACAGGCTGACATGTCATCCTGTCTGCTGAGGATTCCTCCACAGGGTGAGATGTTAGAGTGAAATATATCAGCAATTACGGGGCTTTTACTGCAGTAAATGAAAGGAAGTGATTCATTTCAGGGAGCCGCTTCTCTGTGTCCTGTTGGCGCTGCTTGATTACCCTCAGTTCACTTCAGCATGCTGTCAAAATCAGCTTAAAGTGTGTTTGGGGTATTGGCTTTTATGGAAAACTGAAATTATGGTTGTGTAGTAATGCTGCTGAGAGCGGGGACCGCTTTGAAAATCCGCTGCTGGTGCATTCAAGGACACTTTCTCAGTATCTGAGATCTTTAAAGCTGGGAACTCAATGGAAAGATTTTAATGCAGCAAGCAACAAATTCAGACAGTTTTCAAAAGCTCACTTTCCGCTCAAAGCTCACTTGAAACATAGCTATTTATGGAGTGCGAGGGTACTAAAAAGGTCCAAACAGCTGCTTCATGTCCACTAAGTGTCCAGGTGTTCAGAAGTACTACTGCGCATGTGCACAAAGTTGAAGTCCACAAGCTGGAAAAGTTTGTGGAGTTGGAATGTAATGAAATTAAAATTTGCATGATTGGCCAACAGAACACCAAAGGAACAGATAGCGCCTCGTATTTTGTCACTAATCCCATGAAAATTTGGCATTTCGACCATATCACTGAGGTTTGTTCAGATTTAATTAAATTAATTTAAGTGTTCATACTCTCTATTTTGCCTTCATCATATTTGTAGTCATCAAAGCAGATCTGGCAGCAGCTCACGATTAGATTCTTAATATTTTTTTAAAAATACCAGAACAATACTACACCATACTCAGCTCGCCTGGCCTCTCTTCACCTTTTTGTCTATCCAGGATGAGCCCCATTTATGTTACGAGCCGGCTCAAAAGCTGCGGCATAAATAAATATGAAGACTAATACATAACAACGTTGGCTAAAATAGCTGGTACCACTAAGAGTAGTGAGCCACCATGAAAGGCTGCCTTTATCCACACCTGACTAGGTGTGGTCAATTAGCGACAGCTGAACACTCTTGCACTGCAGCTGCAAAGAGATGAGGGGCTGCAGAGGGACGCAACAGATCCATCTTATGGTTTTATTATTTGTTTCTAGTAACACCTTTAATGGATCAGCATCACCATAGCTGCAGCGTCAAGGTTGCTGAGGTGCAAGGATCAGTGTCTGCGTATGGCCATGTTAGGACATTGGCAGGTCACCTGATCTACGACCTCATTAAACACTTTCCTTATCATTTCAATCAGTACTTTCAAGCACAGACTGGATATAAAAGATGGAGGTGGGCACTGTGACATCACCTGCGAGAAATCATATTTTTGAAGCTTTAAAATCACAGTTACCATCTGAGCTTTGAAAGCAGGTGACAGAGGAGAGACTCAGACAGAGAAACCACAGGACAGGACACTCATGATTCATGACTTGCCAGCTGCCCTGTTTCATTGTCCTTTCTGAATCTAATGAGAGTCATAATTTACAAAATGAACATCATACTTAATTCTGTAAATCATCAGATGTTATTTAATTTCTAGTCTGGTCTGATCCTGAGATGTGCGGCTGCGATTATGAACAACCAAACCAATTATTTGTTGCCTCCCTCCTCACAATGCTGCTCTGGTTTTGTCTTGCTGTTATGAATCCAGCCAAATCCTTGACAGCATATGAATAATAAAACCAAATCAGCTTCTTAGTCCTGTGGTGAACAGCACATATGCTTTTTTTTTTTTTTTTTTCAAAAGCTGGGTGTTAAATAACCATGATTGTAATTTTTGCCCTACTGAGATTGGTCTGTTTTTAAAAGTTTAATTGTTTTTATATGAAACTTTTATATTAAGCTTTTTTAACCGTGTTGTCGAAGAGCCTTTTAAGGAGTTGCCTTTTTGACCTCAGGGAAACAAGTCTGTTGTTTTTAAGAACAGGCATTAAAAAGAAAGCAGTAGTGTGGTCCTTTAAACATGAGTGGGTCCTGCTGAGTTCATAAATCCATCTTCAAATAGCTGAACTGCCTCTGAACTCCCATCTGCTTCTCCTCCCGTCAGCTTACATCGATCCTACACTGAAAATCATTGCATTCCCATAGCTTTTATTTCTTTAAACGCAGCTGAAGTGTCTCGGAGTGGATGGACATATAGACTTTAAGCTTAGTGCTGCGATGGCTGAGCAAGCATGACAGACAGGAGAGGAGGAGGAGAGAGAGAGTCAGCAGGTTGATGTTTTAAACGGGATCTGCGAAAATTGTTCAACTCCGTTGCCATAGCAACAGCGAGCATGTAGATCAGGAGGCTTTTTTAAAAACACGCACACACATACAGAGTGACACAGTGAGGTTAGCACAGGATTCCCTGCTATTCCAGTTTCTATGACAACTCACAACTCATCCTCGCCTCCCCGTCTTCCTCGCTTTCATCCTCAGCTGTAATGGAAGCAGCCATTAAGTTCTGACTCCGGCTCTGCCCAGCTTTATCAGCGTGAGGGGTAATCAGCTGTTAATTAGTAGCAGTGATGATTAATATGAACAATGATTAAAGGAGTACTAATGCAGCGTTAGAGCATCAGCAGCAAGAGGAGCATCGGTCAGGAGAAGCTGCTGGGAGGGACTTCTGTTAAAGCTTTTTTTCTCCTCTGACCTCTTTAGCTCGGTGGAAGCGATTGGACCATTTGGCCTGTCAGTGTTGTCCATTAAGGCTAACGACAAGGTCGAGTCTCTCTCTGCTTCATGTCCAGAGTCTCTTAGACTGTTTTCAACCACAGGACTTCGCAGGTTTGGTGTGTCCTTCTTATCACAGGAACTGCTGCTTTCCCTTTTTTTTTTTTTTTACTTAAATCACTCAAAATCACAACAGTCATCAAGCATGTTTCTGGTATAAGGTGAAGGCCCAATAACATTATACACTCAAGACCAAGAGATCCAACAAGCACAACAGCAGGGAGAAACAAATCAGCTTCACTTTAAAAGGAAACAACAGTCAGTCTTCTTCATTCATGCTTCATCTCGAGGACACACGTGGTCTGATGTGGCTTTCATTTCCAATTAACCTGTTGTTGTGACTCAACACAGGAACCAAAAACAATACCTAAATACGTCGGAGAGCAACTTAGGGTTCGTTTCTTACCCAAGGATACTTTGGCATGCAGAGTGGAGCAGCAGTAGTGCTCTACCTCCTGGCCCCAGCCACCCAAGTAGTTTGTAGTACCTAAAGGCAACCAAGTTGTTTGTGATATCTTAACCAAACCAAATAATCTGTAGTAAAGGTGCTTGCAACTTAAACAAATCAGGAAGTAAATAAAAAACCAAAGCGCAAAACTCAAGCACTTCACAGGACATAAAACATGACTTCCTGGCAGAGGTGGGACCAAGTGATTGTTTTGCAAGTCTCAAGTAAGTCACAAGTCTTTATCCTCAAGTCTCAAGTCAAGTC
>NW_005187520.1:1629820-1631845 GCF_000239375.1 Pundamilia nyererei
GTCATTGGTGTAAAAGTCCAAGTCAAGTCACAAGTCTTAGAACATTTTTTCAAGTCAAGTCTAAAGTCATAAAATTAATGACTAGAGTCTGACTCGAGTCCAAGTCATGTGACTCGAGTCCACACCTCTGCTTCCTGGCAGAGCATTTCACTACTTAGGCCATTTCCATCACTTTAACCTGCTGACAAAGATGCAGTTTGTAGCTGTTATTTCTCTGAGGTTCATATTGTGGCAGCTGGCGGGTCAAGGCAGCTATGCCAAAGGACATATTGTACACAGGTGGCTTCTGACAAAACAGCATCTTATTGGCCCCTGGAATGAGAACATATTGGACAAAACCTCTGAGAAAACAAGGCTCAAGGAGGAGCAGCCATCTGTTGTGACTGGTTGCAGAGTGAAGGGAAAGCAAAGAGAGAATAGAGGAGCATAAGGACCACTGACAACAAACAGGACAAAAGACAAACTACAGGAGAGAGAAGACAAACATTAAAGACATCCAGTAGTGGCAAAGAAACACCTGAAGACTGAAGAAATGCTTATTGCAATATGGGAAGTCCCCCCAGCAGCCTGAGCTTAACGAAGAAAACAAAGTGATGGTTCATGGTCACCTGATCCAACCCTAACTATTAGCTTTTCCAAAAAGGAAAGTTTGACGATTGATCTTAAAGGTAGAGAGGGTGTCTTCTGAATCTGAACTGGGAGGTGGTTCCACAGGTGAGGGCCTGAGAGCTGAAAGCTTTGCCTCCCATTCTACTGTTAGAAAGTCAGGAATCACAAATAACCCTCCACTCTGAGAGCGAAGTGTACTGTTGGGATATTAAGGTATTATGAGGGCTTTATGATATGATGGGGTGTTGTTATGGATCAAGTGAAGAGTTTTCAGGGAGCTTTACAACCAGATAAGAAATAATTACAAGTCTAGCCTAGAAATAATAATTATGTAGACTAGTTTTTCAACATCACTCTGAGACATGATGTTTCTCTTTACTGCCATCAGACTTTTGTTTAATGTTTGGTTGAAGGACATGTCCTGTCCAAAAATTACTCCCATGTTCCTCAGTTATGCTGGAGGCACACTAAGTATCTGATTAGACATTGTGGTTTTCAGGTTTTTAGGCCCAAGAACAATAACCTCCATTTTGTCTGAATTTAAAAGAACAAAATTACACGTAATCCAGGCCATTATGTCTTTAACATAGTTCTAGTCTGGCCTAATGGATGTTAAATGGACTGGTTCTTTTATAGCACTAACAGCACTTTAACAGGCCCCATTCAGAATCATCAGAATCAGAATCAGAATACTTTATTAATCCCTGGGGGAAATTATCACCCATTCAAATCATGTTTTTCTACTCCATTCGCAGTCCAATGAACACTTTGCGAAAAACTTGGGTTCATTATCTTGCCTAAGGATACTTGCTACTTCACATGCTAAATGCAGCAACCATCTACATTTTGATATTCAGCCATGATCAATAGAGTTCGGTGTAGGGTTGGGCCATATCATACCGTTCACGGTAATATCGGTATAATGTTGGGCAACGATAAGAAAATGAAATATCGCGATAGAATGTGGGTAAAACGCACATGCGCAGTGCTTTTGTTTTCATACGCACATGGCAGCGACTAAGAATGAGGAGGGCGAAAGCGGATTGTTGAATGAAAAGGATGAACCAGAATTGGTTTGCAAAAATGCTGCAAATTCAGTGGTGTGGAACTGGTTTAGCTTTCGTCCGTCAGAAACACAACAAAAAACTATTTTTGGTAGAGCATGCTAGCGGGCCGTCGTTATTACCGTGTTTTTTGGAAAATACGGCACACTTAAAATCAATTCTTTGATTTTTCTGAAAATTGACATTGTCCCTTATAATCCCGTGTGCCTTATGTATGAATTCTGGTTGTGTTTACTGACCTCGAAACGATTTTATGTGGGACACGGTAGAGATGGCACGATACCACTTTTTTATGTCCGATACCGATATCATAAATTTGGATATCTGCCGATACCAATATGAATCCGATATA
>NW_005187520.1:1633433-1665281 GCF_000239375.1 Pundamilia nyererei
TTTTTTCACTAATAAAGTTGTGGAGTTGTAAAGTATTTTGTCTAGTGTCAATTATATCGTCAGTTACATCGTTATCGCAATTTTTCAAATGTATATCGTGATAAATATTTTTGGTCATATCGCCCTGCTCTAGTTGGGTGTCATCTGCAATGGCGTGAAAATGTGTGCAGTGTTTTCTTATAGTATTTCTGACGCAAAGCATGTATAATTGCAGTTAAAAGTATGGGTCCGAGCATGGAACCCTGTGGAACACCATGACTTGCTTTAATGTGTGACAAAAACTCTTTGGAAATAATCTACTAAATATCTAGTGCAGCTCCTTTAATCCTTTTGATATGGCCTTCCTTTTAATTTAAAAAATAATAAAGATCATAAAACGTTATCAAAACGTATATGTTACAATTATCAACAAAACATAGAGTACTATTAAAATACTACATTATTTTCAGAATGAATATTGCAAGATAACTGAGGAATGAATTTCATCCAGCTCCTCTTTCTCCTCTTTCCTTTCCCTTCCCTGTCTAATAATTTTCACACAGCAACTAAACTTTAGTCAAACTGTTGTACAGACACTTCCCACTGTGTGAACGCTTGGTTAAGGGGTGAAAAACAGGATGTGATGTAACATCCTGAGGACATTATTAGCGTTGGAGGAGGTGGAGGTCATATCAGAGTCAGCAGCAGACTATATGAATAAGATATCGTCCCACGATCACAGAGAATTAAACTATGAAGATACCTGGTGTTTAATTACATGAACGCTGATGTGCTACATTTGGTGTGCGGTGGAAAACACTAATGGAAAGCAGCCATTTTAACTGTTAACCTCTGTAAATGCAAAATATCCCCTGTGAGAGATGTCTGTAGGAGGCTGTTAGATTCATGCCAATATCTCTGTCATAATAGAGACCATTTTTCAATCCATATTTTAATATGATTTTAAGGTCTGGACATCTCTTCATTTAAACTTTATTTAAAAGTTAAAGTGGGTCTATGATTGTGTGTCCCAACAAAGCAAAAGTGTGCAAAGCTGACCCAGTAACTGTGTCAGAGGAAACTGAGCACAACAAGTAGAAGCAATGTGAGGATAGACAGACAACAAAAAGGCACATAGAAGGTAATAAATAGAAATAATGCAACAGACATGGGTTTCATTCAGAAACAATGTGAAATGAAGGATTTAGACTGGAGACAGGTTGCAAAGTCACTTGCAGATGTGCAGCAACTCTAGCCAGTCTAAAGCAGCTTGAGTAGCACAGCCTATATGGTAACAGCTGATCACTGGCTCATGCAGACTGGTTTAGGTTCAGCTGAGTTTGATTACATGGCCTGTCTGAACAAGCACACTATTCATTGTTATCTTTCACTACCGAAAGGGTTCTCATTCTGGAGTGTTAATATTTTGTGAACTTAACACGAGGTGTATTTTGGCATCTGTGCGTTGATGTGCTGCCTGTTGAAGTACTTGTTGCACAGAGATAACAGTTCTTTGAATCTGTATTAGTTTCTTCTGTGAGTATGCTAGGGTTCTGCTTGGGTTCAAGTGACATTAATAAAATCATCAGCTCCGATCCAAGGCACACGTACCTGTCTCCTAGTTTTTTGGAACCACATAGATTCATCTATGGGGCATTACACATACACAGCACCAACTGAGCATGCACTCTCCACATATGTGGACAGCAGGTCCTAGGAGGTTAAAGAACTAAAATGGCACGATAACTTGTCCATTCTGTTGTGTTTGGCGTGTGGAATTTCTAAGACAATTTTTGCAACCATATAATCCATGCTTAACTCATTCACTGCCATTGACGTCTATAGACGTCAATTGAAAAACTTACGTTGACTGCCATTGACGTCTATCGACGTCAATTACGTTTTTCAATGGGAGGGGGCAGGTGTGGGATTTGAAGGGGAAGGTGACTGGAAAGGCAGAAAAACCCCAAGGGCACCTTACAACACCGACCCTGATAGCAGGCTAGACAGTGACCTAGGCAGGCACCAACTTGAAAAACTGAAGCCCACCAGCAGTAAAAGTAGACCTGCAAGGAGGTGCAGGGTTTGCACACGTAAGGGATTGCGCAGTGAGACAAAAATGTGGTGCAAGTCTTGTTGTGTGCCCTTGCATCCCGGAAAGTGTTATAATGATTACCACAAAAGTGAATTATTCATTGTGAATAAATGTTTCACTATGTACATTTTATTTTTTCATATATTTGTAAATAAATTGTTTTGATAAAACATAACCTTTCTCAGTGTTATGTCTGTTTTATAGAAGTGAAAAACTATTTTATATGTTAGAGGTGTCACAAAGCAAGAAATATTAGTGTCAAAGGCACTTTTCTGCTTGAAATGTATTTTTCACAAAAAGCTCGTTTTCTCCCTTTTTTTGGTCAAAACAGGCATTTTTGGTGGAACCCACCTCTATTCTACAACTGATTACTAAAGAATGGAAAGTGGTAGAAACAAGCTTTTTTTTTTGGATGAAAGAAGAGAGTCTGTTCTTCATTTTGGTAGGTTCAGCGTTTATATGATCATAACACACAGTTTTCTGTGGCTCTTCAAAAATGAGTAAAAATGCTCAAAAACCCTGGCAGTGGGGAGTTACCTGATTTGAAAATGGCTGGCAGTGAATGAGTTAATGGTCATCTGGAACCTATTGTTTGTGCATATTTTTGTTGTGCAAATGGTTTAGCTTTTTGCCAGTCACTGCTTCATTTCATTTTTATTTGTTTGTGCTTTTAACAAAAAACTACTTGGTTAGATTTAGGTCAGGTTTAGACACTGAGAATAACTTGGTCAGGTTTAGATACTGAGAACTGCCTAATTAAGTTTAGGCACAAAGAACTACTTGGTTGGTTTGACATGAAGATTGTGGTTTGGGTTAAAACAGTCCCCCATCCATGATGACTTGGGAGTGGCAGAGCTGTCTCAGTGATTTACCAGCAGCTTTGAATGGCATTATTAAATCCAGCGGGTGTGACAAGGTTCTAAAGTGTTGCCTATATCTGCTCTGTGATTAGTGCAGCAGTCATAATCACCATTCTTTCTGTTTCAGCCACATGCCTCTGAGTCCGGCTGCTGACACCAAACATGATCGCCCGCGGCAACAGGCGGTTACAAACGGCAACCCGGCAGGCTCTGTTGTTGCCAGGGACGACGAGGGAGAGGACACGCCCACTGGGAACAGCATCGTCGTCCGCATCGGCATCCCGGACCTGCAGCAGACGGTAACACACACGCACACACACAGGCGTACTGTGTGTCGATGTACAGTTTGTATATAAACATAAGGCACAGCACAAACCTGTCTGTCTGTCTGTCCGGCTGTCTCTTTCTCTGTCTGTCCGCCTGTTTCTCTGTCTCTGGCTCTCTCAGAAGTGTTTGCGGTTGGACCCAGAGTTACCAGTTTGGACCAGTAAGCAGAGGGTTCTGGTGACGTTGACTCAGTCTCTGTCGGATGTTTTGAACTATGGTCTCTTCCAGCCGGCGTTCAACGGCCGAGCCGGAAAGTTTCTGGACGAGGAGCGGCTGCTGAAGGAGTATCCTCTCCCGCCCATCACACCCATCCCGTACCTGGAGGTAAACTTTACCTCAGTGTTTCTACAACACTGAAACATACTAAAACGTACAGCACTGCTATAACTTATAGAACATTATATTAGGACTGAAGTGTTGTAATATTTAGAGAAAACCCTGTAATATTTTTCTAGATTAAAGTTCAGTTAATCAAAAACCCATGTAGTTTCAATTTTCACATTTAAGTGAAGATAAACATAACAAACAGATATTTGAACCTGTGGATTAGAATATCAACAACACCTCTTTAGAGCAACTTTCTTCCAGCAGGCTGTTTTCTCTTGTTTCTGCATGCAGACCTGGCTGTGAAGTTTTCTCCCTGTGTTGTTTTTTAGTAAAATTAACTCTTAATGATACAGACAAACCTGTGCACAAGTATAAATGCAAACATCTGCATCATACTAATGCAGTCAGAGTATCCCTCAGTCTCTTTTGAAAAGTAGAATGCAACTAACTATCAATACCATAGATAGTATAAAACAAGGGATGTCAAACTCGTTTGTTTTTTTTATCATGGGCCACATACAGCCTACTTTAACCTTAACTGGGCCAGACCAGTGAAACTCCCCTTTCTGTCAGTATTATTTACACATTTAAGCCTTGAGATATCTTAGTATAAGAAGAAGTGCAATTTCAACAGTGCATTTCAGTTTTTTCTGCATGAAAAAGAAATGCTGCTGTAGTAAACGACTACTGCAACTCTTAAATTGTAAGGAAAAAATAAACAATTTCAATAGTAGATAGTGAAAAAAAACAGGAACCTTTCTGTCATTTAATTTTTTCTGTATTAGACCTTAGAGGAAGTCTTTACTACTAAAAATAAACTAAAATACAGTTAAAATTAGCCCCAGGGCCTAATGTTTGAAACCTCTGGTATAAAATATGGATGTAGCTTACATACATTTCCCTGAAGCACCTTAAACCTGCTTTCTTTCTTATGGGCAGTAGAGGGCGACTTTTGTGGTTCCAAATAACTTGCAGTGGTAGACGTGTTTGTGAAAACAGCTTTCCGTATGGAGCTCTGTAAACACTTTCTTGATCAGTTTATTATGGTCATTAAGTTATGGTCACAATAAAAATCAATAACGGGGATTATTTACAAGATGCTCATTAGCTAATCATGAGTCATTCACAATTGGCCAATGAGCATGTAATATCACAGTAAGCCCCACCCCTTTCAAAATAGACTTCTTGCTGTGGTTCCAGCAATTTTTCCCACGTAAACATGCTGCTAATACACCAGAGGGCGCTACTGAAAGAGGTTAATGTCAGATATTTTTAACAGGGAATGACACTTATTGCTCTTGGCTGTTTGGTGATCTTTTTAATCACAGACCGATTTAAAAACATGACGCTAACTCATGAAATCTCCTCTACATGCATCATGTAGCTTCAGTTTATTCCAGACTTGACTGTTTGTGTCTCTTTTTTTGAAGTTTCGTTACAAGAGGAGAGTTTACACCCAGAGTTACGTGGACGACAAACAGCTGGCAAAGCTGCATACCAAGGTAGGAAACACAATACTGTTAATGCAAGATTTAAATGCTGCAGAATTATTACAGTATTAATGCAAAATGCTCACACTTTGTCTCTAAATAAGGACATAAAGAGTTTTACTGCTGTATTCCCACAGTTACAATACTGCTGCAAGTGATGATATGAAGCTTGGGTGAAATAAATAATGAAAGGATTTAAATAAATATGTACAAAAATAGTTGTACATTTAATATGCAGAGGGATGCTTTCGGAGATGTGTTATTTATATTTGGCTGAGAGTGCAAAAAGGATCAAGAAATTTTAGCAGCGTTTGCTTCACTGCGACTCCTCCACACTCACCTCAGATTTAATTTAGGGAGTTTGTGCTGCTTCTTCATAGAATATTATTCAGTAAATAAGAAAATTATGTTGTGTTTCTTTCCCTGTTAGGCCAATCTGAAGCGCTTCATGGAACATGTTCACCAGAAGAATGTGGAGAAGGTCTCCAAGTGGTTGGAAAAAGGCCTCGATCCCAACTTTCACGACTCTGACACGGGAGGTGAGCAGAAGCAAATCCCTTCAGCATAATTTTTCAGTGTGTGAAATTGCATTTTGGAAATATAAATATAAACATATTTCTGCTGTGCAATTAATTTTACTAACAGTCCAAGAAGTCTGACCTCCAGTTTTGTTGAATTAAACTTCTGCATTGTATTTATTGGCTGGATGCTACTGAGCATAATTAGCATGTATCTGTATCTGTGTAATGTATTTAAAGGGACTGTTAAAGCTAATTTGGATTTTCAAATGTTTCCACCTGAGTGAGAGAAAGTCCTCCATAAGCCAATTGCTACACAAAGAGAAGGACTAAAAAGGTTCAGTTTTAAAGAGTTCAAACACTGTTGTCTTTCCATGAAGTTTTGAGTGGCTATGTATTAGTAGGCAGGTTGGTGGGTGTCTCCATGCCAAATTTTCTTAGGCAAGGAACCCCAAGTAGCTACCAAAATGTTTATTAGAGGGTGTCTGAATGTTAGATAGGAAGTAAGTAAAAGTTTATTTGTATGATTGAGTGAATGAGACATGTTATATAAAATGCTGAAGTGGAGAAGAAAAGTATGTATGAACCAGTCCATTTACCATCACTGGCTCTTCTTTCCCAAAACCATCCTAGCTATGATTAGTCTGAGAAACATCCTACAGTCTGAACCCACCACATGCTTCCCTTAGGCAGCATCATGAGAAAGGCACCGCATCCATATTCACTGCTTTGCAGATGATACCCAACTTTATCTATCCATGAGCCAGGCATGAATGAGTTTTTCCTTCCCAGTGTCACCAAGTGCTTGCTCAAACAGGGTCCTTTGATTGTCTCTGTTATTGTAGCATCTTTATCTTGCAGTAAAGGTAAAGGTATTTAAAGCCATTAGAAAACAGTCATGGGTAAACTTTTAAAGAAACATTACTAACACACTTGCATGTGCAGCTCAATCTTACCTGACACAGAAGGAGCCGGGAATGTACTTCATACTTTTCTTGGTTAGCAGCGACTGGGTTTAAATAAATTATTGCCCCCTGCTGGTACTGCAACTTAAGCGTGTCCATTTCACGCCTACGAGAGGCAAAACCGTGACATCCACACGATGAACCAGTGGGTCTGTTACATGCTCTGCAGTGATATAGGTGCTTTATAAATAAAACTGAATTGAATTGAACATCATCCCCACTTGGTTTCCATGTTGCTTCTCACATATTAAACAACTTGTAGGTGGTTTTCTGATTAGCATCGATACCCCTTCTGTTATCTGTTATGTACCAACCTCTGAATCCATTTTAAGACTTCCTGACTCACTGTTAGGAGGCTGTTTTTTAGTTTCCAATTACAGCTTTGATGAGGCAGACGTGAAAATGTACGTTTATACAGTTTTTCCAGATTTTATTTCTCTCAGGAGTGTCTGATCTTCGGCGAGTGTCATTGTTCAGTTTGCCCTCACAGCTGTGGAGCTGTTACTGACTTTAAAGATGGATATTCTCCTTCAGCCTAACAAAGACTTGTTTCCATGTGCCTCAGAGTGTCCTCTGACTCTGGCCGTGCAGCTGGAGGAGAGCTGCGAGCTGATTAAAGTTCTTCGCAATGGAGGAGCTCACCTGGACTTCAGGACCAGGGACGGCATCACTGCCCTTCACCGGGCCGTCCTCTGCAGAAACAGCGCCGCCCTCACCGTAAGAAAACACTTTTTTTTCTCTGGTTCTGTCTCCATGTGTTCACTTTATTTTGAATCACACCACAGCCCGCTAATTTTTGTAGGTTTCAGCCAACAAAAAGACATTTCAGCCGAGCTTTTCCATCTTGTGAGCTACCAAAGTCCTGCTTCCTGTCTGGGTTTAACATTAATATACAGCGATGTTTCTTCAGTGAGGACAGAGTGACTCATTCCATCTGACAGCAACATTTAAAAAAAACCCGACTGAAAAAACACATCACCTGATAAAATCCACCAACTCACCTTTATATAAATGTCGGCTGCTGCCTGCCTGTTCAGTGTTTCAAGCTAGTGAGTTAATGCCATTAAATACATTTTTTTAACATAAGCAAGCCAGAGAGCAGTATTTATACAACAACGTGTTTTACAGGAAACAAGATTAAAGGAACAGAAACTTAGAATAGCTAGAATATATACGGTGGCCCTGAGAGGCCAAATGGACTGCAACTTAAGAAAACACCAGCAATAAGAAAAACGCTGCAAAAGCACACAAAACTCAACAGAAATAGGAAACACAACAACAAAAATGGTAAAAAGAGAAAACAGAAATAGTAAAAAACACATGGAAAGTTTTTCTGGGGAGACAATAACCCGACGGACCAGTTGCAGGAACCCAAAACATGGTAGGTGTGTTTTATCATGATTCATATAATACTGATGACGGATTCTTAGGCTAATAGTTAGGCTAACACACTTATCTCTCATCTTTTCTTTCCTCACAAAACCAACAGATCCTTCACTTCTTTTCAGCAGGCAGGGCCTCCTTGGATAACGATGTCTAGTGATAATTGTCGAAACACCCGATGAATCCAAGGTCCACTACTGACGATGTGTCCCAAATTTTAACAATTTAGATCAGATCTCTAATCCCTGAACCTAACCAGGGAAAATGTCAGGTTAGCCTGGGTAAAAGAACGAGATTTGAGGCACACAACGATGTGTGCTGCTGGTAAAGTTGCTGGGCTGCTTTTCCTCATAACAGCCATCCCTCAAGATTTTCTCCATTAAAAGCAGTACATTGTCCGGGATTGTAACATCTAGTCCTTTACTGAATCAGTGTCTCTCAGCGCAATTCTTTCCATACTTTGGTTCCTGCAACTGGTCCGTTGTCTGGTAAATATATCCTAATTAAAAGCAAGAAAACACAAAACCAACTACATCAAAAACAAAAGCAGCTCCTGCAGCAGCAGTGGCTTAATTAATTAGTAATTTCATGATTAGTGTGTCTGCTTGACCTCCATGGAGGATGGTTATTAAATGGATTAATGTCAAACTGCTCCGTGTTGGCCAACATGTTTCCACCACACTGCTGCCACCATCATTTCAAAAACAAATTTAACACCAAACCATCAAAACCTGCAGTTCCTCTAACCATTTTAAATTAAAGACTTTATTGGAATTTAAAGAATGCATCTTTAATCTAAGAGAAAAAAATAATATTGAACATATTTTCCTCATTTCTTTGGCTCACTTGAGATTTAATAAGCTGTTTATGGCCCATGAATTAAAATCACTGAGACCACAGCTGACTGTTTTCACCATCTTAGTGATGGGGATGAATCTGCACGTAACACGTGAGGGTTGGATTTACTGCTTTATGGTCCTTTCTAGTACTAATAAGACCCTAAATTTAGATTTTTACTTCATAGACTTCTACACAGTGGGTGCAGAGGAGTCTCCCCCGGCTGCGCATTAGAAACAATGCAGGTTCAAAGTACTTGCTCATTCTTTAACATCACTGCATTTTTGTTGTTTCTCCTGGTCCTCAGACTCTGCTGGACCTCGGGGCATCTCCAGACTACAAGGACAGCAGAGGCCTCACTCCGCTCTATCACTCGGCCATGGTGGGCGGCGCCCCCTACTGCTGTGAGCTGCTGCTGCAGGACCACGCCACCATCGGTATGAGGGGGTCTCATAGGACCGATCTGACGAATCATCTGATATGTTGTGGAGCTCTATTATTATTTATTTATTTTATTCATATTTTTGTGTTAAAAAAACACTTTAGCACTAAGAGTACTTGTTGTCATGGTTACAGGGATGACAGATGAGAACGGGTGGCAGGAAATCCATCAGGTGACACACACACAAACACACAATCAGGAAAATTACTTGCACTGATGGCAAGTTCAAGCCCTGTACAATTATGACTCTGTGTGTGTGCGTGTGTGTGTGTGCTTGTGTGTGTGGGCGCATGTGTGTGAGTTCAGGCATGTCGCTATGGCAACGTGCAGCACTTGGAGCACCTGCTGTTCTATGGCGCTGACATGAGTTCCCAGAATGCATCAGGAAACACTGCACTGCACCTCTGCGCTCTGTACAACCAGGTAACACACACACACACACAAAGAGGTAATGCACATGTTGGTCATGTGATGGCGGCCTGTGGGTGTAATGTATGTTGTTAGTCACATTTTGGGGGTTTGGGGTTTTTTTTCATTAGGATAGTTGTGCCCGAGTGTTGCTGTTCAGAGGAGCCAACAAGGACATCAAGAACTACAACAACCAGACGGCCTTTCAGGTAAACCAGTCAATCAATCAGCAGATCAATAAAAGAAGCCTTTAAAGTAAAAAAAACAAACCAAAACAACCAGACAGCTTTTCACATGAAAATAAGTAAAAAAAAAGATTATTACACTTTAAAATGAGCTTTTAGTTTCAAAAATTATAATCCAATAATTAATAAATAAAATAAAAACAACAACAAAGTCTTTTTTCTTAACCTTCTATTGAAGTAAAAAACAAATAAAATGATAAATAAATATCCAAAATAATCAATAAAAATCAAATAAAGACTAAATAAATAAGATAAACATAAAGAAATCTAATGAAAAAAACATTTCCGATACAATATTATACAATATTATAAAATAAGAAACATATATAGACCGTTTAAAAATACAAATAAAGGAACATTATGTGCCTTTAAGTAAAAAATATTTTTAGAATTATTTATTATTTTATTATTTATTTTTTAATTTATGTAATATAATATATAATTTAATATAATGCATTTATTATTTTTTTATTTCTGATAAATAAAAAAATGAAATACAAACAAGACTATATCTACCCTGCTCGACATAAAGACCAGGAAGTCAAAAAAACGTTAAAGTTAGAGCTACAGAAACAAAACACAGCAGTTACTGGAAAAAATAATTAGCCCACCAAAAACAGAAAGGAGCGCTTGTTTCAATGCCAGAAATGATACTACTGCATTTAACCATCAGCACATCTAATTATGTTAACATCTCAGCTTCACAGACACATTTGCAGTTCTGTGATTGGATGCCTGCTGCTATACTGGCTCTTTAGTTTCTCTTTAATCTTGTGCTTTCACGCCTCATGTTGTACCTGTGAGTTTTTATTCTTTTCTAACCAGGAGACTAGTTGAAAGAGAATTTTACTTTGAAAATCCTGGAACTCTCTGGAAATCTCCGGAAATTATTTGCAACTTCAGAGATACAGAAATGTGAATCTGTTCAATCTGCTCCTGTGATGTTTCGTGTTTCAGGTGGAAACGAGATTAAAAAGCTGTGAGTTTAATTTTGAGCCCTACGGTTTGTGTGTTTTTATGACTCCTGGCTTGTGTGTGTGCAGGTGGCAATCATTGCCGGGAATTTTGATCTGGCAGAAATCATAAAAATCCACAAAACGTCTGACGTTGGTGAGTTTCAACACATTTAAATCGTGTGCGTGTGTCAATGTTAGCACAGTGGCTGGATATTAACTCTCTGTGTGTTTTTATGTGTGTGTGTGTTTGTATATATGCGTCCAAGTAGTTCCCTTCAGAGAAACTCCCTCCTATACCAAGCGCCGCCGCATGGGCTTGACCCGGACAACAGCTGGAAACGGCCTGTCATCTCCTCGCTCCCTGATTCGCTCAGCCAGTGACAACGCCTTGGAAAGCCCCGCCTCCTCACCTGGCCCCTCCCTTCAAAGCCTGGAGACACACCACGACACGCACACACACTCGCTACGCCGACACACACGCCGACTCAGGTAATTATAAGTCATTAATGGTGCCTTTACACATGTAAAAGTTACCCATGAGATGTGCATGATTTCACCTAATACTAACAAGGATGCTGGCTTTGTGTTGCTGAAATAAGCAAGATCATCCCTGAAAATACATCTTCTGGTCAGCAGCACATGAGGCTCCAAAAGATGCTCCGGTGTAGCTCATTTATACATCTTTCAGCATTAATGGTGCCTTTACAGATGAGTTACCAGATTCCAGGTTCTCATTTTCTTCCTGAGTGGTCGTCAACAGGTTTCTCGCAAAACTACAACATCACAACAATGTGATTGGTTACTTGCAAGTCCTCAGACATATCCGTTATGCACGGAGATCTTTTGATCACATTATGAACTGTAGATTCATCCATCGTGTCGACTGCTTATCCAGTTCAATCCAGTTCCATTCCAGCATGTTACAGCTTTTCTAGGCGTTTCTGGTTTTTGACACAACTTTTTTGAAGCCGGTTGCAGGTTCAAATTGAGCATGTGTATATAACAGGTTTCTCAGTTTTACATTTAAAATGTTGGTTTGTTTCATTTTCTCATAAAATGGTTTTTCAGTGATTTTATTTGAAAGTTGGTTACAAGATGTCCTTTAAGGTGTAGTCAAGCCAGTATCTCCTTTCTCACCTGCAGTCCAAGTGGGGGAGGTCATGTGGAGACCAGCCCTCCCTCCTCTCCTCCCCCGACCCCGCAGATGAGGAAGAGGAGGCTGTATAGCGCCGTCCCGGGACGCACCTTCATCGCCACCCGGTCCCACGTCCCTCAGGGGACTGGAGAGATCCAGCTGCACCGAGGGGAGCGGGTCAAAGGTTTGACCAGGATAATGATTCTTATCGAAAGTGTAAATCAGGAGCTAAACAAACTCTAAATGTCTGACTTTTATAACTCAATAAGGATATATAACTATCACCAAAACAAAGGCCAAAGAATTAAGAATAAATAAACACTGAATACAAAACTTCCATAATCAGATTCAGACCTCACGTTATTTATTTATTTAAAAAACCTTTATATCTGCATAGTTCTACATTAATAATCCTCCATCACAATAATGAGCTCAAACAGAGGCAACGCATGTGTGAGGTGGTGATAATGAGTGTGTGCTGTGTTTACAGTTCTCTCTATCGGTGAAGGAGGATTCTGGGAAGGAAGCGTTAAAGGCCGAACCGGCTGGTTTCCTGCCGACTGTGTGGAAGAAGTCCAGATGAGACAATACGACCCAAGACTGGGTAAAAAAACACATCCACAGCAGGGTCAGGGTCTTCTCTGCGCCTAGAACATGCTGCTGTGCGTCACAGAGGGAAAGCAGCATTGTTTATATATCAGTACTTTAACTTTGCGTTCATTTACTCGACCATATGGGTAGCATCTGATGGGATATATTTAATAAATAATGTGCTATGTAACATACATATGTAACACGTATGTTTCAGAGACGCGAGAGGACCGCACCAAGAGACTGTTCAGACACTACACTGTAGGATCCTACGACAACTACACCTCCTACAGGTAACACAGCACCACTACACCTCCTACAGGTAACACAGCACCACTACACCTCCTACAGGTAACACAGCACCACTACACCTCCTATAGGAACTCAATGGCAGGTTCGACTTTCTTCAGAATCAGGATCATCTTCATTAAAGTGGTTTTGTTTGCAGATTCTTCTGCTGCATGCATGAACATGTGACAGACCTAATGAGACAGGTGACCCTCTCAGGTGTAACCCGGTGATTCAGCAACCGTGGCTGTTTCAAACTATAGAGGAAATTTTTATGTTTAAGATGACGCTTGTTGATGTTTTCAGCTTTTCTGTCTCAGTTGCCGGAAAACAGACGCCAGACTGGGGAAGAACTAATAAACATTTAGAGATGTTCATTTATGTGAATGTGAAGTTCTCCCTGATTCGTGTGTTATCAGTGTTTATGGCCTTTTTCAGTGAGCTGTTCATATAACACCATCACTAAGAGAGGGTGCAGGGTCTCCTGCTCTGGCTCTAACTGTGAGCTTTATCAAAAAGGAAAGTTTTTGATTCTGAAAGCAGAAAAAATGTCTGTCTTCTGAATCCAAACTTTGTCTGAGAGCCAACTGTACTTAGATTTGAGCTCGGGTCACTGATGAAGAGGTCATGTTCAGCTGCTGTCCTTGCTGAGGCTTTTACAAAAAGTACCTTTATTAATAAATCATTCATTTCATGTCTGCAGAGCATTGAGAGCGTGGCTCCAAAAGCTGGTGGAGGACAGTTTAATGTTTTAACGATTATCACTTGTTCGTCGTCATCTGTAGTTATGCTTTAAAAGCAATTTCATTTCAAGTGGTTCAAACCTTGGAGGCGCAATAGAAGATGGAGGGATCTTTTGTGAGCCTCGTTTCTTTCTTCATGTTTCAGCGATTATGTGATCGAGGAGAAGACGGCCGTGCTGCAGAAGAGGGAGAGCGAAGGATTTGGCTTCGTCCTCAGAGGAGCTAAAGGTAGAAACCGAGGGACGGGTAGTGGAGTGGTGGGCGTTTGGAGGAAGAGGAGGAGAGATTTAAAAAAAAAAAAAAAGCTCCTTGCTGTGTTTCATGACACCTACACAGTCCACAGAGTCTGGCTTCCTGTGGAAGCAGAATCACACTCCGTGGACTGAACCCTCGCTAGTCTGAGGTGGGAGGAGCTTCCCTAACTCACCGGCTCTCTCTTCGTTTCCAGCTGAGACGCCCATCGAGGAGTTCGCTCCAACCCCGGCGTTTCCCGCCCTTCAGTACCTGGAGTCAGTTGACCAAGGGGGCGTGGCATGGAGGGCGGGGCTACGGACCGGAGACTTTCTCATCGAGGTACTAGCGGACTTCATTTTATATTCAAGTAGACATCAGTCAGCTGACACATTTACTGACATTTTTTCATGTTTTTTTTCAATACTTTATTTTGTTTCTTATTCATTTTATTTTTAACTAATTTTTTATTTTCATATTTTTTTGTTGGTTTATCATTCTCAAGCATATTTGTCATATGAGCACGCTCTGTGAACAGAAAAGAAAAGATTAAGATGGAAACTTGATATTTTCTGACCTCAGTTTTAACAGGTTTTTTTTAAACTTTTTAATCACCTACAGGGACAAAAAGCTGTGAATCTTTGTGTTTGGGCCCGTGAAACATTTAAAGCATTATGACTTGAGTTGTTTGTCTTTTCTCCAGGTGAACGGTACCAACGTGGTGAAGGTGGGTCATCGGCAGGTCGTCTCTCTAATCCGGCAGGGAGGAAGTCGCCTCCTGATGAAAGTCGTCTCAGTTTCCAGGAAATCTGAAACCAACCTGATCAGGAAAAAAGGTAGAGCCACCTGCTGTCCAGTCTTAGTAAGATTTGATTTTATTGGTACACAACAGTGTACAGTTAGTATAATGATTTAAAGCAAAGAAAGTCAATCTTTTCAGGCCTAAAAAGGACAACAATACAATAACTTAGGTGTCATATAAAGTGGGTTTTATTCAGTTCTGATAACATTTAAATAAGAAAAATAAAAATGAACTGGGAAGAATAAAGTTTTATTTTAGTTTTACCCCCTTGTTTCAATAAATAATCAAAACAAATCAAGATGTAATTATAGATGTAACAGTCAAACCATTGTATAAATACAAGACGCAGTTCAAGTTTAGTTAGCGAGGAGGCAGCTGCACGTGCTCACTGGAGCTTCTGTGTATTTGACATGTCAGTGACATGACGGCTATCTGTGAACATGTGACTCTTTACAGGGAAACTTATCTCAGCGCTCTTTCTTTTTATAAGTGCTGTAGACCAAAATACCCCCACCCCCCAACACACACACACTGTGTACCACTAATATGCAATCTTGCCTTGTAGCACCGCCCCCTCCAAAACGAGCCCCCAGCACCTCCCTGACCCTGCGATCCAAGTCCATGACGGCTGACCTGGAGGAGATAGGTAAACACACACACACACACACACACACACACACACAGTTAGACTGTAGCGGTGTGTGTTGCTGACCTTTGCTCTGTCTGCAGCCAGGAGGAGACGCTTCGGTGAGTCACATCGACCTCACGGTCATCGTGTTGTGACCCTGCGGTGACATTTGTCTTTGCAATCTGTTAGCATGATGTCGCAGTGATGTCATCAGCTGCATTTCCACCAGAGTCCAGGTTATTTCTGTGCAGACAGTTTTAACCAGACACAGTCGCACAGCAATGACACCAAGCTCTGAACATCCACTGGAACTCCAAATACCCGCCTTTGTGTAGTGACCGTGGACAGCTTGCTGGTGACTGAGTAATGGTTTAAAGATGAGGTGTCCGTCAGAGTCGCAGTCTGACAAATATTTAGCAGCCCACCCTGCAGTGCAGTGAAACACTGTTTGTCCCCTTCCTGATTCCTTAGGGGTTTTTGCATATTTGTCACACTTACATGTTTCGGGGATTTACGAACAAATTTAGCGCCTCTGACCACACACACAACCAAAAGATGAAGCCGTGCCTCCAAGTGACACTAATCCCCCAAATACTCAGAACATTAGCACGAACATAACTCCTCCCAGCCCAGATGGGGACTTTGTGAAACCCACAAAGTTAGTCACCTGGCCAGCCTTCATCGAAGCACAACAAAGCTGATTTTGAGGGCACAGGGTGGATGACAGAGGAGACAAGAAGGCACAGAGTTAGGATTTTGGGGAATTCAGGCCAACACTTTGGCCTAATTTTATCTCCTGGAATGTTAGGTGGAAAAGCAGCTGATGTTTTCCATTGATGTCGCGACTTTTCAGGGCTGTAGCTGAATCGAGTATAGCTTCTACAATTACACACAAACAGCACATGTTCGATTTTTATTTGAGGCGTCCATTTTTTTAAGGCATCATTGATATAAGTTCATCTACCCCCTGACCCCTGTTTTTCCCAAAAGGGGGGGGATGCTACAAAAAAATGATGCTTGAAAAACCTAAAAATAAAAAAACAGTAACACTAAGTGCTTTTAAATTGAAACACCTTTTTTTGTCTATTTTGACACTTTTGAGAGTTGTTTTGCGTGAAGTCCTGCTGCAGCCCTGGTGACTGATGTTGTGATGTAGCTCTGATGTCATGATTTCGCCACAGTGTTTGTCACGCTGTTTGGAAACTTTCACAGTGGTGTGGTCGTGTACCGGATGCTTAATCATGTCTTGTTAGGAGTCTGTTCATGTTCCTTTTTGTCGCTCCAGAGAAACTGGATGAGATGTTGGCCGGAAGTCAACAGGAAGTCGTCTTGAGGGGCCGCCCATCAGATGACTTCAGGGCGGCAACGGTGAAGCAGAGGCCAACCAGCCGGCGTATCACACAGGCAGAGATCAATGTAAGACACGGTTGAGCTAATGTGATAAACACATAGCAACCGTAGCGAGAGGATGATTTTTAATCAGAGATTCCTGAGTCGCAGGCTTTCACAGCTCAGTGTTTACCTGCACACAGACTAATCAGATTTTCTTCTCTCAAAGCCTTCAAGCCCCCATAACATCAAATAATAAACTAGAGATGGCACGATACCACTTTTTTATGTCCGATGCTGATATCATAAATTTGGATATCTGCCGATACCGATATAAATCCGATATAGCGTATTTTATAAACAATAAAATGTTTTTTTTAAATATCTTGCTGCATTTTGTATAAGTTCATACTCAAGTTTAAAAAAAAACCAAAACTAAAGCGATTCTGTTATACACTACACCGAAAATATTTCATACATCAGCAATACTGACCAATCTAATAAACTTAAACCTACACTATCCTCCCTATTCTGGTATTTTAAAGAGTACTTAGTGGAAATATTAAACAACCTAACTAATAGGGTTGTCAACTCCAAATAAAAACCATAGGGAACCATCCCCAACCCTCTGCCTCATAATGCTTAACTGATGTAATTGACTGTAATTTAATGCAAGTGTAAAAAGAAAATGCACAGAAATCAATAATTTTTCTACAATAATTAAATAGATTCAACATCTTTCTTCAACAGAATTGCAGACTGCACAGATGGTACCTTCCCAAAGGAAAAAGTACTATAGCTTACTAGGTTATAAATGTAATTTCTATAAAATGTTCCTATATACAATAATGGATTTCTATAAATTTTACATCAGATGAAAACTTTGGTTGTAAGATTCAGATAATTATTTATTAAAAGTAGTGCTGTCAGCGTTAACCTCATTAAAATGATGTAATTTTAACAAGGTTAACGCTGACAGGACTAATTAAAAGCTAGACATGACAATTAGAAAGAAAAGTATGTCTTTGTGTCCTCCTTTCCCTGTTAATGCCCTATCGGCCCCCCTGGCAAAACTTTGCTAGACCCGCCCCTGCACAGTTACCAGTGTCAGCTGCATAGAAAAAGATCCTGGTGTAGAAAGTAATATTAAATAAATCCTAACAACAGCTTCTCAAGCTTAAACGTGCCGCTGTTGTTTATCCGCCTGTTTCCTCTTTCTGGCGTAAAGTGGGCGATAAACAAACAAGAGAGACGGGACTTGCGTCAGAAAAGCCGATCAGCTGATCATTGATTAGTTTCATGATTGAAGTAGCAGCAGGAGAGGGAGAGAGAGAGGCAGTCGCTCCCAGCATTCGCTGGGAATGCTTTACAGACATTCAGAGATGAACTTACACACTTGCTTTACTTCTCTGGGATACCTTTAAATGCCGGTTTGGAAGCAGTAGCGAGGCTCCAAATGCTCAACCAGTCCGCCAATAGGTCTCACACGCCACAGCCGCTCTATCGTGAGACGCATGCTCCTCCGATGTGTAAAGGTTATGAGCTGGGTTACGCTATGTGGCAAGTTTTGTGAGGTGCTTTTTTGATATTTAATGGATTGGATTACATTTTTTATTTCTCTCCGATATCCGATCCAGTAATTTAAGTCCGTATTGGACCGATACTGATACGTAATATCGAATCGGACCATCTCTATAATAAACAAGCATTTATTTTAGCTGAACTGGTCGCTACTTACTGGAAATAGATTTGGTCACGGTAAACATTTCAAAATCGGTGGAACGGTCTCTGTGCAGATCAGTCAAATATGGCTTGTTTGTAGCCGGGTTCATGCTCAGAGGTATTGCTAATCAGGCACAGGTCAGGCACCTGAATGTCAGTAGCAGAATAATCTGTTTGGCATTGCCAGAGAGAGATGGTGGGTGGTAAAAAGAAAAACATTGTGACTAATAAGTATTTCTGTCCAAAGACTGATTTGAACACTTTTGCTGAGAAAGGGGAAAACACCTGTACTTTAAAGGATGTGGTTGAGATCACAGACACCATAAGAATACTTACTCGTTGGGGTTGTTACTTTTCTTAAAAGTACCAAGTATTTAAGCATTTAAGCAACACATTTATTTAAGAGTATAAGCAGCTGACTGAGAAACCCTGGGTTGATTTATTGAGCCAATAACCACCTTTGTTTGAACATTTACCCTGGTTGCCCAGGAAAATAAACTGGGTTTATTTACTTCATGGCAGTACTGACTTCATATGTAAAAAGTACATAGTTGTTAGCATAGAAAAGCAAATAAATATCTTAACTCTTGGATTTTTGACAAAATCTTTGTGTTGTTTGTGTCTGTAGTCGCTGTTTGAGCGTCAGGGTCTGGTGCCCCCTTCAGCTCCAGAGAAGAGCACCATGCCTTTACCCAGAGGGATGTCCAGAACCAAGAGTTTTGGTGAGAAATGTGGCATTACACCAAACTATCTCATAGGCTCACATTTTGTAAAATATGTCACTGGCTGAGCATAAGAGTACCGGAAATAGGAAAGTCGAGGCATCATTGGCTTCCCATTTTATGACCCAAGAAGAAAGCCAAATCCTCATAGTGCTGCTGTAATAGGCAGACTGGTTTCAAGCTAGCTAACACCACAGATAACTTTATACCAAGAACTTTAATTCATTGATCCAATGCAGACATAAGATCTCTTCGTAAGACCAATCGGTGTGGTCGATTTATTTTGACATCTCATTGTTACTACAACAGGCACACCGGACGACGACAGAATCACAGCTCTGATCAATGAAAGTCGGTTTCCACGGAGCTCTTCGCTGACAGACAGCTTCATCCCTCCTCCTCCTCAGACAGCACCGCCTCCTCCACCCTCTGCATCCTCTACCTCCTCGCTCTTCATACTCGACTCTGGCCCTCCTCCCTCTTTTCTCCCTCCTCCTCCTCCAGCACGAGGAGATGGACTGACCCGCTCTAGTTTCAAGCCAGGGGCAGAGCCAAGGCTTCAGGAGCTTTCAGATTCACCAACGAGGAGCCACACCCACGCCGAGCGGCAGAGGAAAGCAAGGTCCATGATCATCCTGCAGGACACGCCTCCACCACTGCAGCCTGATGCTCACGGTGCCCCTGCTACTCACACACTTCACACCGCCACACACACCGCCACACACACGCTTCACACCGCGACACACACATCTACGCTATCTCTGCACAGCACTAGCCCCGCCCTTGGCCACTCACCTCTGTCGCGACGTCGGGGAAGAGCAATAGAAAACCCCTATGCTAATGTGGGACAACAGGCTCCGCCTACCAAACCCCAGAGGAGGAAGTCACCATTACTGAAACAACTTCCTGTTGAAGAGCAGGGTTAGCATTTTTCTGTCTGATGTCTGTGGCATGTTTGTCTCAATCCTAAGTGCATGATTGGATATGTTGTTCAGAGAACCATGACTCGTGTTTGCTTATTTTTTAAATATATTTAAAATAAAATTAGGCTGAGACACCAAAACAAAAGAAAAATAGACTCCTAATATTTACATTTTCCAGGTCTTGGGATCAAAGATCACGATTCATCCAAAGAAGGAGGTGGACCCAGCAGCCCCAGCAGGGCTGAGCTGTACCAGCAGCAGGTTCTTTCAGAGCGTGCTCGAGTTCAGGGTCGCCGGTCGTCTCTCTTCTTGTCAGTGGAGGGAGCGGGGTCCGAAAATCAGGCACCGCCTCTTCTGACGCAGAGCCACTCGATGGATGACCTCGGCGAGCTTCCCCCTCCAGCTCCGGTCCTGTCACCTTCACCGACGCCTCATACCTTCCTCCACCCACTGACAGGGAAACCTCTAGGTCTGTCTGACAGCACAGAGTTAATGAATGTTCTCAATGAGAATCAGGCTGCCACATTTTGTATGGGTTAATAACAATAATCACCTCTGGAAAAGTTAGTTTTATTCAATTCAAGCTTAGAATAGAAAAGAATAGTAGACCCTTGAAGTGCTTGACAGATCAAAAGGGGTATACAGGTAAAACCTTGCGGTACCGGTGAAGAAAATAAATAAAAAATAGAGATTTTAAAACTAAGGAGGTATTCCGCAAAACACTAGTGGGGAACAACCCAGGCCAGAAAAAGTGTTAAGGCTGAAGAAGGTATCAGACAAGATCTTAATGTTCTCCACGTAGTAGAAGAACACTTTACAAAATAAAACACAACCTAGAACACAGGGTTGAGGCTCTCAACAAAACATGAAATGGCCAGACAAAGTAAAGGCATTAAGACTGAGGGCAGACAGGGCCTTTGTGTACTGTGCATAGTAGAAGGCAACTCAAAAGAAAACCACTTTACAGAATATAACAGGACCCGGGACAGAGCTAGCGACTTCAGAAAACATAAGATAGAATATTAAGAGATATTGCAAAACAAAACACAACCTAGGTAAGATCCTAGACCTTGACAATATACTGAACCTTGGAATTCAAGTTTTTGTCTGGATGGATTTTTATTCTCACTTGTGTTGTTTGTCTTCAGACCCGTCCTCTCCACTCGCCCTGGCACTTGCTGCAAGAGAACGAGCGCTCACCGCCCGCACACCGAGCCCTGAGCCTCGAACTAAACACGCTTCTGGCTCCACCACACCAATCCCCACCCCGGCTGCCAGTCCTGAGGGCAGACACAAGCGAACGCCCATCACCACCCCACAAAGCAGTCCTGAGCCACGATCCAAGCGCACCACTCCTCAGACAAGCCCTGAGCAGCGGACCAAACGCACCACTCCCCAAACGAGTCCTGAGTTAAGGCATAAACGCATAACCCCACCCCTTTTCCCAGATGGACAAGTTGAGCGCCCAGAAACAGAGGGAGGAGTGACATCACCTGCCGCACCCTCCCCTGAGCGCTGGAGACCCTCCCCTTTGCCACCACTGGCCAATGAGGCTCATTCTCCTCTGATTGATAGACGTAGAAGCCTCACAGTGGGCAGTTCAGAGGAGGAGGGAGGGGCTTACACAGTGACACTCCCACCTGCCTTGTTATCATCCAGCGATGAGGAAACTAGGGAGGAGCTGCGTAGAATTGGTCTGGTGACTCCCCCTCCTGGCTTTAGCAGCCCTCCTGCTGCTCCTCCCCCATCCTCTCTCACCTTGTTGCCACGACGAGGTGGAGAGGGAGGGGGAGGAGAGAGTGGTCCTGAATCTTTGGGTAGACGAGGAGATGAGGAGGAAGGAGGTGATGAAAGGCTTCATGACAGCTCGTCTTCCCCAAGCTCCCTTCCACCCTCCATCACCCTGGCTTCTCCTCCTGCTCCATCTTCCCCATCTTCCCCACCCGCTACTCACCCATCTCCTTCATCCGCCGCCGTTTCCCCATCAGGTTTGAAGCCTCGCCTTCGTTCACCTATCGGTCGAGGACGTTCTGCACTCCGGGACCCCCTATTAAAGCAGTCGTCAGACAGTGAGCTCCTCCCATCTGCTGCATCATCATCCTCCCCCTCCTCCCCACTTTGCTCCTCTCCCACCAGTGGCGGAGGCCGACAGCCACGCTATTTGTTTCAAAGGAGGTCTAAGTTGTGGGGGGGTGGGGATCAAGATCGACGGGGCCTCAGTCCAGAGGAAGGGGGGGGGCGTCCAGCAGCCTTGGGAGGCCAGGGATCCGGCTCAGCTGTGGATCTAACAAGCCGGTCAGCTTCTGCACTAGAGCTAAGCGGCAGAGCGGGGTCTGGACTGGATCTAGCCAATCGGCTACAGCTGCTCAACAAAGATAGCCACTCTCTGGGGGAGGAGCCAAGCCCCCTCGATCCAGGTCGAAGGTCACCAGTAGGAGGTGCCAGGTACATCAAATATTGTAAATACTGGTGTGGTGTGCTGTTGATCTGGCAGTCATGCAGTGTGTTTGCTTGAGTAGATGTTTTGTAACAGTCTGTTATTTGTATTGTTCCAGATGTGTGGACAGTGGGGAGAGTAAATCGTAGGTTTTAATCTCTGGTAAACATTTCTTGTTATTACCAAGAGATGGCTTTCATCAGCTAACAGCTGACTAACATGCACCACCCTTGACTAACTACTAAATATCTCAAATTACTCTCCCATCTGTCTTTTGAACTAAAGTAGGGAAATCTTTGATAACCACATCACCTGAAAGGAATAATCTTTTTAGTGCTCAGCAACTATAACAGAGCACAACAGCCCTGTCAAGCCTTGTATTTGTTTATATCTTGAAGTTGTACAGGAAGTTTTTTGGGGGAATAGCTTCTGTTATCATTTTCAAATCACAAAAATAGAAGAGGAGCTAGGACTAAACCTAATATACACCAAAACTAAGAGTGGGGCTAGGACAGAGACAGCAGACACTAAGGAGTACTTTGAACAGTATTTTAATGTACTTTGATCTAAAACAGATTACATACTAAGAAGAAGGAGATAGCCTAGCTTAAGACATAACTCTAAGGTACTTAGCAAAATAAAAAGGACCTAGACCAGAGCCTTGAGGTACTCCACGAAACATGATAGGATGTTGGCCTTTGACAAGGCATCAATTGGACATTTTTATCTTACCCTAATCTCTGTGTTTCTTGTGGGTAGCACAAGAAACACAGCCATCTTCATATATTCTGTACAGAAATGTAAACAACCAAACCAAGTTATGTTAAAATGGTTTATCGGTGTGATCTGACGGTTTAACTTCCAGTGAAACAATGCTACACATGAATTTTCATGACTGTACAACATGATCAGTATTAGCAAAGATATGAAATTGCTTGCCCAGCGTTAGCCCCAGTTTTTCAACAGAAAGAAGCCTGAAGTAGTTTTCCAAAGTCCTGCAGAACCAAAGGTTCTTATCTAGACAGTCAAAATGCAGGGTGTTCTCTTCAACAACTGTTTCAAAATTTGAAAAGAATAATGTACAATTTATCTGCCACAACTTTCACATAAGAATACAATACTTGACAGGAAGCTGTAACTAATGATTATAAGGCTTAACAAAGGATCATTTACACTGTGTTTAACTCATAACTAAACATTCTATTTGCTGTGTTGCAGGTTGTTCTCCAGTCTCGGTGAACTTCACACCATCTCCCAGAGAGGATATGGCGCCTCCTATACAGTCCGACCTGGAAGTCGCTACCCTGTCACTCGCCGGAGCCCTTCTCCTTCTCCCTCGCCCTCTGATAGGTCAGTGGGACTCCCCTCCACTACCGCCCCCTGCTCTGAAAGGCCAGATCTGAGCTCAGGTCGCGGTCTAACCATCCTAAAGTCCTCCAGTCTCAGCCTCCCCTCAGAACCAAAGGAGGTTCGGTTTGTGATGCGAAGCGCCAGTGCACGAACCAGATCCCGTTCCCCTTCCCCTTCACCCCATGCCTCGCCCTGCCCCTCCCCGGTCCTCAGTGGGCCCTTGTTGTCCCTACGACCATGGAGGCAGCGGCCCCTCAACTTGTGGAATAAATACGATGTGGGTGACTGGCTGGAGAGCGTGGGTCTGGCCGAACACCGCCAGCGCTTCCAGGACCACGAGATTGAAGGCTCCCATCTCCCTGCCCTCACCAAAGAGGACTACGTGGAGCTGGGAGTCACCAGGCTGGGACACCGGATCAACATTGAGAGGGCACTCCGACAGCTGCTGGATGGTTCCACTTGACCCCTCACCTCTGACCACCCACCTCTTAGATATCCTAAACTGTAACCTCAGACCCCCTGACCTCTGGTCAGACAGTAGGCCATCTCTTTGAATTGAATAATCTTAGCAGTGACTTATATTTACACCTTAGACCAGAAGTTTTCTGGTTTATCAGCTCTTTGATCAGCAACATAAGGACTGGTAGCAGCTGCAGACCTCTGATGTTTCGTTTGCCTGTTAATGTCTGCATGCCCCATAAAAACTCCCAACCAAACCAAACACTTCACACTGAGTTATGACTGACTTATGGTTGCGTAGATTCATTTAAAACAAAATTAACATGAAATTAAATGTGCATGGCATGTTTTTAATAATCTTGAACATTGTGTTAACTCAATGTTCTTGATTATACCAAAAGTTTTAAGTCAAATGAACTATAGGCTAATATTTTAAATGAGAAATTGAATCTTTTTTTATTTGTGTACAGTGATGAATGATTAAGAGACAAATTAACAATCTGACACCAACAAAGGTGGTCATGAGGAAAATCATGAGGTTCAACTGCAGTATTTCATTTGGCGTTGAAAATAAGTCCATGCTTCCCAGAATATTAAAGATCAGAGAATTATTTTTTTCAAATACGCCACCTCAGTATTAGTCCAAAACAGTTTTCTTTTTGTCAAAAAACCCCCAACAAAAAACACTAAAACATTTAACATTCCCAGACATGGACACTCAGTCATTTAACTCGGAATTATAAAATGTCAGAAGACACTAATAGAAAATATCGATGACAGACATGTGCAGACATGTGAAAACTGGTCGCTGAACTATTGAAACAACCAAATGAACTGACTAAATCTTGTCAGCTGGACTCGGTTTTACACTGTGACAGATTTGTCAGTGTTCTCTGATAGCATGTTTGCTAGTCTTTCCAATTGCTGGGATAACATTACCTATAAAAGCAGAATCTTCTCCAGCATACAATTTCACTACAAGCCACTAAATTTTACTATACTTAGAATTAAAATGTACCAGTAAGTCCCACAATGTGAACAAACTGGGAACCATCAAAGTTTCCCTGACCGTGATGTAACTTATGAAACAGCTGCTTCTGTACAGCCAGGATTTAAAAATGAAAAATAACAGTCAGTGCATCTGAGAAAGGCAGAACAATGAAAGGAACTGAAAAATCTTATCAACACGACTCTGCTCTTAAGCTACGAGAGATTTGAGCGGCCATTATTTTTTTTAAATCCAAAGGTAACTATTCAGTAACTGTTAATAAAATTTATGATGTATTACGATTCTTGAAGACTATAAGCTGCAGCTTAAATTCAAACAGTTGCTTGTTGTTACAGTTTTTGATGGACAGTAAACACTCAAACATCTGGAAACATCAGCTATGAAAGCATTACCTGAATTCGGGTCTGGACCATTACAAACAGCTCTGCTGCCAGCCTCTAATGGTGATCAAAGAGCTGATGTGACAATCCGACTACAAACACATCGAGACGGGTCGTGTCCTCGTGCCGTTCTGCTTCCCCAGACGAGTTTAGCTGGACCTTTGCTAGCGGAGCTGGATGACTGGCAAGCTACTGGGAGTCTCTACTGTAACACCAGGAAATTATAGCTGCGGATATTTGTCCGTCCTTTTCTTGTGACTTAACTTTTGTTTTCCCAAATAATCACTCATGACGAGTTTGTGTTAATTTTTGAGTTCATACTATCTTAAAGCTGATCATTTAGAATTTATGAATAACAAGTAACAATAATGTGGTGGTGATGAGTTTATAATAGTCCGGAAAATGATTTTGAGTTCCTTATGATTTGACAATGAGTTGAATTTCAAGGTCATCTCGATGATGTTTTTGGAATTCATAATGATTTGTCAATGAGTGTGACTTTGTGCTGATGTGCTATGTGTTTCAGGGAGAGCTGCAGCAGAGCTCCAACTGTAAACCTCTCTGGTTTCTAACCTGCTTATTGAGGGCTTACTGTACATGGTGCTATTTGTTTAAAGCCATCTGTACAGAAAATACTTTCCTCCTTCCCCTCTTTATCTTCCTCACCCTGATATCTATTAATTAGCCCCCTGAAATTTAATCAAAGAACGACTTTCAGGAACAGGCCATAAATGGAGTTTCCTCCCTGCCATACTGGGGATTTTTCATCCCTGCCATATGTGGGGTTTCCTCCTGACCGCAGAGTTTACATCAGAGTTCCCCTGTAAGACTTAACATCCATTCATTTTAATTCTACTTCATCTTATTTAATTTTTCACCGTGAAACGTTTTTATGTTAAGTCACAGTTGAAATGCAGAGGTGAAGGATTTTTGTGCAGTTTCAGTATCCAACACAGCTGCAGACTCTAGATCACTCTCTTGCAATTAATTAAATTGAATGTATATTTACACTTACCAGCAGTATATAAACTTGTAATAAAGTATTAGCGCCACTAGATGGATAGGCAACAGGGAACGATATTATAAGCAGTGTAAGATATGGCTTTTCTGGAGATTTAGCGCCTTCCCCTAAAGGAAATTTACCAGGACTCTTATAAAGATATATTTCACCATTTGGATGGATTCAATTTAATCAAGGAAACAAAAAGAAATATTGATCTGTAGAGCTGTCACTCAAAATGTAATCTCAGATAACAGGAAAGGAGACTCAAATGAACCGAAAATTTCTGAAACATTTTGGGTTTAAATACTGAATAAATCCATGATGTTTCCAAAGTAATCGAGTTTAAATCAAATTATGATCACGGCTGATCAAAATAGTCAGGATTGCAGTTTTTGCCATCACGTCACCAGAAATAACAGAAAATCTTCTGCTTGCAGTTGTAGTTGCTCCTCAAAAGCTCAATTTGAGTTGGAACAAACCTCTGGACATATATGACACACTACAAATATTAACTACATGTTTATATGCTGCTAATAAATGTAAATAAGTAATTTAGCTGCCTGCTGTGGAATCTAATCACAAAGAAGCTGAAAGAATTCATGTAGTTGGAGATACTGTCCAAAATTACAGGAAGCTATCTAAGTTAGAGTTTATGGAAACCGGCTGGCGCACTTTATCCTGATGTGTCGTTCACGCCAAATGTGAAGCAAAGTTTCACCTCGCGTGGAATCAGCCACACTGGTGACCTGTGAATATTCACCGAGCAGCCAGCGGGATAAAGACGAAGCTGGAAACAAGTTCCAGAAACGCATCCTCACAGTTTACACTCTGTTTCCTCTGAGCTCGCTCCTTTTTTTCCCTCTTTATCTAAAAGCAAAGTCGAACCTTTCAGCTCCAGCTGTTCTCGACCAGCGCCGATAAGCTCCTCCCTCATTTCTGATCTCACTGGTATCAGCAAAGGATCACCGCTGATGGGTTCTCATGCGAGCAAATGTGGATTTGCCTGTATTATTAAACAGACTGATCGTATCCGTACCGTGTGAAAACTCTGCTTCACGTTTGTTGTGAATGCACCGTTAAAGGGGACCTTTATATTTTTATACTGGCGCTAGATCAGAGTAGCTTTGTACAGGTCAAAGTTCAAATAATCTTCATAGTAACATTCCTGTCTTTATACAGGCCCTCAGTTCACCCTGTCTGAAACAAGCCAATTTATGTTCGGGCTCTTTCCTTGACAGCCTACTTTGCTCTTATTGGCTAACTTCTGGAAGCCTGCCGAGGGGCGGCATCCAGTGCTTGTGAGGTGTACTCTGAAGGCCAAGTGTTCGGCTCACAGGGATTACTTCTACTCATGTTTACCTCATTATGTGTTTATATACACACATTAAACATCACAACATCAGACAGATGACAACAAAATAAGTAAAGGTTTCATATTTTACTACAGCACTAATAATGATACTATTATAATCCATCACTTTGACCTCTTGCCCTGAGAAAACAGACTTATTGAGAGCTTTGTGTTTATCCTAACTTAGCACAAAGCATGGAAGCAGGAGGAAACTGTTAGCCTAGCTCAATCACAAGGTAAAAGTCAATGTTCTAGCTTATGTACACAGTGTAGTGTTGTATTCAGAAAACTAAAACAGAGCAGTCCTGAGTACAACTCAAACAGCCTCCTTTTTATTTCACTGTCTTTCTACATTTGCACATTAACAGCAAGTGGGTGGAAACTGGATTCCTCCAACCTATAAACCAGCGTTCTTTACATACCGGAGACTTGAATAGAATTTTATTTCAGACATTTTCTTAAAGTCACATCGCCCCCTTCTTTTCTGAATATTTGAATTTGGTTTAAAAAAGAATCCCTCCGTTTGCCGCCCTCTAAAGCACAATCGAAGTTTCAGTGCCTGTTCCCGCAGCAGATCGACTGCTTCTGTCTCGTTTCCTTCCAAGTCCAGTTCCCAAACAACCTGCCGAGCTGCAGTCATGATTTCCAAAGTTCTACAAGTTGATGTTGACATGCTTTTATGGACAAAATAATATAGAATGTACAGACTATTTACAGCACATTACAGTAGACTATATGGTCTGTATAATATATATTATGGTAGAATAAAATGTAGCTATAGTGTAAAATACAAAGTAGACAAAGTTTATTTAAAAAAGTAATATTTTGGTAGGCTGTAGTCTATGAAGTCTTTAATCTAATGAGATATTCAGAGCTTGTAAGCAGCTACACTGAGCTCCATCTGGAAACAGTGCAAGTTTCAATTAAACCAGGTTTCATTTTTTCAATGAAGAAATCAAACGTGCGTACATTTAAATATACAATAAATTAACGGTGTTTTTGTCCACAGAAACACTCACCAGTACTATTACCTTACATTATTGAGGTGACTGTTGTTGTGATTTAATGCTATATAAATAAAACTGAATAGAACTGAATTGAATTGAATACACTATAAAATAAAATTCTGCTTAAGTTCAGGATATTTTTGCGTTGGGTTCATCCAATCTTAACCTTCAGTTCTACTTAAATAAAGCTACACATCTGATGGGAAATCAGATGACCAAAGTCTGGCTTCTTGTAATTCTTCCTCTTGCGACAGACATCCTGGAAATCAGGCCTATACTTTCTGTTTCTGGTTATCCAGACTAGACTGTAATGACTCTAGTCTGAAATAACACTGGAAAAAATGTGACCAACAAAACAAAAAACAGAAGTGGCAGAGAAAAGAAAATGGCTAGTACCTGATTCTTTTCTTGCTTCTCTCAATTGATGTTGTACTTATTGTGCGCAGACTGAGCAGAGAAAGATGCTCTGCAGAAATGCTTTAAAATAAAACACAATAAAAAGAGAATCGGTGGATGGTCTGTGTGGAAAGCTACAAAAA
This sequence comes from Pundamilia nyererei, assembly GCF_000239375.1. Taxonomy (NCBI): domain Eukaryota; kingdom Metazoa; phylum Chordata; class Actinopteri; order Cichliformes; family Cichlidae; genus Pundamilia; species Pundamilia nyererei. Next base: position 1,662,915 of record NW_005187520.1, read on the forward strand.
CTCAGTTCGGGTCATCATTATTGCTTCCTTTGGTTTTATCGATTAGCCAAACCGGTCTGGACCAAAAGTGTCTTTGAATGTTTAATCTGCAGCTCAGAGTCCTGCAGTGTGGCTGCTTACACTGAGAGAATATCACTTGAGTCAGGTATTCTGTACATGTGTAGTATATATTATAATGGACTACTGATAGTCTACTGTACAGAGTCATGCGCAGAATGAGTCAGTGAAGCAGGTTGGAAGCAGATCAGCGACCTCGGGTCCCCGCCTGTGCTCTGTTACACCTGACATGAGGTCAGTCGCCCATCGTAGGACTTCTCAGCCAATCAGAAATGACAACATTTAATCAGTTCTGTCTATTTTGAGCCAATCAAATGTAAGTAGGGCTAAACAGCAGGTGGCACCAATTCTTCTACTCACCCAGTGAGACTATTGTTTTTCAAACTTTCTTTTTTTTGTTGGTTATTAACAACAAAATAGATCCAAGTAGACGTTTACGTAAAGGTTACCGTACGAGCATCAGCACACTCTTATTCTACTTATTCAACACAGCTTCGTGTCATTTGACTGTCGTCATCATGGTTTCAGAACCACCTCATTAAACCATTGAATAATGTCATTACAACAGCTCCAGTCATTTTTTTTTCAGTTAACCCTGTGAGGCCTCAGTCATTGAATCCATGCACAGCCTGCAACTGAGTACGTAGGTCGCTGACAACATTCACAACATTTATATACTCGTGTGATGCGCCCCGCATCACTCTACTTAACCACCAGCTAGTTTTTTGGTGGTGGAGTTTCTTCCATGAAGTGACTGAAAGCAGATGGAAAGTCAGAAACGTGTATGAGGAACTGATGCTATCGAGAGCCAATCACAGTCCCTGCGGCCTCAAAGATGTAATGTGTGCTTATATTTCAGTTACAGAATCCCACTTTGCACTAACTGTTTAGATTTGGACTCTTTTAAGAAAAAATGTGAATTTTTTTGTGTGTGTGTTTTAATGGTTTTAAGACGTCCCCGAACAAAGACTGAGACCGCACAGTGTGAACATAATTAATTATCCATAATTAAGCCAGTAATTATACAAATAAAGTTTTATCATTTCTATGACTTTTACTTTACTTAGGCAATAAATAAAGACGCGTCTGTTAAATCTCAAAAACAAATTCTCACTAATACCATTTATTGACACTCATATTGGCATAGCAGTTTTATAATTAAAACTATCCTTAAATCACATGTAAATAAAGAGCGGGGCTCATAAACCATCCCATTCAGTAACTTTAAATACATCTGAAGTGAGCTGGATTACAGTGTTATTCAGTCTACAAGATAAAACCCTGTCCAAGTACTTTTGGTCATTTTTGGTTCTACAGTTTGTGTTTGCATGTTCTGGCCATCTACAAAGATAATAAGTCAATCGGAAAACCACAAAAAAGCTGCCTCGTGATTTTTGTGCTATTTAATACGAGCTCAGATTGTTTATTTCTCTAAAAAAATACCTGCAAGTTAATTTTTTTAATATACAGTACCAGACAAAGGTTTATAGACACTCACATATTCATATGTATATGTGAGTGCCTCAAAACTTTTGCACTTGGCACTACTTGGTCACTCGAGGGTTAAATATGAGCTGTAAACCTATCAGAACAATGTCATTTATATTTGACTGTTATAATCAGGTCTGTGATGAAAAGATTTTTAATAATTCCTCTAAGAGAAAAATGAGGATATAAATCAAACCATAGCTCCTCAGCCGTGGTTTAAACCTCTAATATTTATTATTTATGTTCCTCGATGTTCGGTACCTGGGGATGGTCATGCCTCTTTTACCAGCGTTCATGTCCATGAAGTGTCAGAAAATACACAAAGTTCAGTAACGTTCACGCCCACAGCAGAGTAAGGAAACTCAAGAGTTCAGATTTTTACATTTTTGTGTTTAAAAAAATGAGAAGTTTTTATTTAGAGATTTTACAGTCCAAAAACAGAAGGGAATAGAAAGCCATCATTTATAAATGTTCACTTCACATATTTGTTTTTTAAAAGTTGGTTGAGAACAGAATTTCTTTTGCTTAGGGTTAGACAACTGTAGAAACCAGAGGCCACCCAGCAGGGGGTGCTGCAGATAAACGTTGAAGCGATAACTTAAAAACTTCCAGATCCTTCCAAATCTGTGTGATAAAGTGATAATTGATCAATAGAAGCAGGATAAATCTGAAAGAATGAGCCAAAATGGAAAACTGGAAAATAATCCACAGCTTCCTGCTGATTGGCTGAGAATCCTGGCTTTCTAACCTGCGTGTGAAACCCTCCTCCCCCTCCTCTTAAATCTCCACCTGCTTATAAGTTTATGGTTTTATGGTTCCCCC
>NW_005187520.1:1665301-1670033 GCF_000239375.1 Pundamilia nyererei
TTTGTAGTTTCTTCTGGAGTGAGTGGTGTGCGTGTACTTGTAGTTTTTTCTTCCCTTTTCTAAAAACCGAAGAGCACACGATGACAACTGATGAGCTCTGCAACGCAACAGATTGTAATCTTTATAATAAACTGTCATTTATTACAAACTGCACTCACAGCCTTCACGTGTGCTTCTTTCACAGGTTTATGACCTCAGACCTTCTCTGGCCACTAAAGTGTGAAGTCGAGTTAATGACTGATGAGTTTCACCTCAGATGTGCGCTGATGATGATTTACTACCCGACTTCATATTAAAACAAACACTAAACCTGAAATATTTAAAATATTTGAGAAGTTCAAACTGTTTAACAGCTGAATAATGAAAGCATCAAACTTTATAACAAAGTCCTTTAACAGAAGATTTGATGTCATGATTTTATCCCGTCTGTCCTGTGATGACGCATCTCTTCTGTAGCTTCCTGCACTCTGCCTGGACATCTTCCCCTTTCTTCACTCCTTCTCTTTTTTAAACTAACAGTAAATATTTAAATATCATCTGACATGAACATGTCATGTGGTTAGCTAGCCAGCTGTCAAAAAGTAGCTATATCTTGATTTATGGAAAATATGGAGGGTAGGTATGAGTAACTCCATGGCTACGATTTACTGTGATGTCAGCACAGCTCCATGACCTTTTTACTCTCACCTGAACAACAGGTGTCAAATCAGGGAAGATTCAGGTTTCCAGTCATGTGACTGTTAACCATGTGACATTAACTTGTTTGCTATTTTGAAATGTATAATGCTGTCTCAAGAGTCTGAGAGACTCATAACCATTGGTAAATAGGAGCACTAGGAAAAATGTGGTTGCTGGCAGTCCAAATGCTGCAGTCACCTTTCATTTGCATGGAAGACGCCAACTTGTCTGCAAACACTTGCCAACTGCTCACCAAGCAGCAGTGAAGCTGTGAAAAGTAAAACTGCAAATGGACACCGTTCTCCTTCAAAGTACAAGCTGACCCTTTTGAAACTTTTACATTAAAGGCAAGTGTTCTCAGTTTCTGGTTTACATCAAACTTTTTCCACATTTTATACCAGTCTGTGAACAGTTGGTGTCTCACATGCACTTACACGAATCTGTAACAGTGTGCTAGTGAACAAAGCTATCACAGGAGATTTTAGTGACCCTGTTCGGGACTGACTTCACAATGACTGCCAGCAACCTCCAGCAACAACTTGCCAACCAGTCAGGAAACCTCATGCCCAGAGGTTGCTAAATGTTATGGACTGCTCTCTCGGCCTGTGTGACTGGGGCCTTACTCAGTGATAAACCTGTGTTTGTCACTCATTTAGTGTTAAAAGCCTTTTCTTACTCTAAATACTCCAATAATAACACACAAAAGACTAAACTTCCCACTGAAACTTTTTCAAACTAACCTAAAAGTAAAGTTTTTAAAAGCTTAAAGTGGCACTGAAAGGAGTAAAGTCACTACAACTGTCATGGTGGATGGAATTAGAGGACTCAGGTCCGAGAGTCCTTGCGAAGTGATGATGAATTTATTTACAGTGAAAACAAGGCAACAGTTTGACTGTAATCAAAAAGAGCACGGTGACTTCTCCCAGCGTGACAGTGCAATAATAATCCAAAACTCCTTCTCTCGCTGCTCCTCTGTTCCCCGGATCCTGGAGACAGGCGAGAAAACAAACATACAGTAACTAAACTGTTCTCTCACGTTCACAATCTTGAAACACTAACCGCGGCTGCGCTACCCGGCTTAGCTCAACGTTCCAGTGCTGGCTCTCATCCGACCGCACCGGTAATTAGGTCTGGATGTCAAAAGATTAGTAAGTAAGTAAGTAAAGTTTATTTATTAAGCGCTTTTCACAGACAGACAGTCACAAAGCGCTGTACACAAATATTAAAATAAACAATACAATCAATAGACATATACAGTGTAAAAGATCAAATGTAAATAATGTAAAAAATATATATATAAAATGAATAGAACAACAAAAGGCTTGTTTGAACAGAAAAGTTTTTAACTGTTTTTTAAAAGAATCCACAGAGTCAAGCAAATGTAATTGTAGTGGTAAACTGTTCCACAGCCTTGGTGCAACAGACTGAAAGGCTCTGTCCCCTTTTGTCTTCCGTCGTGTACGGGGAACAACCAGACTCTGAGTCTGTGAGCGGAGATGACGAGCAGCAGTGTATTTTCTAAGAAGCTTGGATAAATAATCTGGAGCCTGGTCATTTAGTGCTCTGTATGTTAAAACAAGAGTTTCAAAGCGAATTCTAAACTCTATTGGGAGCCAATATAAAGAATATAAGATGGGAGTAATGTGGGCACGCTTGGTAGAACGAGTTAGTAGTCTGGCTGCTGCGTTTTGTATTGCCTGGAGGAGAGAGAGAGATGATTTATCCAAGCTAGTAAACAGGGAATTACAGTAATCTAAGCGTGATGACACAAATGCATGAGTTTTTCCAGTTCAGCTGAAGAGACCATATGTCGCAGTTTAGAGATGTTTCTTAAATGATAGAAACAGGAACGAGACAAAGATTTTACATGAGAGTCAAGGACTCTAGTAGCAGCCGGCGAAGCGATTAAGCACAGGTGCGGCAGGTCAGCTGCCGTTCTGTCCCACGGCTCCCCGGAAGTACATGTTTCCACATCACAAGAAAGAACACAAACACACACGCACGCACACACACGGAAGGAGAGGAGAAAACAGCAAAAGTGCACAAAAACACAACCCAAACTGGCAGATCGACCGGTGATGACCGTCTGTCTGTGACAACAACAAACTGAAACTAAAGATTTACCGGCAGTGGCTCTAACCGCAGTGCGGGTGACATTATTTGTCAGACAGTGCATTAAAAACTCTCCAAAACACACCAACAGCTGCAGCCATCCACCTGCCACTGCTGCAATAATGGAAGCTTTAAACCGTAATACAGTTTAAACAGGTGAGTTATAAACCTGCGCGTCTAATAGAGTGAAACGTGATGCTGTGAGCTCGCGAGACTCCCGGTGACAGGGATTTAAAACATTTACATTTAAACAAACAGCTCTCAGTAACCTAAAACAAACATACACCATTCAGCGCGGAGGAAGACAACTCCCACATTTCTTCTGACAGGTGCGTCATGGAGGAATCCGACAAACAACCGGATAACCTGACCAAGCGGTCCAACACAACGAGAAAAACCGACTCATCAGCGGATACCGAGGACCTACTCGTACCCGACATGCAGGCAAGTGTGTAGAATACAACAACAAAAAGCTGGATGTTCTAGCCATGCCTCACCACGAGATCAAAGATTTAAATTCAGTTTCCCCTGCGACCGGAGCGCGCACCGGGCAGCAGCTTCCATTCAACAACTAAACTGTTTTACCTTAGTGAAACAGTGAAAGATGAGTGTCGGTGCATTGCCTACGGTCAGTTTGTGGGTTACAACAGAAAATGACGCATTTATTGTTCTCGGGCGGGATTATTTCAAAAACCCGAGGACGTTCGGCCGAATAACAGAGAACCGTGTCTGTGTAAACGCCATCCATACATCCATTCGCTTCCGCTTATCGATTCACATTAACTTTGACGCTGAGTATACGTTCTAAAACCACGCCTGTCCAGGATTTGGACAGGGGAGCAAACTGCGGCAGGGTCAGTCTGATATTATTTGTTTCATATTTATAACTCAAGTCCTCACAGCCCATCTCCATCACACGACACTTTCTCATATATTCATAAACTTTAGGCTACACAGACACACACCCAGATCCCATACTGCACATACATACATCTCCTCAGGAAACACATCTACAAAGTTCACATTCTTTGTGTGGTGCCTGTCACTAGTTTCTTGGAATGTGCGCGGTATTCGTTCACAGGTGAAAAGCGCAACAATTCTGGAATATGTCACAAAATGAAAGGTAGCCATTCTCCTCAGGAAACACTTCTACAAAAATCAGAAGAAAGGTACAGGCTCTAATTGAATCTGTCCTTTTCAGCTTGTTATAATAGTAAACAAAGAGGTGTGTCTATCTTGTTACATTTGCTCTAATAGACACAGAAGGTCGATATATAATTATTAGGGGTGCAACGACACTCGTATTGATATAGAATCGTTCATACAGTGCTTTCGGTATGCATATGTATCAACAATACAAAATTTTTAATTTATTTTATCAACTTTTCTTCTGACGATGCTGTCTGTGTTGAGAGCTCAGTGGATCTGCGTTCGACTACTCCGCCTAGACTGCACTGTCTAGCGCAGATCCACTGAGCACAGCGTAAGTCAGAAGCTAAGCTCAGTAGTGATGGGATTTCCGGCTCTTTTTAGAGAACCGGCTGTTTCGGTTCGCCTCACTAAAAAAGAGCCGGCTCTTTCGACTCCGAACCGGCTCTTCAGGTTGTTTTGTTGCTTTCATTTATTTATTATTAGCAATAATATAAAATTATGCACAAAAGGAATTACTAATGTAAAAAAAAGTGGTTTCATTTATATATATATATGTGTGGTGGCCCCTAGAGACAAAGCACGTACAAACTCCAAAAAGCACATACAAACTCCAAACCCCATTTCTAGCATGAACTGAACTTCCAAAACAGAGCTACCAATTAAATTACACAATTGCAAGCATGAAAGCATATGTGTATTGTTTGTGTATTTATACACAAGCATTCATATATAGTCAAATAATAAAAATAAAAAAAATGTTCATTTACCTGTTATTACCACACACCAAATC
>NW_005187520.1:1679130-1723517 GCF_000239375.1 Pundamilia nyererei
TTTAATTTAATCTAATCTAATAACTTTAATCTCAGCCAATCCGATTTACTCACGAACAAATAAAACACTGAAAAAGCGAAACAACATTTTTAAGTTATCAAAGTGACTCATATATCATGTTTAACCCGAGTAGTGAAAGACCGCGGGGGTTTGAAAACAATGTGTCGATCGGCTCAGATATTTGAAGTTTACACAGCTACATTCTCACCTGAAAACATGTTAAAAGTTGTTTGGTTTTTTTGCGACCCAGAAAGAGAAATAAGAGTAATATTAAAACTAAGTAGCTGCCGCCATTGTTGGAAACTGGAATTAGCTCGGCCGCGCTCCGTGAGAGACGTCTGTCTCACCCTAGCAGCACCTGTCCCTCTTCAGTTCGTCTCAACATACGCTCCTGATATTCTGTGATATGATTTACTCTGAGGTGTTTGACAAGGTTAGTGATGTTGCCACAACCATACATGCCAACCCTCCCGATCTTTCCGGGAGAATCCCGGAGCCACCATTCTCCCGAATTTCCACCCTTTAGTGCTGCAGGCAGGCAGGTGTTCAAATAGCGCACAACTTCAGTTTTTTTATTTCTATATGATGAACTCTGCATTATTAAGTGATAAGAACAAGTAATCCGATGTCGTGTAATCATTATGACGCTATAATTTGAGATACACTAAATAAAATATGTTTTTGCATAAAGTATCGGTATCGGATCAGTATCATCGATACCACCCTGAATATTACTTGGGATCGGATCGGAAAGGAAATCAGTGGTATCGCACATCACTAACTGCCATACCCGTTATGTGTCTGTGAGGGAGAGGAGGGAGAAAAAGGAGAGTCGAACAGTACGAGTTGTCACCGAGCAGAAACAGGAGATGAAAGCATGTAAATATAATAATAACCACTGCAGCCAAAGTAAGTTTAAGTAAGCTATTAAGACTCGACTGTACACCGTGTTCGTGTTTTCCTCTGAAACAATAAGTTCTGTTGGAGCAGCCTTTCAACACCTCTCTCTGTCTCTCACTAGCAAAGTTGACCCAGACAACAAAGTAAAGCTAGTTTTTGGCTACAAGCCCGACAGGAACCCAACGTATTAGCCAGAGGTCCCTTTACTACGGTTTGGGGCGCGGACCTGTTTTATATACGCACGGAATAGTTTTTTATATGAGATCGCTGCAAAAAGTGCAGCCTTACCTTAAGATATATTAAGATTTAAAATTCTAGTTGGTATTGGTATGGCGAGTATCCTTCAGTAATAGTAATAAATCACACAGCAACATTCATGTGGTTGTAAAAAGCTTGATAACATATTAAGTAATCCAAAGTATTCCGTTATGTTTGGGAGCATGTATTCTGTAATCTGTAATGGAATACATTTTAAAAGTGACCTTCCCAACACTGCAACTAGATTACATTTTATCACAAAAAACAGAATCTCTTCGACAGTGAATGCAACAATACTGGGACGGGAAATCAATAATACTTACTATTAAGTATTACTACTACTTTTACCATTATTTATATTCTGCTGAAAATAAACCTAATCACCTCTATCTGCCAGGGACTTACACTGTGCTCTAAACCAAATGCCTAATGGCAAGGCACCAGGCCTGGATGGATTCCCTGCTGAATTTCTGAAACATTTCTGGTCCGTGTTATCTCCACTATTCTTCATAACTGGCACAGAAATAAAAACAAAAAAACAGTCTAATCCCTCCCCATATGAAAACGGCAGCAATAAAATAGTTACTAAAAACAGAAAACGACGCTACTTTTCATCTAACTACCAGCCTTTGTCACTAATTAATACCGACATTAAAGTTATTCCTAAAGCACTTTCATCTAGATTAGAAACAGTTCTGCCCTCAATAAATCATAATGACCACACAGGATTCATCAAAGGCTCACATGTCAAAAAATGTTTTAGTACGACTTTGCTAAGCTACGGAGCTGCACCGCTTGATGGATTGTCGGAGCATTACGGCTACCGAGGAGCCTCGCGTAGTAATACGCACTGTGCTTCAACGTAATATTACCGTATTATGTGTGTATAAGCACCATAAATGGCACCTGAAGCGGATTTCAAACTCCAGGCTGTCAGTCACGCAGTAGAAGTTGGGAACAGAGCTGTACAACAGGCAGGGAAAAAAATCCATGCTCCTTTTGAAGGAAAGTTTAAAATGAAGAAACAAACGTCCGGAGGCAATTATTACAGTTAAACTAAACTTAAAATACCTTTAGTTATTCCGAACTTCTCGTAACTCGCACATACTTTCATATCCTTACAGCACATACAGATAATGTTGAGAACAAAATAAAAGCAAAGTATTTAAAATAGTAAAAGCGGAAGGAAAAGGAGCCCAAAAACTGAAACCGAAATACAAGAGGACCCGTCTGAACCGATAACAGCCGCCTGCACGTGACACACAAATAAACAGATCGTCTGTAAACACACAGCACATGAACTTCACTTAGTGGGGACATTTGTCAGCTTTTTTTTTCTCTGAATGACCAAATCAGAGGTCAAAGGTTAGTGGCTCACTCGTTTTCCTCTCCCTGCTCTCCTATTGACTGACAGACTCACTTTATGAAGGACCACGGGGTCGATGCCACTTCACAGACTGCAAACATCAGACCAGGTACTGTACTCTGACTCTGTCTTACTCTCATAACAGGGATGTTTTCCTCTTCTTCAGAGCTGAACTGTTAAATTTTACCTGTGGTTAGAGGTCGGTATGGTTAACAGAAAATCTGCAGGGGGCTGAATGGATTAAGGCTGTTTGTTAATAAGTTTTTAAAGTGTTCATTATCGTTCCTATTGTTGTTTTAGAGTTTAAACAGATGCGCTGATTGGTTGGTTTATTTGAGAATTCAGAAGGTAGAGAAGAGGAAGTGGAGACAATAAAAGCAAAAACAAGTCACAGGCTTTATTTTGCTAATTAGGTGCCAAACACATGTATTATTATTGTTCTTTTGCCTGTAACGTGATGATTTGTTATATCTCCCCGATGTTTCTGTGTGACACAGATAAGGAGCTGAATGTCTAAAGTGACTAAAACCTTTGCACAGTACTGAACTTTCACCAGCAGAGCCACCTCTGACTTTATGAGTCCAACAATAAACTGCAGTCATGGCAGTACTGGTCCTTTGAGTCACAGAGGGTGTATAAAAGATTTACAGCTGGCTAAAAAATAATGATAATATCAAAAATAACAAAGCTAGCTGGCTATTAATTTTTTTCTGCCTTTGCAAAAGAAGTGAGTCTGTGAAAGATTTTTTGCTGGGGGAACTAGATGCTCATCCTGATGTTGTTTCTGCTGAGTCCATTTATAGCTGCTGCACACACACACACACACACACACACACACACAGAGAGAGAGAGAGAGAGAAACTTGCCATCGTGCTGCTGCGCTGTTAATCTGCATTGCACCAGAAGCTGGCTGTGTGGTAAGCATTTCGATTACAAAGTGCTGCAGAGGAAGCAGAGGTGATGTATGAAACAGCTTTATGTAGGACAGGTGGCTTTCCACCAGCTTCTTCAGAAAGATGATTCAGAGGAACAGGGCGTGTGACTGGCTGTTTTACACAATTAGTGCTGAGTTAATTAATTGTGCAAGTTTTAACTTTTATTCCTGAAAAGAATTGTTTTTTGATGCTTTTTTACTTTATATACTATTTTTTATTACTTAATTGTCAATTAATTACATAAAATGTGAACTTTTTAATCTTTTAGGAAAGTCAGTAACAGAAACTCTCCATGTTGATATATTTGTCTTTATAAAATGAGAAAGATGATGTGGCAGCTCAAACAGATTGATTCCTGTTTTAATGCCTTAACTCAAACTGTGTTGCCTTCTCAGTACTGCTAAGAGGTTAATCTACTTTGTTTGTGTTTCAGTTTTTTTGGCCCTGTCTTTTAAAATCCAGAGAAAAAGGAAAAACAAGTACACAGGAAAGAACTATTAATAAAACCAGATCCTGGTCACTGAATGACTGAAAATTTTTAGGTCTCAACAGACTTGTAATGTTTTTACTTCTAGCAGACATGATAACAATCCCAGATCTGATCAGGAAGAAGAGGGATGGAGGACAGTTAAGTGATGACGAGATCAAAGCCTTCATCCAGGCCGTTAAAGAGAAAACCATTCAGGACTCTCAGACAGGTACAAACCATCTGACATGCATTCACATTTCCTCCTTTGCATCTTTAACGTCTCCCACTCTTTGTATTTAAGGGGCCATGCTGATGGCTATTTGGCTGAATGGGATGGTCTCCGCCGAGATTAAGGCCCTGACCCGAGAGATGATGTCATCGGGAGAAGTGATGGAATGGCCCGATGAGTGGAAAAATTTCATGGTGGACAAACACTCGACTGGCGGGGTGGGAGATAAAGTCAGTCTGGTGTTAGCGCCAGCGCTAGCTGCCTGCGGCTGTAAGGTATAGACTTTAACGATGAAATCTGATTGGTTAAAACGTTAAAGTGAACCCATTCTGTTCATGCCCAGCTGGACTGCGCTAGATTTACATGATTAATATTATTTTAGACTGGGACACAGTGCAGCCCCCTGGTTCTGTTTAAGCTCCTCCCCTTTTAAACAAACTTCTTGTGATTTGTTACCCCACATTAGTAGAAGGTGATTTACTTGGGTGGGTGTGTCTTCCTTTTCTCAAAATGTGAGATTACCATATTAGGAATATTAATTCAGTCCATGTTCACAGGTTCCTATGATCAGTGGGCGGGGCTTGGCTCATACAGGAGGAACTCTTGATAAACTGGAATCAATTCCAGGATTCAAGGTGGAGCAATCAAGAGAGCAGGTGAAGCAATCTGTTCTGGCTCACATATATTTACATATAGTTTTAAAAATTAATAGTTTTAACTTTTAATAAATGTCAGAAAAATGTTACTCTGGGGGGAAAACACACTGAAGCACTTTGCACCCCCCCCCCTGGTGGGCCATGAGGGTACTGCATGTGATTCACAAGAGCTCAATTACAGAATCAGAATCAGAATCAGAATGGGGTTTATTGCCAGATGTTGAGGTTTACAACATTAGGAAATTGCTGCGGTGCTTCAGTGCAAACAATAAGAATTAAAGTGCTATGTAGAAAGAAAGATATGTGCATGAGATATACACGAGATATATACATGAGAATAAGACTTATGAGTGCTACGTAGAAAGATATATACATGAGTGCAGGTGGTGATCGGTGCCAAACATGAAATGATGCAGTGACACAGTGTAGGGTCATGTGTTAGTGGCGGGGACAGTCATGTGGTTATTGTTCATGTGTCCAACAGCAGAGGGGAAGAAACTGTAATAAATATAATAAATATACAATAAATATACTTAAAAATCTTTTTTTTTATATCAAATATTTTGATTTTATGAGGTAAATAACCACTGGTCCACTGGAGTGGGCGGTTCAATTTGCCAACTACCAATGAGAGCCAAGGATACTGTTGGCTCACATAACAGAGTTGCCAGGCAACTAGACCCTGGAACAAGTGAATAACTTCCTGTGTCGCCTCTTTAGGCTCACGTGAGGATCATTGATTAAGTTATATTAAAAGTTTTAGGCTCTAAAGATTTTCAGATATTAAATTGGGCTCAAGGATGGCATAGACTGTATATAATAGATGGATATAGCCACAGTGACAAACACTAAATACTGCAACACTGCATGCTCATTGGCTCACCTCTTGTCAGTCACATGTCATTGGCGAATGAGGATGAGACTTTTTAAAGTGTCTTTTTTTTAATTATTCAAGAGTCGAATCTATTGACTGAGACCATTTACTCAAAAGGAATGAATTTCCTAATAGTCAAAATAAAGTGAGTAAGTCTCTTCTGTTTAACCACCAGAGGAGTCGCCCCCTGCTGGCTCTTAAAAAAAAACTAAACAGATGAAACTATTGACTGTTTGGGGAAACAAGGACACTGACATCTTTACTGAAATTTGTTAATTAATTCCAATGGTAGCTCTTGTGATAAGGGTACAAAAATAACAGAAAATTAAATATTTAAATTCATAAATAAATAAAACTACATACGGATAATAAAGAGTGATAAACACTCAAAGTCATTCTCTGATTCAGCTGTTCTTCTCCAGATCCTGGAGATCCTGGACTCAGTGGGCTGTTGCATTGTGGGTCAGACAGAGACTTTGGTTCCTGCAGATCGAGTCCTGTACGCTCTGCGGGACATCACCAGCACCGTGGACAGTTTACCTCTGGTTACTGGTAAAAACTGGGATTAGTGCTTCAAGAGCCAAAAACCCTTTTTTGTGTTGTTTTTTTTTTTTTTTAAGAAATTTAAGCTTTTCCACCCGTGTGTTGCGAGGGTCAGGGGACCCGACACACAGGCGGAAAGGATTTAGACTTTCTTTACTTGATATGTGAGCCCAATCAGCCTTCAGGGGAGGGTCATTTCTACCTGAACATAAGTTTGAGCGGTTATAGCAGCATGCCCATTTAAACTGATGAAAAGAACCAGATCTTTTGATACCCACATAAAACTGGTGTCCAGCACCTGGCTGGATTTTGCCGTGGATATCCGTGTTTTTTCTAGTCAGCTTACAGCCGTCTGTGCTGTTTCTGCAGGTTCGATCATCTCAAAGAAAGGAGCCGAGTCTCTGTTTGCTCTGGTGCTGGATGTCAAGTTTGGACGAGCTGCTATCTGCAAAGACTTGGAAAGTGCTACAGAACTAGCTCAGATGCTAGTGAGTACAACAACAATTCAAATATTTCACCATAAAAGAGGGAGAGAGGGATGTGAAACATCTGTGCAAGGAGCGATGCAGCAACACAACATTGAACCACAGGGGAGATAATATTGGGTTTATTACAGGTTATTTTAATCCAAACTCAGAGGTTTAATTTACAGCGCAGCGTCCAATGCCACAGCCCGTTAATGGCAAAGCTGACCTCAAATTTGGATTTCGCTGTTTATTTTTATTTCAGGTGGAAGCAGGAAACGGCCTGGGCATACATACAGCAGCTGTGCTCAGCGGCATGAACAGTACGATCGGTCGATGTGTGGGAAACAGCGTGGAGGTGATCGAATCTCTGGAGACGCTGAAGGGAAACGGACCCGATGACCTGATGGAGCTGGTCACGACTCAGGGTGATGACGTCGCTCAGCAGCTCTCGTCTGTCAGGGTTTGATCACCAAAGTAACAACGTGTCTTATCCGAGGCATTAAAAAGGTCCTGAACCCCAAAGGAACACCACTTTATTAGGAACACCTGTGGCCATTTTATTAGAGACACATACCCTGTGGTCAATTTATTAGGACCACCTGTGGCTCTCTAAATGCAGGAAGCATCTGAACCATTTCAAAGTGGCAACTGTTTTTATTAGCACACCCATGGCCACTTTATTAAGTACAGCTGCGGTCTAATAACGTTGCAGCATCTCTTTTGTGCCACCTGCCTGTTTACCTCTTCTAGCAGCAAGCCAGATAATTTGCAGTGTCGAGTTAATATTAAAGATTATGGATAAATAAAATGTATCTTATCTTCATTCTTCTCCTAGCTCTATATAGTTTTAAATATTGCACTCCATACAGATGCCCTCTGATTAAGAAAAAGAAAATTATTGTTTTACACGGTATGCAGCCCCTCAGTTTACCTCCCGTCTCTTTAAGGTCCTCCTCCCTAAAAGCCTACTTTGTTCTGACTGATCAGTTTCTGGCAGTCTACCGAGGAGCAGCACCCAATGCTTGTGAGCTGTACTGCTTGTATTTTTTGGACTTTGTACCCACAGGAACTACTACCACATAATTCTTTATCTTTTTTTAAAACTCTGAACTTGTTTAATATTGCAGATCCGCATTAACTTGCTAATGGGGATTTGCCGCGTTAATGAGGTTATGGTGTTAACCTTGTATTAACGAGATTAATGCTGACAGAACTAATCTAAACCTGTAACTTTCTTTATACATCCATCCATCTTCATCCGCTTTATCCGAAGCCGGGTCGCAGGGGCAGCAGCCTAAGCAAAGAGGCCCAGACCTCCCTCTCCCCAGCCACCTCCTCCAGCTTATCTGGGGGAACTCCAAGGCGTTCCCAGGCCAGCCGAGAGATATAATCACTCCAGCGTGTCCTGGGTCTGCCCCGGGGCCTCCTCCCGGTGGGGCATGCCTGGAACACCTCACCCAGGAGGCGCCCAGGGGGCATCCTTGTCAGATGCCCGAACCACCTCAACTGGCTCCTTTCCTTTATACATGAAAATTAAAATTAGAAAACGCAGAACAGCCTCTCCTTTGTGAATATCAGAGACATGACAAGAATCTCATTGTTACCTTTGTTATAGAGTCCTAGTGAATAGAACTGGTTATCTCCCTTAGATGAGATAACCAGTTCTATAATGATGATAATAATTTTTTTGCTATAGCTAATAAGAAAAATAGACCACTTGGGTTTAAAATTAAAAAACAAACAAACACTTAATTCTGACAGCTGTAAAAACATCATGGGAATCTAAACCCACTGCAGACAACACCTTTACAGACAACAACTTGCTTTAATTTTAGTCTATTTTTAAGTTTATTTAATTTTACACTGGTGTAAAAATTTCCCTTTAGGTACATTTAAAAAAGAAAGCATGATAAATATTTAAAATGTGTTTTGTCTGTGTTTGTAGGCGGCTTGTTGCTCGTAATGACTGGTCTAATGTCTGACCTATCAGAAGGCAGAAAGCAGATTTCCGAAGCTGTGGTTGGTGGAGCAGCGCTGTCAAAGTTCCAGGCCATGATGGAGGCTCAGGGCGTGAACAGCGACACAGCTCAGCTGTTGTGCTCCACCAACGCAGATTACTACAGCGTCCTGAGAAAAGCGAAGCATCAGCTGGAACTGAAGGCTCCTGCAGACGGTAAAGCCAATAAAATGCCTCCATTCACTGTTGATGCATTCAAAGACACACTCAGGAA
Organism: Pundamilia nyererei; assembly: GCF_000239375.1. Classification (NCBI taxonomy): domain Eukaryota; kingdom Metazoa; phylum Chordata; class Actinopteri; order Cichliformes; family Cichlidae; genus Pundamilia; species Pundamilia nyererei. The sequence goes on from NW_005187520.1 coordinate 1,688,059, forward strand.
ATATGAACTACCTGCACTTACAAAGAAAATTTATCATGTTTAGGAATCTAAAGAAACTAACAAACACAGCTATCTTTGATGACACGGGAACTTTTATGCTGAAGCGCAGGTTGTTACACAGTTTGTGATTATAGTTACATTTGGGGTTTGTTTTAAGAGAATTTGTTACCAACAGAAATTAGACAAGAACTGCACTGAAAATCAGTGGCAGGAGGTCTGATGTAGAGATGAATCCAAATTTGAACATTTTGGTTTAAATAGTCAATATGAACAAAAAGAGGTACAACAGTGAGGGTCTGCAGCCATCAGTAAAACACGGTGGAGGCTCAGTCATGGTTTGGGGCATTTCAGCCAGTGGCGCTGTGGATGTTGTCAATACTGATGGAAATATGAACACAGAAAAGTACAGTCAGAGTTTGATCCAAAATGTAATCCCAACACATGCACTTGCACATGTGTACTTACATATGTGAGCCCTCGTATTTGATAACATGTATTTTTACTGTGTCTTCCCGCAGGTATCGTTTTGGAGATTGACGGTTTGGTTTTAGCTCAGGTGCTTCACAGATTGGGTGCGGGGCGATCAAAGGCTGGAGAGCCTGTCAATCACAGCGTGGGGGCGGTGCTACTGGTGTCTATAGGTCAGAGGGTCACAAAAGGTAAGAGGCTGTTGCTACTGCTGCTGATGGTGTGAGGGACATCCTCCTGATGGAGTCGTGTGTTTTCAGGCGACCCGTGGCTGCGGCTCCATTATGAGGATCTGGCGCTGACCCCAGACCAGAGGAATCACCTCGAGAGCGCCCTGACTGTGGGAGCAGACAAAAAAATACAAACACAACAGAAACACACTTTGGTGGAAAAGATACTACCTGAGAAATACCAGTGATTCTTGAGATAAGGGACAAAACATGTCCGCCAGATAAAACCCAATTTGAGGGTTAAAAATATGCATACAAGTGTTAACCCAACTGACTGAAAGAAAAGCCAAGGCAATGTTTATACAACAAAATTATGATTTTGCATTTTTTATACATATACATTTATTTTAAATGGTACAATACATTACCAGTACCTTAAAAATCCAATGTCCAGAAGCAGGTGTGATAATATTACAATACAGAAAAAAATTAAAAGTAATTCAAAATGTAAACATCATGGCTCTCGTCACTAAATATTTAAGTCAATATCTTATATAATATCAAAATATATGCAATTGAAAATGTATTTTTACATATTTTTTAAGTGATTAAAATCGTGTCCAGAGTTTTTGTCAACACCATCAGATTTTTTTTAAAAGTGCAAAAAAATCAGGAATTATTGTGGTTAGCTTACACTCTGAGGACCCCTTTACCACTTCCTGTTTGATACACATGCCATGAGGTCACTGCTGTGATAAGGTTTTTTTGTTTTTTTATTTCATTTATCGCATACCTTTCTGAGAAAACCCTGTGTCACAACCATAGTGTGTCAACACCAAAGTCGATGAAATGCAAGATTTAAGTATCTTTTTTATAAAAAGCTTAATTTAGGTAGATTGTAGAGGCCATAAGCAAATGATGCAAAACAAGATGGCTTCTGTCAGAAAAACATTTGTTATGAGAGAAAGTAGGGTGTCAACACCATCAGGATTTTTGCCTGACAGTGTGGACCCATTTCCAGTGGTGTTGACAAATGCCACAAAAGTGTCCCATTCACTAATTATATTAAGTTCTTTTAATTAATATTTCAGTCATATTACTTTCTGTGTATTTTACTGATATTTCTGCTTTACAGATGTGTTGAATATTATCGAATTTGCCTTATCTCGAATCTCATTGTTTATGTATACTATGTCTATGAAGCGCCTTGAGGCGACTCTTGTTGTGATTTGGCGCTATATAAATAAAATTGAATTGAATTGAAATTGAACTTTATTATTCCTGTAGGAAAATGCTTAGTTCTCTGCATTCAACCCATTCACTCAGTGATGCAGTGGGCAGCTACCAATCGAGGATAGCCGCTGTTTGTTGGATTTGAACGCCCAACCTTCCATCATGTGGCATCTACTGAGCTAGCTGTGCCCCAAGAGCTGATCTTTAAGTGATGATGGATGAATCCTGCTTCTGGGCCCAAACTACTCTATTTATTAAGGCTGTTGTGCTTTTAACATGTTTTATTGCTTTTTATCTTGTTCTATTTAATCTGAACAAGCCCCTAAAAACAGTCAGTGATCACTGTCAGCCTAACCATCAGAAACCCTTGCATTACCTTTTATCGAGTGGAAAAAATTTAGCGTCCATCCTCCAGCTTCACTGTGTTTATGTTATGCTCACATAGCTGTGTCACCAGCGATCACGTAGCACATCATTATATACCAGCTAGTCCAACTTCAGTAACCCTTCAGTAACCCTGCAAAAGTCACTGTTGTTTAGTTTTCTGGCTTCATTTATGTTGGAATGTAGGTGGAAACCAGCGAGCTAACTTCTAACTCTGTTAAATTTCATATATTCTGTTTTCATGGATGCCTGGATGTTACACCTGGAAGAGCAGCCACACTGATCATTTTATTAAAGATGAAGGAAAGAAAGAATTTAGACAGTTTGTAACTCTCAGTGATGCCGCAGAGTTCCTTTGACTTTGGGATCTGCAGCGGAGTTTGGACCTGGAAACAGCAAATGACATCAGACTTAAAGACTGGATAGCATCTCTATTGCTTAATACATAATTGTGTTGTGAATATTCATCCTTAATCTGTATAAATGCATAAGGTTCAGAAAAATTATAGTAATTACAAAATGGTACATTTCAGGCTAGAATTGCAAAGGGGAACCTGTCAGAGGAACAAAAGAGGAGGAACAGGGATGATCAAATAAGGAGAAAAAAAATTAACAGCCAGCCTGAGTTGAAGAAAGAGTTTCTCATAAAGGAAAGGGAAAGATCTAGAAAGAGAGTGAAAGAGGGAAAAATAAAGAACACCAGTGATCTGAAAGGAAGAGAAAAAAGGGAGAAGGGAAGGTTTTGGAAACAAGCAAACACACAACCAGAGTACTTTAGGTATCAAAGAGTAGTAGGCAGCTACTTGCTGGTGAACTATTAAGATGTAGAACTTGACATGTGCAAAAACAGAATTGTTATGATGTGTCTGATATTACATAAGTTGTTAAACTTTAATGGTCATTTTGAAAGAAATAATATTTTGTTTTCTATTAGTGTGTCACCGCCGTCAGCACCTTGTCAACTCCATAATATGGATTTTTTGTTTATTTTTGTCTTTTGAAGAACCGTATATTATCCTCCCTCATGATCTTCCAATAAAAATACATAATTTTCTCAATGTGTCATTTGCATGCTGCTAAATAGGATTGTTTCTTTTCTGAAAATATGTATGACTGTAACGGTTTTAAACATAGTATAATTCGTTTGAAAACATATGTGCTTAAACAATAGAACAATATGCTGCTAATAGTCAAAATAGCTGAAACAACTTAAAATATATATTTTTGCATTTGTTTGTGTCTGATGGTGTTGACAAAAACCTTGCACTCCTCCAGCAAAAATATAAATTATTAAAAAATATTACACCTGGGAGATTGTACCAAAACATGATGAGACAGCCAAAACTTTGTGTAACAATTATATGTAAATACTCATCCATCCATCCATTCACTTCCGCTTATCCTTTTCAGGGTCGCGGGGGGCGCTGGAGCCTATCCCAGCTGTCATAGGGGGAGAGGCGGGGTACACCCTGGACAGGTCGCCAGTCTGTCGCAAGGCTAACAGGGACAAACAACCGTTCGCACTCACATTCATTTGCACATTCACACCTAGTGACAATTTTGGTTATCCAATTAACCTATCCCCACAAGTAAATATGTTTTTGTTTTGTTTTTTCAAAACATATATTTTAGAAAATTAAAACCTGTTTTGTCCCTAATCTCAGGAATCACTGATACACATATTAATACTTTTAAGTTGTAGAGTTTAATCTGCCTGTAGGAACAATGTGAATACTGCTCCCATGACCTCACCGTCCGGCCGTCTCTGATGCTGCCGCTTCCTGCTGAGCTGATTAAAAGATCGGCTCCGTGCTCACGACTGCTCATCCTTAAACTTGTTACCTCAGTTTATCTGGTCTTCAGGTGATTTTATCCAGCTGCTTTTAACCATTAAGCTTTCCTCACCATGGCCCTCATGTAAAACCAGTATTTATCGATCTGTCACTTCATGGATATCAGTGTTACTCACACCTTTAGTGTTCGCGCCATCTTTTCACCATCTATTTCCTCCTCGCTCTCAGATGTGCAACTGATGTAAGGATTCATTTAGAATTGTCATTTTATTGCTGGCTCTGCAGATCTTTCGTTTAAATAAAAATCGCTTCTTGAAGAACTGAATCTTGGTTGTGGCATATTCTATCTCAGAAGCTATTCGATTTTTCTCCTTCTCGAATTTAAGAATCAAATTTCTTTCTCATAAAGTTTTCACTTTTTCCTCTGATCAATATCCTCTGACTAAAAATTATAATTTGTCAAACATTTTTGTTGAGTAAACAAACAAAACAAAAACGCTTTTCTTTTTCAGAACACAACAAATTAAACTTTATTAACAGTCTCACATTGACAAAAAGACTTAGGAGCATAAAAAAGTTCCTCTAACATTTTCATCATCTCACTTCTTTATTTATAAAAAGTACAAACAGAAAACAAGAGCCAGGAGTCAGAGACAGGAAGCAGGCGAGCAAGTTATCAGGATGCTCCGGCTGGTCCCGGATAATTAGCACACCCGCTCCTAAAAAAGACTTCCATAAACTTTATTCACACAACAGTCACGCTGTCATCAGGGGTCAAAGGTCAGTGGACGACAGAGTTGAGGGGCTCAGCTCTGATGTTTCCTAAATCCAGAGTGGAGTCCGTCTCCTCATCGATCTCCCCGATCACCGCACTGTAACCAAAACAAGAAAAAAAATGTAACCACGAAAACAAACGAGAGGATTACAAACAAAAACAAACAGGAAGAACAAATAAAAACAGAAAGGAAAACAATAAACAATGATAAACAAACTACATAACAGAACTGTTAACAACAATATTTTTTGTTCATTAAAGTAAAACAACATGTAACAAATCTACATCCATCATGTATGTATGGATCCCCACACATCATTTTCCTTATAGTTTAAGAATAAGAGTCTTTCTCTTGGTTTTCCTTCATAAAAATAATTTTAAACAAACAAAAACAAAACTCTGATAGGGGTATCCGGATCAAATGTGCAACCACAGCATTCATCCTTAAAGCATCACAGAAAAAAACTTTTAAATTTTTTTTCTTAACTCTTAATTATTAATTATCCTGTTTTGCAATAATAAATTATATCTTTATAAAATAATAAAATTGGTAAATCATGTTAATCTGATTCTGTAGATTAAAATTTACATTAAGGCCTCACTAATCTTTTGTCTTCAGTATTGATTCATCATCAACAAAGGTCAAACGTGACTTACACGTTGTCACCTCGGACAATGTAGAGTCCCAGCACCACCTGCTCGACCCCCTGACTGGAGCTGAACACTCTCTCGTGACTCTCATCCAGGATCAGGTTGATGGTCTGATCAAAGCCCTTCAGAGTGCCCTGAAAAACAAACAAACTGACATGAACACAACTTACAATAACAAAAAGTTAACATCCAAAATAATTCTGACTTCACTGAATCCCAAATATTGTGAGTGGTGGAGTTCTGATGAGGATGTGTTCAGACTCACCACAATCATCCTGCCGTCCGAGGTGACAATGGCCACGGTACCTGGATCAGCACGAGTTAAAGAAACAGCACCTTTATGGACCAAAACCTCTCTAATATTATTCAGAACCTACAAATAGAAACAATTATCACACCAAAATTGAAAGCTATCCCGCCCACCCATTCTGGCCACAAGAGGCGCTTGTAACCTTAGCTTCTGTCTGTTAATGAACTCCAGCTTTAAAACTGTAGGTTGTATGGTTCCAAAATTTAAAAGAAAAAAAAAAGAAAAAAAAAAGCTTAAGGTTTTACAATTTTTCAAAGTGGTCCAGATGTGATGAGTCCTGATGAATCAAGCTGTGAAATCATTTACAGAACTTCTCTGATCAGCGGGTCCAAATAATATAAACACAGCAATAAAATCACGAGATTTTCCTTCTTGTGAATGTGAAATCTACATTTAAGAAGTCTGAACATGTTTTAACTCAGCTCTGAGCAACCCGTTTCTCACAGACATCTCTGAACTGCCGCTAATTAACAAAACAAGTAAGTATGCAGCTAAGCTAACTAGCATTTTTCCATTCATTCAGAGGGTTTGCACATTAGTAGCTAACGGCGGAAGGATACGGTTAATGTAGCTCTCCAGCGCAGTGGACATCCTAAGTCCCGGGCTCGGTGTCTATTTATCCAGCGGGGTGGTCGACAAATACTTATAGCGGTAGTCCGGTGACAAAATAAAACCGTGCGCACTCGAACAGCAGCAGTAGCAAACGGCTAACAACACACTGGAGCGCAGACTAGAGCAATCAAACACTGAGCATGCACGAGAGCAGAGCGCCGAGCGGAAGCGTCACATCCGGTTTGTGTTAACTCTCAAAAAAGAAAACAGTAAAAACTGCGAAACTTAAAGAAAAAAAAAAAAGGGAAATACAAAAGAAAAAAACGTCAAGTTTTCTAGTCAATTTGTCAAGTTTATAAGAGAAAAACAAATTATGATACAAATTGGTATACTTACATGATACAAACTATTTTTTGACTATTTTTTTAATGACTCTAAAACATTAAATATTTATTTTGTCGTTTTTCCACCCTATCCCGTAATTTTTATCTTTAATTATTTTAAATATTTCTTTCCTTCCTATGCTCCATCATAGTTAATAACCACTTTCTGTTTATTTCAATATATTTTCAGAGCCCTCAGATGCTTCTTTGAATAGTAAAAATATTTATGACTCATTTCTGAAATATAAATGATGTGATCCACAAACAAAATGCCCACCGGAAGTGATGTCATTTCCTGTAACTAGAAAAATACAAACATATTTTTACAGTTATGTGGTCCTCACAGGAAAGGATGGTTAAAAAATTATGACGATTCTAACAAATATAAACCATTAGCGTAGATTCAACTACCAAACACAATAATAGGCATTTGAAATTAGCTTAACATGGAATAAAACAGTTTTGGGATCTTTTGGATAATTAAGGAAATCTAGTTAATGCTCTCTAAATGCACAACTATTACGTACACTTTAATGTCATTTTGAAAAATTAAAATAGTGGTAACCATGAAGGTGAAGATGTCCAGGCTGAGTGGTAAAATGGTGTTGAGAAACTTTCAGCACAGGAAAAACAGGCAGGTCTGCTTTTCTTTTCTTTCTGTCAAAGACATAAAATTAAATATGTATTAGGAAAAAAAATCATAAATAAACTTGTGTGTGTTGATGTCAGACAACACACAGAGTCCAGTTCTCCCAGCAGGTCTTCATCTTTATTGTTGCTCAGTAATCGTCCATACAAAGGCGGGTGGAGGAGAGCAGTGGAGCCCGACAGGACAAACAACAGGAACGTCATGCTACCAAAGTATTAAATTTGTACAAAAATACTTTACAACATCCCTGTTCCTTTAAAGAAAAATACAGTTTGGTTGGTTGGTGAAGCTACATGGAAACTAATCTGACCCACTATTTCAAATGGCAGTGCAATGCACGTGTGTGTGTGTGTGTGTGTAGGTAGGTGGATGTCTTGCTGAGGTGAATCACTAGAGTGCAAATCCCTGCAATGTTATACACACATACACACACACACACACACACACACACATACAGGCTCTAACAAATACACACCCACACACATGGTAATGTTAATACATGCGCACAAACACAGTGTGTATGGCTTTAGGTCTCACTCATCAAACCTTTGTGAAGCCACACCTCTCAGCCGTGTGGCTTGTTCCCATTGGTGGAGCAGTTCTCTTGGCTGAACCTTAAAACACTAACATCTATGTGTTAGCCCTCAATTCAAGGCATTAGCTCTATATTAGCAATGTAAACCATTTCCTTAGACCTTGTTAGTTCTCTTTAATCAACCTGTAACTACTACCTCGGCTAAATGCTAGCTGCAAGCTAAATTATAGTTCATGTTAGTTGTGTGCTAACATAAACCACAAATCAGTAGAAGCTGACATAAAACTGACATACTCTCTTGTTAGCAGACATTTTTAGCTCCTTGGTTACCTGTTGTGTTTACCTACCTACAAACCAACCAAGCCCTTGCTATGTTAAGTTGTAACCACACCAGTAAATAAGTGTTGAAAAATTGTACAGCTAACTTACCACCCATGTACTATGTGCAACTAGCCACATGTTATAGTTAGCTCTAATGCTCTGCATCAACTACCACATGCTAAACTGTAGTTCTATTATTTCCCATGTTAGCTTTTTGCTAACAAGAGGAAAACTTTGTTTTGCAAATGTAAGCCCTATGTTAAAGGTCTGTAAGGGCTGTGCTGGCACTAGCCGTGTGCTAACATAAAAAGTTTAGGTTTGGATAGCTCTTTATTCATATGCTAATTAAATAACTTATACGCTTATTAACTAATAAATATAGCAAGAAATGGGTGTTACACATAGAAAGCCTAATTTTCTTGTTCTATGTGTATAGTCATGTGTTATGGTTAGACTAGTCCTATGCTCAATGTCTGCTAGATACATGTGTTAGTAATGTCCTCAGACCAAGTTAGGCTGCTCACTTGTCAGTTGAATTTGATGTGTGGTATACTGCTTTTGCTAAAATTAGAAACCGTGACTTAGTACTAACCATAAGCTAAATAGCTCTGTTATCCCCATGTAAGCTATGCGTTAACATAAGCCAAAAATCTGTAAGAGATCTTCAATGGAGCTGAAATACCCTTATGTTAGCATTGTCTGCATTACGTAAACCCCGTGTTCAACATCTGTTGGTCACATGCTAAAATGTATTTCTGTTATCTGTTATGTTTGCCTAATGCAAATAAGAAAAAAACTCTTTATTTAACACATTAGCCAAATTTTTAAAATGGGCACAAGTTTTGCTTAACTGTGTCCTGACATACAATAGGATGTTACAATAAATGTTAGCTTTGGCTAGCTGTCTAAATATATGCCAACCAAGTTCTTTCTTTGTGATTAGCTAATAAACATAATAATAAATGGATATCAAACACAGCCAGCCTATGGTCCTTGTGTTATGTCTGTTATGATTACGCTAGCCCTTTGTTTAGTGTCTGCTAGCCATATGATAGCTATGTCCTTAGATCAAGTTAGCCTGCTCAAGTGTCAGTGTAATACCAGTGTTTCAGCCTTTTTCTAGTCAAGATGCTAAAAGACATTAATTAGCTCTACAGCTAACCGTACCTTAGTGAAGTGCAAGGTTTGTGCTAACAATACACAGACTGTGCTAGTACTGGGATAGCTGTGTGCTAACATAAAAAAAACGTTGGTTAAATTTAAGCTTTGGTTAGCTGCTTTTACCCATGTGCTTACAAGTCTCTTGCTATGTTTATTAGCTAGTAAACATAGTTGGGATAGTAGTTTGTACTGTGTTTATAATTATGGGTATGCTCTGCATCTGCTAGTGTAATGCTAACTACATACTAGCCATTTGCTTGCAAAAAAAACAACCCATCTGAGCTTTTAGAAATTTTTGGGTAGACCAGAACAGCCAATTACAACTATCCACATAGAAACAGCCAATCACAATGCTAATCCAAAGCACAGCAGCAACTATTGGAGTGTTTGGCTCAGGGATGCTGAGGGAGGGTTCTGATTGGCCACTTTAAATAGTGAGTTAAGACTAAGGTGAGAGCAGGAAGATGTTGACATCACTCGAAAATAAACACTCACTCAGTCTCTCTCAGACACACACACACACACACACACACACAGTGTTTACTGTCACAGGTTTCCTGTTTTAACAGGATTTTTTTTCTTTTGTAACATAGTTTTTGTGATTATGAGATGGTGTTTTCAGGGTTTGATGGTTTTTGATGTGAACAGCGATGGGGACTGAACTTTTTTTTTTAAAATCTATTTTACATATTTTCTGGTTCAGTCACCATGGAAACAAACAAACAAACAAACAAACAGAATTGACAACAGTCAATCAAAAAAAACACACCAATTGATTAGCATAAGAGATCACTGTCACTGGGGCTGGGGAGGGGAAGTCGGGGGAGGGGCATGCGTGGCTTCTTCCTGGAAGCTGATTGGTTGTCTTTGTGTGTAAAAAAAGAACCAATCACAGACAGGCAGGGAAGGAAATGTTTATGTTTCTGATTGGTTCCAGCCAATCAGCTGAATTTTTCAGAACTGCCGTCCATCATCCTGGCTGCCTATTGGTCAGGGGGTAGATTGGGTGGGGCTTGAGGTGGGAGGGGCTTAACTGGCCTTGTGTTTAACGTGTAACATACACACACACAGACACGCACACATACATACACAGTGTGGCCAGTCCAACAGGTGTAAACAGTAGAAAAAGTATTATTGAACTTGCTCAGTGTCATCATCATCATTATTATTATTGACAGTGTAGTTATCGTAACTCTTCCAGCCTGTAGCTCGTCCATGGCACAGAACTAAAATTTTAACAGTAAACCCTTCGTTTCATTTAGGATGCTCCGATCAGTATCAGCTGATCATTAGTGAAAATGCACAGATTTTTTTTCTAAAGGTAAAATTCACAAATAATTATTTAAAAAAACATAATGATATTGTCCTTTATATTATATATAAACAAATTTCTCTAGTTGACATATTAAAGCATATAAAGTAGCTGTTCTGAAGCTTTGGATCCTACCACATGTTCTCCCTTAGCAGATGGAGTGTGCCCAGTGTTGCAGAGTTTCCTTTTTTGTGTTTTTTGTTTTAACTTAGCTTGCCAAAAATTTAAATTAGAAACTGCATAATTAAGAAACATGTTTATAGGAAGTAGCCATTAATAGATGGTTTTCCACAAAATATTTCAAACTGTTACTTTTAATGGGAGGCAATGCATTCCCAAATTCCTAAGAAGATATGGACTATAGGCACTTTTGGACCAAAAAGCATCAAAGATGTATAGCTTTCCAAAATACACTTTCCAGATATACTAAGCTAAGCATGGTTTGCAGATTCTTTTCTATTCAAACTGCCTACATACCAAAGATGGACAATTTATTTTCACAAGGGGACACATGCTAAACTGGGACTGTTTTGGAGGGCTGCACCAATAAGCTGAAATAAGTTCTGCTCAATATAATTTTTTTCTCTTTATAAGCTCATTGGTGCAGAGCTCCACACCAGTCCCAGTTTCTCATGGCCTCCTCCTGGAGCATAGATATGCAAAAGTGATGTAAAAGCTGAATAGCATTAAGTATACATGAAAAATCAAATTACCTTGCCCTCACACAGAGCCAAGGTAAAATTATTTCTCTGTGCTTTGCTCCATTTTTTAATCGCTAAGAGTTTTATATACTCAGCTGATGTTACACCCATTTTTATGCAGGCTTTTTAAATGTACTTTTTTGCAATTACCTTCTGCAAATTTTAACCTAAACTCTTTACCACAGTGATTTATGTGTTGAAATGTTTTGAGTTGTGTTCTGTCAAATTTTTAGTATTCCTTTCTAACCATACTCGAATTTCTTTTAGAACTTTAGTGATGGCTAGCGGTTCTCCAATCGTGCATATCATGTGTATCTAAAAAAACTAACAAAGGCTTGTTTAACAAGACCAATAAAAATTTCTCTGGTCCGAAAGCACCTTATCTCTGTCTTTTCACTAGCTTCAAGCTGAGGCGCAACAAACATAAATATATATGCAGCTGCAGGTTTTCCTGCTCAGTAAAAACCAGAATTGTAGACATGATCAAAACAGCAAAAGGTGACCTCTAGCGACCACATAAGGTATTAACCCAAGAATGGCTCCTACAAGTATCATGTTTCAATGTCCAGCTCTGGTTTAAAACTTTAAAACAGTGTTCATCCAGAGACCAACATCTCTGCTCAAATGCTAACTTTTCTCATATTATTCATCTGTATAGCGGCAATGGTTAGTAATAATGTAAATTTTGTGAATGGCGTCATAAAATATTAGAACTGTCAGTTGTAATTTATGGAGAATTTAGGAAATTAAAGTGATAGAGAGCAGGTTACATAAAATATAGCAGCCGTTCAACAGTGGAGCCAAAGTACAAGCCAAACCTTGTACAGTTTTAGTTCAGTAAAGTGCATAATCAAACTTGACTAAGTGCTAGTTATTATTTTTCCAATAGAATGGTAAATAAGAATGCAACAATGTTAAAACCCCTCAAAGCTGTCTGTCAACCTCTGCCAAATATTTAAACCAAACTAGTGAGCCTTAGTGTCTGAATTTTATCTGGTTATCATGAAAAACTACACCTGGTAATGCCCACAGGAATAAATCTCTGGGTTGCCAGACGAACTAGCTAAGGAGGTCTTTCCTTTTGTACTGTTTAATTTGGATATCTCTTCAGGTTTCCATGTCATGTTGAGCATTTATTTTAAGGAGGTACATCTCATCATAACCTTATGAATCCAACCTTGTATACTTGCCAAACCTCACCTAATCCCAACCATTTTTGAGCTCGAACTCTCTTTCTATCGTCATTTCCACTTATACCCTTTCTTCAAAACCTGCAGTTAACCAGAACCATTTTTATTCTCATCTCTTAAACCAACCTTCTGATACCGGTTTCTTGTGGGATCTGTACCTTCTTGTTCGAAAGCTTCTTTCTTTAATTCTATGTGGGGCAGTGCCTAAAACTACCTTTCCATCAACCTTCCAATGTCAAGCATAACTACTTGGAAAACTTACACCTTCAGTAAATTCAGACTTACCGTCTTCTGCATTCTGAACAATCTAATTTTTAGTGTACTGAGGACCAGTTATTTCAGCTGGTTAAATATCAAATAGAAGACTTTCATAAGGATTTCTTATACACAAGCATAAGGATTTAGTAATCAGTATATGTTCAGTAATATCATCAGATGTAGACACTGATCAGAGCATCCCTAGTCTCCTTGGCAACTGTTATGCCCATCAGCAGGTTTCGGTATCTGGACTAGTGTCCCATCAGTCTTTGTGCTGCTGTGGATCTCGGCCAAATGCCACAAATCTGGTTCTAGTAGGCCCAGGATCCAGGATGGACTTCCCCAAGCACTGGCCATGGCAATGGCACAGTATCCATAGTTCCTTGGCCAGTGAGACCACAAACATGAACCATGCTTTGACCAGTAAGACAACTAGATTAGCCTCTGGTTTCACTAGAAACAATAGCCATTGTCCTGATCCCACTAAGACCAGTACCTGTGTGTCTTGGTATGCTAAGACTATTGGCTCAGGTGCTTGTTTAGTAGGACTTTGGTGGAACCTGGAACCATAATTCCAGAACCCATGTGTCTTCAACCTAGAATTCTAGGCTTCTAGAACCAGTAACCATCAATCTTAAAAGAGTAAGACCATTGGCTGCGGCACTGACTTCATAGGGATATATTTCTCGGCTTGTAGACCGTTAAGACTATTGGCTGTAGTTGTGGCTTCAGTAGAACCAGTAGCACTGGCTCTGGGCTAGAAGGACCAATAACTATTAATCTTAGACCAGGTAGGCCAGTAGCCCCAGTTGTGGCTATAATAGGATCATTAGAATTCTGGTTCCAGTGACACTAGTAATACCAGTATACAGAACTGGTTCAGGTTAAAAGGTGTGGAGTTGCTCCAGTCCATCACTGTGCTTTCAGGCTGCTTTAGCAGTTCAAGGGTCAAACTATAGTAGTCAAAGGTCATCCAGAGGGTGTGTGTAGCACCATGGGCGGTCTACTCCGAACCAGTTTAAACCAGTTTTAAATCAGTTTGATTCAACTTTGTTGTCCCCTTTTTCCTCACGATCTCTCCAGTCTGGTGTGGTTGAATCCAGTGTGACATAATTTTTGTCTGCTATAAGGAATTGTTTGTAACCTGCCCCATCCCAATCCCTGTCCCAAAGCCATCTCCTGGTTGGCTCCACTTAATTGGACCACTGTCCTCTCCCTGGCCAACAGAGAGCTCTGAGGATCCCAGGTCACTGCCAACTAGCTGAGAGGGGTGGCTGCTGTTGGTTGTGCCATCGGTGTGATTGGCCATCAGGGTAGAGGAGGAAGAGGATGAAGGGTTTCGGCTGATTACAAGCTCCAAGCGGTTTGGAGACTCTGCAATCAGGGGAACTACAAGGCAGCAGTCAAAGTCCCTGGTCCGCACATGGTTAATCTGTAAGAAAAAAGAAAACTTAATTTAAACCAAGAAATGAAGAGTTGAAGGCTGTGGAGAGATTAGTGAAACTGGTATATTTTTGTACCTGTAGTATTCGGTCATAGGCTTTGAGACCACCCCGTTCCGCTGGGCCTCCGGGTCGGATGTTATTAACATAGACGCCGCGGTCCAGCAATCCATCAGAAACGCTGAAACCAAAATCCTCCAGGTCTGTCGCCTTCTCCAGAGTGAGCTATGAGTACAAAAACACACCTGTCAGTTAATAAGGATCACAGGGTTTGTGAACCTCCCTAAAGAGAGCAAACACAGGCCAAACATTACCTTGTGAAGTTCCACAGGGTTCTGGTTTAGGATGTCATTTACTTCCTGTCTCATCTTCCTCATGGCGAAGGCTCGGCGCTGAGGGTCAGAGGGCAAGGTGTTGGATCGAGGAGTCACCTGAGAACAATCACAAGAAAGTTGTCTTCAAAATCAATATTTCACAAAATAACACATATCACAGAGAGAGGTTAAAGATCAGCGGCATGTACTTGTGGTCTGGAGTTGCTGCGCTCCTGGAAACTCGCCTGGCGTCCCAGTGTGCTCCGCAGAGGGGTGGGATCATGGTTTAGACTGAGGGTGGAGCCTGACATGATGGTAGCCTATGAGAGTCAATCAGAGAACAGCAAGCGCAAACATCCAATCAGAACCGGATAAATAGCAAACATGGTAATTAAAGATTGCTGCCTTTGAACCCAGGTGGCAGGAAAGGACCTCTTTCTAATCATAAATCACTATTATTTACTGTGCCTCTACTGATGTTTCTGAATTTCCATTCCTAGGATCTGCTGCTGTTTTTGAGCAGGCTCAACTGTTGTCACCATTGACTGTTTTAACTCATATTTACTGACAGGATCTCTTGTTTTGTACAGTTTAATGGCCTGTAATATGAAGCAGGTTCAACATAACAAAGAAAATCTGGCTTTGCTTACTCTGATATCAGCAAGCAGCCACACGAAGGTGGTTATTGGTACCATTCAGGTCTATACAGTAAACTGTTTGGGGGAGTTTTTTGGCATACACTCTTTATATTCCCAGTGTGTCATTATGTTTTCCAGTGCTTTTAGATTTCATTTTAATATTTATTAACTGTGGAATTTTCTAACCTAGCAGTAAGTTTGACAACACATATCAGGAGCTGATGATCTCTCTATAATAAACACACACCAGCCACATTTTTTTTCTTTTTTTTTAGGTAAACCTAAAAACTATAAGAACTATCTTAATTCTTCGAAGTCCAAGTTGGAACTTCTTAATGTCATCTTGATGACATGTAGAAATGCACCATGTCATTTCTACATGATTGGGTGATTAGCTAATTGCTTTAACAAGCAGCTGAACATGTATACCTAATAAAGTGTCTGGTAAGTGTATATTACTCTATTTAAGGCTTATAGGAAAATAAAATTGCTTTAAAACGGCAGTTTTCCATTTTTCTTACTGGTCAGGGAAAGAAAAACTACATACTAGTCATCAAGGTGTGAGGGATCTTCTAAGAATCAATACTGATTGATCAGTAGACTAAGGCTTTGTACATGCAGGTCTCTTATCTCAAGCATAGCCGACATAATCTAATAAGACATGAACTCTGAAAGCTCAGCATTCAACCTGAAGTTAGCTGTCTAATCATAAATCCTGCTTCGTAGTACAGACCTCTACAGATAGATTCTACTTTTGAGCTCACCCAGAGGATTTCAACTCTCTGACTGTCAATGTTTGATGATTGTGCTTATTTTCCACATCACACCCTTTTTTTTTAAATGGCTAAACTTCCCAACCGATGCCCACTTCAGCCAATCAGAATCAAGAACTCATCAAACGCATGCATGACTGACAGATCTGCTTCATGACTGGCAAAAAAAAAAAAAAAACTACCCATGAGGCCTTGCGCAAGCTCTCCAAGCATGCCTTGCTCAAACTGCCATGCCTGGTGCAACAACATGACTCTGCCATGTGACTGTGTTTGGAAGCTGGGTGATGTCACTAAGATGTCACAATGACGTCACCATGGTCTGCTGTTAGAATGCAGTTAGAGTCACATTCAAAACCAGCAAACATGTCAGATGTTTGACAACGCTGGAGGTCCAGTTAGAGGAGACAGAAGAAGAGGAGGACAGGAGGAGTTAGTACAGGGGAGGGAGGATGGGGAATACCAGAGTGAGGAGGTGTGTCTCCTTTCCAGACTCCTGGAAGAGAAGGAGTCTCTTTTTTACTTCTGTGTGCCAGAGAAGGTATAAACATGTAGTTCTTTCAGCATGAATTGGACAAATATGACTAAACTTTGACTGTCAGTCCTCAGGGCTGAACAATAAGCCTCTCATCAGTGTTCACATCACTACATGATTATTTGTGTTAACAGTTTTTGTCCAGTTCAATAATTAAAGTGATCAATATTTCAGCTATATTTGGTTTGTCTTCATTCTTGTGGATGTGTGATGTGGTTTTTAAGTGTTTCTGTGGATAAGAAGAACATTATAGTTGAGCTCATTACAGACTTCCAGCCTGTGTTGCTGTTCAGATCAAAATATCAATGTCATCCTGTAACAGTGCAGTGTATTGGGCACAGGAATGCTACAACTGTTTATTACAGAAGGTCTATACTGTAACTTCTCCAAAGCCAAGTGGGGAGACGTGATCTGGCTTGCTGTCCAAATGTTAAGTACTTGTGACAGTGTGGTGTATGGGTCACAAAAAGTTTATCTGTTTTTAAAAAATGCTTAATGAAGACTGTAAAAAGTTCACTTATGTTGAGCGTCTTTTTCAAATTGTGTTGAAATTGTGGACTTCAACCTACAAACCAGTTTTTAAATTGTGTTAATCAGCAAAGTAAAACCGCAGTTATAATAAATATTTTATGCCATACTTCCTCAAAACTGTCCTCATATTTAGTGCAGGAAGAAGCTATAAAAATGGGATTTTCTAAGGACAGAGACAGTTCTATCAGAGAGATTTATGACACTTAGTGTGTTTGGACTGTGTTCTTAGTAGTGGTGCAACGGATCAAAAATCTCACGGTTTGGATCAGATCAATTTTCGGATCAGCAAAAAAAAAAAAAAAATGTTAACATTTACTTATTAACTTATTTAAGTATTTTTTGCCTATTAAAAACATTCAACTCAAGACTCATCCCACAGAATTATATAAAAACAAATTAAGGTGCAATATAGGGCAGTACAGGGCTTTGTATCTACCACTCCGCTGTGATATAACGAGCGGTCACGGTCACGTAGCTTTCCGTTGCCCTGGAGGTCCACCCATTTGTAGTTGGGCAACAGAAGATGCCTGGGACAGTTCAGCCATAACTTTAAACTTTTCCTGCTCATACATGCCGGGGTACGATCTTGTCACTGAAGTGGACGCGCAACGGGATATCATAGCGTGGCTCAAGCACGTTCATCACAGTTTAAACCCCTTGTTTTGCACAACGGAATACGGCCTCCCGTCTGCAGCTAAACACCCCAGTAGCTTTTGTAATAGCTTTAGCCCGGTTGGACTGGGCAGCAAAGGGCTGCTTAAATGCCGCAAACTCCTCTGCTCCTCCACTTGGACCGCTTTCGCTGACCATAACTATTGCTTAACAGACTGACCACGCGCACCATACACATACTTTTTTGAATCTTCGGATCACGTGCGTGCCGAACCGTGGAGTGGGATTGGTTCAGATAACGGATCAGCCGTGATCCGTTGCACCACTAGTTCTTAGTGTGTAGGGTAGGTTTTTTTTTGTTTTGTGTGTCATAACATTGAGACGACTACTGAATGTCACAGATGCCAGTCAACAATCCACCAATGGCAGACTGCAGCGTAAACGCTGTCTCCTGGTGATCCACAGGAGGAGTTTCTACACCTTCAAGGTGTCAGGCCTGTGATGTGCCCCCTTGTCTTATGGTAGACAGGAATTTAATGTAAATAACTACCACATTTGTACAATTTGAAATTTACAATTTATATTTGCATTTCAATGTTTGTGGTTTTCACACTAATAAAGTCTAACTGTTGCAACTCTGATTTTTTTTGTGTGTGTGATTTTAGGTCAATTGTGTTAATACAGTATGTCAAAATGGAAAATAACTGTAAAGACATACATGTGAGATTTTATTGAAAGTAAAATCAAAAACCAAATAAACTCAACTCCAGAAGGTTAAAAAATTAGCCTTAATCCATCATCTTTTCAACATTTTTTCTATATCTTCTTTGAGAAAAGCCAGCCTATCAAACTTCACAGTGTAGGTGCTGGTATCCATACACCAGAGGGCGATGCAGAAAGGCATTAGCATCTGAGAATTCTTCATTTGCTGAATAAAAATTTCAGAAGCCTTACTCCTGCTAATACTCAACTCTTACTGTAAATACTTCTTCTACTGCTAACACTTCTCACTATAGTAGATTTCGTGGCGCTCCTCACCTCCAGCTCTCTGAGGATGCCGCTCTGTCCACAGGTCTCCAAGTCCTCCAGAGCCTGAGACCAGAAGTTCTCCTCCTGGTCTGGTTCTGTCCCATCATGTCCCACATTAAACCTGAGAGGGAAAGGTAACAGGTCAACCAGTCAGCATGATGGGTACACACACACACACACACACACACACACACACACACACACACACACACACACACACACACAGGAAGCTAGTGGTCATGCTGGAGAGTGTTTTTTTAACAGGAGGGGGCATGGGCAGTGATGACATACACATCCACCAGGTATTGATATCGGTGTGGCGGGGGTTAAAGGTCACCAAGTGAGGGTATCTGCTGGAGGTTACTGGGTGTCACAGAAGACTGTGTGTGAAGGGTTAAAGGTCAAAGGTCACTGTGGTACCTGCTGTCAGAGATTAGACCGCTGGGCAGATTACAGCCTCTGCAGAAAGACACACTACTGTTATTGCTGTTAGCTCAGTGCTACATACTCCATTGTTCTGGATGAGGAATGCTAACAGCTACAAAAGATATGCTGCAAAATGTATCCGTGCACATCCATCTTCAGGCCTCTCTTCTGATGTGCTTCTGGGTTTAAGGGTATACACATACTAGGCAAGCTCAGTTTGTTTAGACTGATCTTATCACACAGTTTGAGCATCAGTGTCATAGTTTCAGTGAACTGCGCCAGTTTGTGATGTAGAGGAGGAGGATCGAGTATCTGTACCCTCAGTATTTCATCTGTATCTGATAATTCATGGGAGAAAACTTGAAAAATTGCATTCTGAGTAAATTTGGAAATCACTATGTGGCATAAGTGGCTGCTCAAAACTAGTATGAAAAGCATATTAATCCTTCTCCCTCCTCTGTAACAGTTTTGAATAATTGTGTTGATCAAAGTACTTTAAGCCCTGAAAACAGCTTGATTAAACCTGGAACAGTTGAATACTGTCTGTTATATAACAAAGGTTATTACAGTTTTCTTTACTCAAGCTTTTATGTTTTTCACTGTGCCGTTCACTCAGTCTCTCACCCTCCGAGAGGTGGGCGGTCCCAATCATCGTCATTCAGACCCAGATCCGACAGTGGATTGGCTCTCTGGCGAGTGGAAGATGATGATTGGCTGTTGCTTGTCTTGGCGCTGCGCCACTCGTGGAAACTGTACAGTGACGACTGAAAAGTAGGAGCTACACACACCAGCAAAGGAGAAGTGTTTCATTACTGAGGCATTAATGAGGTCAGCAGAGGTCAGAGGTCGGTCCCTACCTGGGGTGGTGAAGCTGCTGTCCATGTTGGATCCATCCCAGGACTCCACAGCGCTGTCCACGGACGGCAGTGTGCTGAATGCTCTCTGGCTTGTCGGAGGTGCAACCATGACAACAGGCTCCTCCTCCCCATCCTGGTTCTCCAGGTTAGGCCCCACTCCTGGCCCCAGACCCGAACCAATCACGCAAGACTTTGGGCTTGACACTGCAGACAGACGGAGTACGTTTGTCAAACCACCAATGTGCGTTCGTGAATATAAATGTGTAAATCTGTCACTCCACTGGAAGTGACACTGTGTCCCGTCCCTTTAATGAGCTGTACGTTCAACTCTTCCCCTACCACAAGGGGTCGCCACAGTGTTATGGGTAGCTCTGCATCTTTGATTCGGGAGCTTTATTCCCTTCCAGGGCGATCGTGGCTCAAGAGTTGGGAGTTCGCCTTGTAATCGGAAGGTTGCCGGTTCGAGCCCCGGCTTGGACAGTCTCGGTCGTGTGTCCTTGGGCAAGACACTTCACCCGTTGCCTACTGGTGGTGGTCAGAGGGCCCGGTGGCGCCAGTGTCCGGCAGCCTCGCCTCTGTCAGTGCGCCCCAGGGTGGCTGTGGCTACAATGTAGCTTGCCATCACCAGTGTGTGAATGTGTGCGTGAATGGGTGGATGACTGGATATGTAAAGCGCTTTGGGGTCCTTAGGGACTAGTAAAAGCGCTATATAAATACAGGCCATTTACCATTTACCATTCCAGACAGAAAAGAAGGGACTGAAAAGGGGACTTTTCGCTTGTTGGGTGCTAGTTTGCACCACCAAACTATGGAGCCACTTAATGACCTGTACAAATAACGACCATCATTCAAACCTCTCCATGAGGTGTTAACAGCAGCGATGGCATAAAAGTGCAGGTTAGAAAACTTCCCTAATGAAATCTTTAAATTACGGTAAATTATATTCAACATGTGCTCTGTGGAGGACTGTTTATAAAAATGGTTCTAATTCTTGAACAGTTAATGTTTAACTTTGTCAAACAGCCTGAATTAAAGCTTAAAGTCTGACTGTTCGATTTAACATCCACACCACCGCCACAACTTCAAGCTGGATAAAACACAAAGCCATAAAAAGGAAAGTTGATGCCGAGGAGGGAGACTGGGTTGTCAGTTTCTTTTTTTCAAAGATCATAACTGGTGCTGATATTTTGATGTTTGAATCATTTGAGTCACAGAGGGGGAACAGAGGCTTCAGAAAGTCGCTGAAGTGGAACGATGCATTCAGCCACTGCACAATGTGTCTCTCTGAGGCCATCTTAAAGCCATGGAGCTGTAAAAGGAGGTTTCCTTTTCATGTGCAGCCGGTTTCACAGCAGAAGGCTTGGCAGTTTGGTACAGGTAACTGCACGATCAAAAAGCTTTTACTTTTCTTTCTGTTTAAAATGAAAACTCCCACACAGCTGCTGTAAGATCAGGACTAGAAAACAGTCTGTGGGCTGCTTGTGTGCAAGAACAAAACTTATAAGTTATTATTTTGCTCTTATATCAGGACATATTTGTTACAATTAAATGTCCAAAGCTGGTGAAACAGTTGGTCGTGAATTATTCTGCTTTATTAATAGTTTATAAAGGCTACTGAGTGATTGTTACTGGTTGAGTAAGCTGTATGAGACACACTACACAAGCCTGGCTCTTGATGTGAATCTCATTTCCTTGTGTTTTGCATTTTCTGTTGATGCTTGTGATTATGAACGGTGTTTATGGTGTGAAAAAAGCGTCTACGTACGTTCTCCCTGCTTCTTGATCTTCAACGTGACCGTCTCGCCCGCCTGCTGCAGCAGACTGATGGCTTCACTCAGAGGTTTCCCCTTCAGGCTGCTGCTGTTGA
The DNA here is from genome assembly GCF_000239375.1 of Pundamilia nyererei. NCBI lineage: Eukaryota > Metazoa > Chordata > Actinopteri > Cichliformes > Cichlidae > Pundamilia > Pundamilia nyererei. The sequence continues at coordinate 1,709,926 of NW_005187520.1, forward strand.
TCGCAAGAATACGGTCGCCTACATGGATCGCACCAGTCCTGTAAACAACACCAAAACACACAGAAATATACACTCAGGGTTCAGCAACTCAAAAATCATACTTGACAAGACTTTAAAGAAGACTGGAACTGAGTTAACAGTCTCAGGGAAACACAAATATACTTATACACAAAATAGAAATGAGAATCATTCCTGTAGGAAAGAGGTGAAAACCCAATTGATGATGAGGAAAATAATTATTTTTAAACAGCAGAGGGCGACACTCTCCACTTCATCTGGCATCCTAAGCTTATCATGTCTGTCACGGTTTCACTCCATATTTCATTCCTCCAGTCACTGATGTTATTTTTAGAAAGATGAAAAATCTTTTCTTATTTAATATTTCCTTAATTTTTTATAGTGAGACCATTTAGATGGCCTGCGCTGATACTGTATTTCTTATTTTATACATCATCAAACATAATCCCTCAGATTTAGGCAGCCAGCTTTAGCATTTCCTCTGTTTACGACATTTGACATAAAGATGGCGTTTACACAAACAACCCTGGTTCTAAGCTTCTTAGAGTCTGAGTTTCTGTAAATAAAATGCCGTATTAAGCACAGAATGTATTTAATACTAATCCAGAATCATACATAACACCAGCAGGGAACTACTAAAGACAATAGAGCCTGCACTAATGATAATAATAATAATAATAATAATAATAAACATCTATTTATGGCACTTTATAGTGAATAAATGCGATCCTCCAAATAGCTGAAAAGAACAGAAAACTAGATGTGCTGATTAAGTGATTAAATAATCCACAAACTTGACATGTTTTCTACAGGTGTGACCTGTAATTTATTTTTTATGTAATGTAATTAGAGTTCATGTGCGTGCACCTCTCTGCCAGCCCCCCCTTGCTCAGAGAGGAGATGATGATGGGGTCGAAGGGCTCCTCGGTGCCTGAGATGGTGATTCCCAGCGGACCACCATAGCGTTGAAGCTCCACTGTGTAAATGATGCTGCCAGACACCTCCTGTTCATCTGAAACATTCAATAAAGATCGATTCCACATAAGGTCAGTGGTGAACAGATGATCAGGAGAAGATGGCATGGGAAGGGATGATGTGGTGACACAGACTAAAACACGCTAAAACTAAGCCAGAAGTGCAACGTTTGTCCTGAAAGTAGCATTAGACACCTCCTTTAAACCTTGAGTAGGTTTTCAGGGACTTAAGGGCCCTGTGTACCCTTAAGAGCGGCTGAGGACATTTAGAAAACCTTGACTGGGATCTATATCGCCATTAAAATGTTCTAAAGGTTATCAAGGTCCAGGGTCTGCCATAAGTTTAGTGAAATCCTCAATCAAGGTCAAAGTATTCAGCAATGTTTGAGTTAGTTTTGAAAAGAAGAGCCACCCTGGTAAGACACTTGAGAGTCCTTGAGGAGTTGATGGCAGATTTCAAGCAAACAGTTTGCTTTCCAGTCGTCCTTTAGGACGGTTGACGATCCGGCTCTACATCTAGTAGTAGTAGTTCTAGTAGTACCTTAGTAAATTTCTGTTCGTCCTCATGGACGATCGAGTCGATTTAGAAAATATGAATGGGGTCCTGAAGGATTCAGGGATGTTCTAGTTGGTGTTGAAGATACTTAAGATTGTGCTGGTCCCTTAGAGTCACTGATAAGGTTTGAAAGAATTTGGCCATCCTGAAGATCACCAACAAGATCCTAAATGTTTTTGAGAACATTCATTTTTTGGAAGAAGATTTCAAGAATACTGGATTAGTTTGTAGTCCTCGAAGACTCCTGACAGTCAGGTTGTGATCAAGTTACGATTAGATTTCATGTTTAAAGAGGTTTTAAGTTTAACTTAAAATGATACAAGACAAATGATTTCAAATCAGCTATTGATCTAGAGAGTTTAGGACCCCATCAGGACTCTCTAAAGTACAATAAAACTGTCATAAAGATGCTAAAGATCTCAGGATTGTCAGAAGATTAGTGAAGATTTTATGAGCACCAGTTTGGCTCCTACATGCTTTTAAGTACCACTGTCTTTTCACTTATTCAAAAGGATTTAGGTGTGACTGTTGGTGTTGCTAAAGCTCTTTAAATATGATCTTTTGAGGAGAATTTGGAAAGGTCCCACAGCTTATTAAAGTTGGCAAGTAGGTCACCACGGAACGACTCTAGAGGTTCTTTTTAAGGAGGATTAATGATACTGTGGGCATCCCTGAAAGCTGGTTTATCACTCGGCCTCTTGCTTTTGGGAATAGACTTAAAAGCGATACCAGAGTTGTCTTCATCTTTGCGGATCTTCAGTTTGACGAGCTCCTCACACTGCTGGAGGATCTGAACAGCTTCCTCCATGGAGCAGTTCTCCACACGGATGTTATCAATGGCCAGCAGCTTGTCTCCCAGCTCCAACGTCCCCGTCCTGAAAACACATTCAGGTAAATTAGAGGAACAAGTTTAATAAAGAAGTCAGCTGAGATCGTTATTATGTCATATTATCATAATCATGACTGCAGTGCATCTGCTTTATGGACAGGATGGAATTTTGCATTAATATCAGTTCTTCAACATATGAAATATAACCTTACAAATTTTACATGAAGATATGTTAACTTGTACATGAAATAGGAGTGAAGATATTGCTTTGGGTTTAAACCACGAGGTACAACTTAAACCAATTTTTTAGGCTTTATTTGTTTACATTTTGGGAAAATTAATCCCAATCATTTTACCTAATATCAGTTCTTTTTTAGTTTGTAAAGGACATCGAAGCTGGAAGATATCCTCTGAAATTGGTCCAAAATCTTGTAAAACCGCCGGCACTTTCTTTTCCGTATGAAGGTCTATAACTAGTCCTCTGCTTCCTGTTTCTAAAAGGCCTGCAGAGTAAACAGATGCTACCTGCCAGCAGAAGCCCTTTAGCTCACATTCTGCTTCACAGTCCAAAACACATGACCTACAAACCACGACATGCACAGGCCTGGACCGTTAGCCTAATTAACCAAACACGTACAGGCGGCAGTCTGAGGTTTAACACAGCTGACACTGTTTTATTTTAGCCTCACATACTGTGTGTAGAGTTCAGCCTCGGTTAGGTTTAAGGCTGGATTAGAGTTAGTTTAGCCATAGTTTGTGTCACCTGTGTGCGACGCTGCCTTTTTTGATGTCCGAGATGATCAAAGGATCACCTGGTTTCCTGTTGGACGGAGCTGCAGACACACAAAGAGACGAGTTGAAGATGAAACAGAAAACTGTAAATAATTAAACCTGTTTACACCACTACAACCAGAAGTAACGATTAAATGTTAAAGGGGAAAAGTAAAATCAAAGCAGGAAATGTAATATTGAAGTGACACCCAAGAGGAGGTCGGGCTGGATCTGGTCTGATGAAATCTGTCTTTCAGAATGAAAATTTAATTTCCCCGATGTGTAAACATGATGAAACACCAAATTAAATCATTTAATAAAAAATAAAACTACTGTCACTGACAATAAAAAGACTTTTATAATATTCTAGTTGCTTGTTTTGGCATTGGCACTCTTTCTTAATCAATAATTAACACAGAGCTGTGTTACTAATAAAGTCTATCTAAACCATCCACAGTAGCGACCTCACATTAGTGTACGTGTTTGCGTAGTCGTTTCTCCTTACTTACAGCTGATGGTGATTCCCAGTTCCACTCCTGGTTTCTTTGGGAGCTTTACGTGGAACGTCCCTGAACTGGGGATGACTGACTCTGTGCAGAAAGATGGAGACATTTCAGCAGTAGAAATGTTTAATTTACTGTGAAATACATCAGAAGAGGAATAAAGGCTTTCTGCTCAACATCTTCTCAGTCAGAATCAGGTGATTAAGCTTCTGTTCAAGGCTTTAATCATACGCTCTGTATACAGTCCTGCCTGGCTTGATGAGAACCAGGGTTTCAATCTTACTCACACTTGGTTTAACGGTTATAAATACAGGAAGAAATAGAAATATTTTTTGCTCAGAGACCTCAGCAGACATGTGGAAAACAATTTCAATAACAGTCAATGATTAATCACAAAGTGAGCTCGTGGGTACGACGTATATGTTAGCTGTCCATGTATTAAACCTGATTCTACATAACTTAGAGGACACATCATGCTCTCAAATGTTTATAGAAGATCAAAGTTCAAAACTTAGAGGTGATCATACATAAAAATCTTTCCTGCAAGTCAAAAATCTTTAATGCACCATTTGTGATGACATCTGTCTGTTTTGTAGCTATTATGTTAAGAATGTTCAGGAAGTCTTTTGTGCTGTCCATTTGTACATTTTATTAATTTATTAAGTGAAGTATTGAGATTATTAATTGTTAATATCAACACTGACTGATAGAGACAAAAAAAGACTGCTACAGATTCACACTGGCCGTAGATGCTGACAGTAGGTGACGTAACATTTAACTTCACCATTATTAGATGACGCACAGCTATATCGCTTCTTCGCTACCATTCGGTACAGTAGACTGGACATCACAAAATAAATTGGGAGTTAATCTTTTACATAAGCCTTTGTTTATAACTGGCTATGAGCATGTTCATAAACATACATCCACTGCTTGGTCCCTTTATTCCGAATATCCAAAGCACTGTTAAGAACTCATGTTAAAACTGAAAATCCAGATGATCTTCTAATTATTAAAAAAAGCTAAATTGATCTGTTCTTGTTGAATTATCCTGTGTAAAGATTATCTATTACTCACTTTCCATAAAATCAATCAGCATAGATGATGACATTATAGAGATTTGTAAAATAAATGATTGTAGTATTTTGGCTCCTTGCAGGTTTTGGAAGATGTCCCCTTGGACTGACTTCAGTTATGATGCTTTCAGGAAGTGAGGAAAATTTTCTCAGCCTTATGTTTCTCTGGGAAATAACGTCCACGGTCTATATTCTTCTTTTGGTTAAATAGTGACTCTGACTGTCCTGTAAATGACATCTCGTACAGTTAACCGTCCTGCAGCTACAAATCATACAATATGCCTGTGAGTCACTACTGACAGCTTGTTGTGTCGTTCTATTAAACTCAGGCGTAGGTGGTTATTTACACCAGCTGGAGTACGTTACATCCACAAAGAGTCTGACAAATTACAGAGAAGCAGAACCAAACACAGACTGGCAGTCAGTCAGCCAAAACACGACGACACAGAAAACAGATGTCTTTGCCCAGCAGACAGACATTCATCAACAAGCACAGTTTTCAGTGCTGATCAGAAGCATGAAAACACAATTCTGATAAAATGTTTTTGTTTTTTTTTTTACCAGCTACATCAAACTCAATTTCCAGTGTGAGCTGAGCAGTGATGGACGAGTCTCTGAGAAGCTGATTGGTTTCTTCAAGGGTCGAATCTTCGGTTGGAACGCCGTTTATGGATAAGATCCTGTCACCGATCTGCAGGATGCCACACCTACACATATATACACAAATATCTGATCACTGGAGCTCTCCTTACAATACTGTAGAGTCTGTACAGAAGGACATGAGGTAATGGCATTTTGAACTGGTGCTGCAAACATAAAATGCAAAGCTGCGATATAGAAAATAAAAATTATATATATGTTACCATGATTATCAATAAAGACAAAATATTAAATATTTCCAAATTTCACAAAAAAAACTGAAAATTGGGGGGGAAAGTTCAAATCTGAGAAGCAAGGGCAAAAGAAGTTTTTCTCTAAATTTTTTAAAAGCCATCATAGCTGTGTCAGTGTGTTTACCTCTCAGCGGGGCTGTCGGGGTCGATGTAGGCAATAAGTGGCGGGGATGACAGCGTTTCCGTGGCGAACACTCCTCCCTGCAGTTGCAGGCCAAACCCCATGATGCCGTCGCCAAGCAGCGTCACCTCGGTGGTTTCCGTGTGGACTACCTGACCGGCCAGACCCACAGTGCTGGACGCCAGGGACACTGACAGAAACAAAGATTATTCTATTTTTTAGTCTCATTTTCCTCCCGTCCTGTGACAACACCTCAGTCCTGTCCTTGTTTTCTGTCATACATACGCTGTTAGAGGGTGCAAGATCATATTAAAATGTCATGGTTTAAGGGTTTGTAATGTTTTTTTACATTTTGTTGGTCATTATTGGTCATGTTATGAATTCATGTCTAAAACCAGCTAATAAAATAATAAGATTTGTTGGATTTGGAGACAGACTCACAGGAGCTCTTAAAGTCCTTTTTCTTGCCCTTCCTCCTCATCAGTGTGCCCCGTGGACTTGTGGGATACATGTTCCTGGGCAGGGTGCTCATGTTGAGGGAGGAGAGGCTATAGGCCGACATGGAGCCTGGAGAGAAGGAGTGGCTGAGCGCTGCAGAAAGAGAGAGGGCTGATGAGGAAAGGTCTCTCTCTCTCAACAGAAAACATGAGAGAGAGTGAGAGAGGTGCACGTACGAGGATTGTTTGTATGGCGGTTGTGCGATCTGGCGCCTGATTGGTCAGGGTGGTACGTGTTGTAGTGGTAGGGGGGGAGGATAGGGGCAGAGCCTCCGGTCTCCCAGGGGAGGGGGCGGGGACTACGCTGCACCTTGACTGCACAGACACACACAGAGGAGGGTGTTTAGGTTAAGACAAGAGGAAAGGTCAAAGGTGAGGCAGGTGCTTGGATCACAGCATCGAGATACCTCACTGGGAAGCCAGATGAGGAACTGTCATGCATACACAGGTGTGTGTCTTTCACGGCTTTATAAAAGATTACTCCTCTCTTCACATAATCTTTTATAGGGCCTCTTGAGTGTGTGTGTGTGTGTGTGTGTGTGTCTATACTGGTCTGTGGTGCATTCAGGGCCTTGTCGGATGTGATGTGTGTACGTTTATACCGTGCTGTGGTGCGTTCAGGGCTGGTCGGGTCTGGTGTTGTGGCAGGATCTCCAAGCGGACGGTCTGACAGGAAGCAGAAAGCAGCTGAGTGGCTTCAGCCAGGGAACAAAACTCCATCGACTTCCCATCAACGGACAGGATATGATCTCCTGCATGAAGAGCACCACACCTACACAAAAACACAAAAATAAACAGAGAATTTAAACCTGAACTTGGACAAAACTCATAAGTTAAATTTCTGCAGTTAAAAGTGCAACAAAATATTTCAATTTCTGCACAAATACTGAAGTTAAAGTGTGACTGAATGAAGCTGAAAGATGACAAGGTGGTTAAAATAACCAAATTTACATAGAATCAAATAATAAGATAAGAAAACGGTGGTAATATTAGTTAATAAGCTGAAATTCCACTTTAGGCAAAATGAAAGCAGCTGGAACGATGCTCAATACGTGAAATCAATAAATAATAATAATAAAACAATGCAGTTAAAACAGTAAAACAGCATCAGGGTCAGAGGTTAGATACCTGTCTGCTATACTGGCTGGTTTGACCTTGTCGATGATGATGACCTGCTTGTTGCAGAACATGGAGGTGGACAGGGCCACACCCAGGCTAGACCCTGCCGCCTTGGCAACTTCAACCAGCAGCGGCCCTGATGCCGTGGCAACAGAGTCTGAAGGAGGGAAAACAGACAAAGTTTTTACAGTTTTTACATCGTGTAATTTACAAACGGTCCAAACGGTGTTCATCAGGGTTCCATCCTGGGTCCTGTTTAATTTTATGTAAAAGTTCCAAATAAACTAATCATCTGAAATCTTTATAATTCAGATGATACTCTTCTTTACATGTTGGTAAATTTTTAGAATTTTACTCAACACAGTACAAAGTACAAATGATCTTTTATTTTAACCAAAAATCACATTTTGGGTTTCAGATAATAAATACAAAATAATACTTCTCATGCACTGTTTCCTAATGTTAACGTTAACCAAGAACAGGACTGAATATACACATAATACAGTTGGGATCAAAAGTCTATATCGACTTAATCATGTGCATGAGTGTTATGGAAATTCCAGTATCTATTGGTAACTGTTCTTTTTCCAGGGTTAAATGATTGTGCAGCATACATCTTTAATTACATAAAAAATAAATAAATAAAATTAGCTGCACAAGTTTGAATTTATTTTGGATTTTCTCTACTCCACAGTGCCCCTAAATAAATCATGTTTCTGCCATAATTCGGGCTAAACGTTTGACCAATCATCTTGGCAGAATTGATACAGTTCATTTAAACTGACTGGTTTCCTGGGACATACTTATGGTCTACTCTCTTATTATTTTTCTACTTACAGAAAAACATTAATGAGTTCTGCAGAACACAAACTTACTTCTTTAAATTGCTTTTGTCATTCAATAAACATCTCAAAATTGTATCTAATATCCACATATCAGGATGGACACAAATTCAAGCTCAGCTGCAGTCCTGGCACACTGTTTGGCATCGTTTCTCATCTGTAAGCCCCCTGGCAACCTACCTCTACCCAAACTTTCCATTAAATGTAATTTCAAATTTAATAACAATAAATGTCAAAACCAGTACAAGCAAGATTTCAGCTTGAATCCCCACAACCTTCTCCTTTTCCTGCACAGTTCTGATGTTAACTGATTAACGCTTTAAGCTCTGCTGGGAGGGGACACTGATGACTGACCCATCACGGAGACGTCATACTCAATCAGCAGCGTGGCCTCCTGTCCACACTGCTTCAGGATGCTCATGGCCTCTGAAAGTGTGCTGCCATGGAGACGAATCCCATCAATGCTTAACAACCGATCACCTGGCTTGATGGTTCCTTCCCTGCAGGTAAAAGAGAAAGAGAACAGTTTTTATTCTGTACAAAGGCTCCCAAGGGACAAAAATCAGACAGACAGGTCAGAGGTCACGTACCGGTCTGCTGGGCCGCCTGGCCGGATGGTTGTAATGACGATGGGACGGGACTTGTTCCTGTCTTCATGGGCTCCACCTGCAAACACGCGGTCACATCACCATGTTTATTTTGATTTATTCTAAACACACAAACAGAACTCGCCTCACCTCTGATGACGAAACCAAAGCTGTTTCCTTCTTTGTGAAGCGTGACTTCCACATTCTTAAACATGACCCCTGACCCCTGCACCGCTGCAACACACCAGAACATCAACAACACGTCAACATTGCAGCCGGCCGGGTGCAGCTGAGTGTACACGTCTTCTGCTGGCAGAACTTACAGACAGGCGGCAGCTCGTACTCGACCTCCAAGACGACCCGTTCACCCACGTTCTTCAGCAGACTGATGATCTCATCGTGTCTGAACTTGGCCAGGTTGATGCCGTTGACAGACCTGATATAGTCGCCCACGTTCAGCTGGTCACTCCTGAGCAAACAGCCAAAACATCAGCTTTAATTTTACTTAATCAAACCTTAATGAGTTCGTTTAAGAAGAGGCTGTTCCAGAAAGGGTGCTGCTAAACATTAATAACTGCCACTGCTGCACCAATATCCATTAATCAGTCACCCAAAGTGTTCTGTGTCAGTTTTGCTCATTGTCGCTTTGTAGCTGGTAGTTGATCGTACATTGCAGGCTCCTGCTGCAGCCCAGTCACCTATGCCTAGAGGGTAACGGCTGAGAAAAATATATATTATCAGGCTGGTTAAAGAGGGGTTGCTGGAGGTTGCTGGCTGTCTCTAGGTAAACTCAGTCACAAAAAGGGTTCTTTCAGTTTGCATGGAATATGCAGATTTGTCTGCAAATACTCATCGACTACCCACTGAGCGTTAGTAAAACTTTAAAAACGTCCGACCAGAAACCTTCAAAGTAAAAGTTAGTTAGTATCTTGCCCAAGGATATTTGGCATGCAGACTGGGGAAGCCAGGGATCAAACCACCAACCTTCCGATCAGTAGATGACCCACTCTACCACCTGAACTACAGGCTACAGCCACCCCTGGAGCCCACTATGTGGAATATTCATGTAATCTATAGGTTTTCACTAAGTACAAAGTGATGTAGAACACGTTTTGTCTTTTTAATATCTTATATCAGATTGCTCATCCCTTTAAACAACTGAAAATACCTGGCACAACTCCAAAGTTAGTCTCAATGGCGATTCTTTGTTTTTTGGCTCAAGTCCTAAAAACACAAAGACCAGATGTAGAAGACATTACCGGGCCGCGATGCCTCCCTGCCGCAGATTTGAAACTCGAGGCTTCCCATCTTTGTCGATTCCTCCTGAAACTGTCAGCCCGAGCGTCGTCCCCTCCTTCTTCATCAACTCCACCACCGTGCATCCCCGAAACTCATCTGCAAAAAGGGACATGGGATGAACTGAATGCTCTTCCTCGCCATTAGGATTTTTTTCTTTTCTTCTTCCAGTAAAAATTATTCCTATTTGCTTTTTCTTCTTCTTGACTGCATAGCTTCTACTCTCTTTATTTAAGCATGGAAAAAATAAATAATAATCTGGATAAAAGGAGAAATGAAGTCATCCTCTGTTCTGTCATCCATCTATATTTCATCAAACAGATGAAATATTTAACACACAGAGAGAGACAGAGAGAGAGAGAGAGAGGGAGAGAGACTATTTCAGATCAGACCTGATACGATGGGCTGTGACCAGTTATAAGGTAATGAAACTGAAAGCAGGATTTTATTTAAATATTGTATTTTAATATTAATCAGGTTCATCCTCTTTCATACAGGCAGGATTAAGATGATCAGTCTTTGGCAGTGACCATCATCGTCTCCTCCTCACTCATCTTCCTCCTCCAAAGAGGCTTTACAAAAAAAGCAGCAGCGCCCTTTTCAACTTTTCGAAAACGGCACAGCTGACTCACACTCGGAAATAGAAAACCCTCAAATCTCTGATAAAAAAACCGAGATGAACAAGTTTCCTGCAGCGGCGCTGGTGGGGGGGGGTTTACAGTTAGCTTTACGCTGAAGGAAGCAGCACAAAGTTTCCCTCAAAGGAACAGAGCTTTGTTAAAGCTGCGCTATTTCAGAGTTTAACATCAGGAGTATCTGGGCTAGGAAATCCAGACTGTATATGATGATTTAGCCTCTACGATGTCACCCACTCGTTTCTACAATCCGTGTTTTCAAGCTTCAGTATTAGAGCTCTGGTGTTTTTGGAGTAAGAAATGACCATATTTGAAGAAGAGGGTGCTAAGCTTATCAGCTAATATTGGTTAGTTTCATTTTTAAGGGCGGTTACCAATGCTGCACTGATACATTTGACCAATCACAGTACACTTATGTCCCTCAAAGTCTTTCTAATCTAGCAAAGGCACCCACTTATACTAAGAGCTGAGGAAAGACCTAAAACTGAAGTTCTGACGTCTACGATATCATCCCTAGGCTGTCTCTGACGTCAGTCTGACAGCTCTCCAAATCAGTGATGCAATTTTTATTCTCACAGAATTTTTGATTGTAGCACAAAGACATCACAAGTAGGACACCAACTCCAGGTGGGAGGAGATAAACTGCGACTGCAAGCATCTTCCTCTTCAGGTCACAAAATGGGAAACATCAGCTGTTTCTGAGCGTGCTCTATTTTCAGCTGTGTTAATGAGCTCAGCTGGTGGATTCAGACACTTTGATTATAAAAATGTTTGTTACCTGGTATACTCTGCCTCCTGATGGCCAGCGCTCCATCTGGAGGTCGCGACCCGGCGGAGTGTTTCGTGTACGGCCCTTCATCTGGAACACAAGGAGACATGCAAGAATATTACAGACTGGATCCAGACTTTAACTGGTTCCAGTAGCTAGAAGTAACGCCTCATAAGGCAGGTTCTTTTCAATAGTTTGGACACAGTGGCTCTGATGGCATATAAACCCCCATCATCACCTTGCACTCAGTCCAAATCTCCATTTCCTCTTGTAGAAGGTACCAGACCTTAACCATTTACTCTAACTTGTTTCTAACCAGATCTAGCTGGATCAATCGGGTCCTTTGACTAGTTTTAAAGCCTTTCCTAAAAACTTGTTAAATAGTTGGGATTTTTTGACAGAATGGTTACAGACCTTCCTCAGTATTGGTATCTGACCTCTACCATCTCATCAACATGGTCTGTTTGATTGGTTTGGAGACTCCACTAGTGTCTGTAATTGGGTATAAACATAAACCAATTTCTTCAACTGGTCTCCAAGCTCAGATTTTTCCTCTAAGCGACCCTTACCAATTCAAACCTACTAACCAGCCTGGTTTTTCTGACTTGTTTTTGAACCCGTAGAAACACCTCTAGCTGGACATATACCTCACAAAAAATCATGACGCGTTTCCAAAGTTTTGGTCCTTCAAAGTGATTCTAAACTATATCCAGTTTATCAACAGTGTACCTGGCGGTACATCTAACTGGATATATTCCACAACTGTCCCACAAACTGGTTCTGAGGTTCTACCAGTTCTCATCACTGTTTTTAAATGCTTTCACTGCCCCTACATTCAAAAAGCAACTAGTTCCTTTAATTGAAATGGAGACGGTTCAGTTCCTGGTCCTAAAGTGTTTAAGAGGCTTTACTACGTCCTTTACATGGATCCAGACTAAAATGGCAAACTGGTTTTCCTTGACTGCTTCCTTTAGCAAGCTCCAGTTCAATCAACTGGTTTTGGAGACAACAGGAGATTTCAAAAGTTAATCCAACAATTTAATTTAAACTATACAAATATACAACCAGTGGCCGTTTCCAATATATAAAAATTCATTGGTTCCTTCAGCAGGTTCAAATGCTCCACCAATTCATCCAACTGGTTTCAAAAGTCAAACTGTTCATCCTTTAACTATTTTTCATTATCCATTATGTTTAGAAGCTTTACCAAGCTTCCTTTAACTAGTTGTGAAGCTCTAAAATTAAACCTGCTGAGTTCTGACACAGATTACCTCAGACAGTATCCCCACACCAGGCTCCCATAATGCATCTGTACTCACCATCATCATCAGACAGTGCAGAGCTTCCACCACAGAAAAACATATCAGGGATGAGCTAAACAGCGAACACGTTAGTATGCTCGCCTTCAGGTTCTTTTACTCATCATCATCGTCCAGCAAAGCTCTGAAGGAGATTTCTCCTGACCACTGGTGTGTCTTGCTCTCAGCCTGAACAGCTGCTGAGCAGTCTGTCAACTCATGAATAAAGAAGCCACAGCCAGAGAGCGGTTACCTCATCAGCACAGCGACCAATCCCTGTGGAGAGCAGAGGTGGTCCAGCTAAGTCTGCACCAATCTCAGCAGCCCACCGGGAGATCCCGCCGGTGATGTCATCACGCTAAAAGCATGATGTCATGTAGATATATCTGGATGGAGTGGTTTGACTGTTTATTCCCAGTTTACAACAGGTGAGACTCTCCTATCATCTACTGCACCTGACACCAAGTACAGGCTTGAACAGCATTTGATCAAACCCTCTTATTAAATCTGACGCTCCACCCGAAAGAGGGGAAAACTCGGGAAGATACTCATATTGCCTGTGAAGTGAATACTTCTATTATTAATTAAATGCTAATCTTCAGTTTTGTCTCCTTTTTATTCCTCTTTAGTGTGGTGTTGTTCTATTTTAGTTCTGCGTTTGGCTCTATTTTATGTCATTCTAATTTATTCTAATCTGCTTCTGTTTGGTTCCAGCAGCTGAGCTCAGAAACACAGCGAGGCCATTACGTTACATTCACCTCCTGAATATAACCTACCGTGAACCCCAAACCTCATACCAAGTCTCTAT